>NW_027532203.1:16891698-16907213 GCF_008692635.1 Crocuta crocuta | reverse complement strand
TGAACTCGAAGGCTCTCCCTTTTGGCTCTCCCATCTATGAGTTTGGAGCAAGGGTGCTGGGAGTAGAACGGCACAGTTCTGAATGGTTGCTCGTGGGCCTTGGCGGTGTGGCGGACTGTTTGTTCATTCAACAAACACATCGAATGGGTGTCCCCCTGTCCCTCTTGTCCTGTCGTGGAGGAAACAGAAGAAGGCAGACTCCAAAGGTAGAGGATGGCAAGGAGAGGCCCAGAGGAAGATAGATGGCCAAGTATGGCCATCTGCTTGGTTCACTCATCTCAAGGCCTTGAAGGCCCTGTTTTAGTGCTGGGAGAGGGGGAAAGGGGCAGTCTAAGGGGGAACTTGAAGGGGAAGGCAAGTCCCCAGAGCTGGGGGTGAGGACCAGGGGCCTCGGGAAAATGAGGTCTTGTCAACTGCTCTACCTGCATCTTTCTCAGCATATCTGCTTCTAAGCAGCCAATCAGAACAGGGTGCAGAGGGAGTATTGGACCAGAGGCCCCTGCCGCTTGGGCGCATCCTTTCCCCTCTCCTGGGCCAGTCTCTTCAACTGAAAAGTGCCGGGACCAGACGAGTGACCTCTCCCACTCAGTTTCTGTGGTTCTCTTGGTTATTCGATGTCTATTATGTATGGGCATTACTGGAATGGGGCAGGGGATGCAAGGAGATTCAAGCCCACCTCTGCCTTCAAACATTTCAACTCCTGTCCTCACCACTGCTTAACTAGTGTATTCACTTCCTGAGTACCTACTGTATGCCAGGCCCTGTGTTTACCTCTCCCAACTAGATCTGAAGCATCCAGGGGGAGTAGAGGTCATGGCCTATCCTATTTTTTCTTTTTTCCCCCTATCTTATCCCCCTTGCCCTAACACATAAAATTTGGCAATAAAAGCATGAACCCTAGAACAAGACTGCCCTGGTGTGAATCCTGGTAGTTTTCTAATACCAAACTCAGTTTCCCTGTCTGTAAATTGGGAAGAATGATCATTCTTGCCTTATAAGGAATCCTCCCTAGAAGGATTCAAAAGCATAATGCTTATGAATTTAGCATGTAGTACAGTGCCCAATAAATGTTTGTAAATAAAATGTTTACCAAGGTGAACAGAGCTGATCTGCTTCCGGTCAAAATTTGTCATCACAATAAAGTCACATGCATGCACCTCCCTCCTCACTCTGAGTCACGCGTGCGCCATTTATCTATGACAGGCTGTGTTCACAGACAGTGCGAAGATGAACCGCACCACGACCAAGCTCAACTATCCTAAATTCCAAATCAGTGAGGTCCAAGTTCATGAGCTTCTACTCTAACCAAAAGTATTATTTATTTTAATCATTCCTTTCGGCCCATTTCCTCTGCAAACACTTCTTTAAAACTGACCATCATAGCCCAATTGTCTTGAATTTCTCCTCCTTCAGCTCTTCCTGAACTTGTGCTCACAAATAGCCAACACCCCACAGGCAGGACCCCGAAGGCTGGGGCAGCTCAGAGTCAACAACAGGGGCCCCCAGTCCAGAGTTTCTATATGTGTGGGGCCACGGTCTCCTAACACAATGCCTGGCAGGGCCCCAGGATGACAAGAGTCCCCGAAGGAACAGACATGCCTCGGTCTTTTGCAACCTGTTCTGATACTGGCTGAGGGCAACAAATGGAAAAGAGTCACAGCATTGATTCCTCTGATCTGTACTTGCCAATTTGGCTCACGCTGATACCTCCCTCCAGACCCACAGTTTCCTTGCCCGCAATGACTGGGCTTGAACGTGACCAAAGCTGATGCTAGAATCCTAATGGACCTCCGTCTACTCCAGACAGACATTTCTCCAGTACACTCAGGGGAAGAGGCTAGAGTCCCAAGTTCGTGGGGGCCCTGGGGTCTTCTCACTTCTCCCATATGATGTATTTCTCTAGCTTCCTCAAGGAGACCTCATCTATTCATCTCTGTGCCTCCCTGGGGCTAAGTTAGGTCCCTGCCTAACTACCTTTAACTTTAGCTACCCTAAAATTAAGGCACGCTGGACAAGGAGCTAGGAGGTGAATTAGAGTTCCAACGGTGCTACTAACAAGCTGTGTGACCTTGGGCAGGTCACTTACCTCTCTAGGTCTCAAGGGCCAGAGTCTACAAAATCCAGGACTGAGATGTTGGTGCCTGGGGTCCAGTTCTGTTAAAGATCCCAGTTATTTCATCGATTTGATAACAATCTTGGTAGAGGTCATCTTGGTCAAAGAGCTCCAAGCTTGTGACAAACACAAATTCGGCAGCCCACGAAGCTCCCCACAGTCACAAACCAGAGACTGTCCAGTTTGCCACCTGGAAATGTAAGAACTCATAGAGTCAGGGGAGAGACACAGGGGGCAGAGAAGTGCAGGGTCTAAGGGGAGCTGTGGTGGCCTTCTTGATATGATCCCAGGGCCCTCGAAAAGCCTCCCTTGCCTCATATATCCCCTCCCCCAAATCCACTGTCCACTGTCCAGCCTTTGGAATGCCATCATTTGAGAGTAACTCTGTGTAACTGTGTGTGTGTGTGTATGTGTGTGTGTGTGTGTACACACCATTTCAGGAAGCTACCTGCAAAACACAGACACCCTGGAGAAGGGTGAAGTTTTTACCCTGCTAAGGTTGCCTGGGTCTTCTCTCTTTGCCAGCAGGAGCCTGGTAGCCTGTGGGCACTAGGCCCCTGAGGCCACAGGGGAAGAGGGGACCCTGAGGAGGTGGTAAAGGACTGGCAAGGGAGGGAGGGCCTCTGGCAATGATTCACCAAGCTCCTTCAAGATACCCCAGACAGCCTGGGGAGAGGCAGAGGTGCAGGGAAAGAGAAACGGAGAGCACGCACAGGAGTCCTCCAGGAGAGGGTGGGAGTGGGGACAGCTGAGGGTAAGAGCTTGGTGCCTCCCTTTGGCTAACCGATTCCTCGGAGGAGCCAACCCGGAGAGGAGAGGGGAGGGGAGTAGAGGAAAGGGGAGGGAGGGCGACTGGAGAGGAGGGAGGGAGAGAGGGAGGGAGAGGGTGGGGCTGGGATAGGGTGGGGGAACTGTAAAACAAACGGGGCGGATTCACAGAAAAATTCCCGGGCGTAGCGAGAATAGTGGGTGCTGGGCAGCACCCCATTTCGCCGGGCCCACGCCCACTCGAGTTGCCCGGCCAGTTCAGACTGGTTCGCCNCGTGCCAGCGCGGTGTGGGCCAGGCAGCTATCAGCTGGGTAGAGGGCAGTGCCAGCTGCGGGCGCCCCTGAGGGCAAACACCACAAGGCCACCCGGCCACCCGGCCTGGCAGCAGCACCGTCCACCTTAAATCTAGAGCCCCACGCAGAGCCAAAGGGAAAAGACTTGGGTTCCTCTGGAGATCTTACTAGAACAGGGAGTAGGGCCCAGCCTCACAGGCAGGGCTGGACTGAAACCCAGCCGGCTTATTTTCCCGGTGACCTTAGGCAAGTCCCTTCTCTGTGCCTCAGTTGTTGCATTTGTGAAGTGGAGGTGATCACAGTCCCCACCTCTCCGGGCGTTGTGAGTTTTGGTGCATGGCACATTAATAGTTGCTTCATAGATAATAATAATAATTATTATTACTATTAGTAGCAGCATTAGTAATCATCATCATCATCATCTCTCCAGGGGCATTTGCTGTTGGCAAAGGGAAATACAGTGTAATCTGTCATTAAAGATCTGTTAAACACCTATTCTGTGCAAGGGAGGACACTTGGCCGTTGTGCAAGTCTTGGGAGGGAGATGGTGGCTTTGAATCCCGGCCTCGTCACTTAGGAGCTGTGCGACCTCCTCTCTGAGCCGTGGCCAGACAGGGACAGTACTTCTCAGCCTGCAGAGCCAGTGCGGGGATTAAATGAGATGTGAGGAGACTGTGGGGGCAGTGCTCAGCACATCAGAGGTACCTGTCAGTAAGTGAGAGCCACAGAGGAGTAAAGAGGATGGGGACGGAAAGAACAGACTCAGTGTCTGCCGCGGAGGGAGCGCTGAGGAGCTGGGAACTGTGTGCAAAACAGAAGCCTGAGTCCAGGGCATCCGAGCTCAGTGCCAAATGCCAGGTCAGGAGGAGGGGCGGTGGGAGGGGCAGGGCGAAATGTCGGGCAGCGGTGTGGGGGGGGTGTGTGTTTCGGAATGCACCCCCAGCCCTCTCCCACCGGGGTCACTGGGAGGGGGGTGGCAGCCACTGGGTTTGAGAGGGACGAAAGGACTCCGAAAAGGCTGGTGTCAGCATCTGCTTTACCGGGGAGGTCCCAAAGATGGCTTGGCCATCTCCCAACTGACAGGAAAAAGGAATGAAAAGGACAGTTGGAAAAGGCAGCCTGAGTGAAATCTCCACCCTTTATAATGACGGTGAAGTGGCTGAACACTGTCCATGCCCACGGCTATGGCTGTGTAACTCTGGAACCCGGTTCCCTCGTCTGTGAAATGACAGGGTTGGTCCCCCGAGTTGCCACCCTCCACCCTTCTTGAAAACAGTACTTGCTCTGACCTGTTGGAATGTGGGGGAGAAGCCGCTCCTGCTGGGAGGTGCCAGCAGGGCTCAGAGCGCTCTGGAGGGAGCAGGAAGGAGGCAGGGCCCCGCCCTGGCCGAGCAGCTGTCCCCCGGAATACGACCCTGGGCTGGAAGGAGCCTTGAAGGTGGCATCCAGCCCTCTCACTTGTGGACAAGAGACAAAAGCAGAGAAGCGAGGAGACTTGCCCAAGTTCACGGGTCTTTTCAGGGGGCACAGCCAAGGTTCAGTCCACAGCACACTGCCTCCATTTAATTCTGCTAACAACAGACCAGGAAGCTGGTGACCCAGGCCAATCAAAACCTCGCTGCGCTCCTTTCATGAGAGCAAAATGGAAATGCATTCGCTTCACTGCCAGGTAAGAAAGTGCTTCTGGAAGTGAAGGAGCCATGCAAACAGCCCACACAACCTCCATAAACACTGTCCGAAGCCGGAGGGGTGAATGGTGGGGCAGCGGGCAGAAGCTTCTGCCAGACCAGGGGGGACTTGCTTTTGTGATCAGCACTGCTGGCTCCCTGAAGAGAGTCCAAGGACACTGGGCTCCAGCACTAATATGCATTTTTATTCTGCAATAATTTTCATACTGAGTTCAAGAGGCACCAGCTCCAAGTGCATAAAACCAAATCAAATTAAATTAATTGATTTTATTGAAACCTGCTGCAGTTGTATTCAAGCCCGCAGCTAGGGGCATGACCCTCGTGAAATACCAAAGGGGCTTTTGAAATAATTAAATTAATCACACCCTGGGTTATGCAGGGTGCTTGGTTTCCTGCACCCTGCAGGCAAGCTCCCACTCACAGCCCCAGGCAGGAGAAGCGCTTGTGGCTGTGACACAAACTGTGGTGCTGCCTAGGGGTCCCAGGGGCCAGACTTCCCATTCTGGGGTAAGCCATCGCCCATGCTCTTTCAGCAAACACACACATGCGTGCAAACACACACGTACGCTCACACAGTCACACACACACACACACACAACACTCACACTAGAATTCCCCTCTCTCGTTCTCTGCCTACCCACAGCCCCAGCCAAGTGCTCCCTTTGTCTCCCCCTTTCCTCACCCACCCAGAGCCCTCTAGCACTGACACTCATGCACTCGGATGATACACTTTCTTGTTGGCTATTGTTTCATGGGCGACTGTTTTATACCACTAAACTAAGGATAAGACGACCCCAGAATGCAGAGAGCAGGCCTCTGCCTTCTCTGGATGTCTTCAGAAGCTCACACAGTTCTCTTCATAAGCAAGGAGCTCCCGGACGTTTATTAAATACCTACTATGTGCTAGGCACCAGTCAAATGACTTTACACATATTAACTCATTCAGTTCTCTCTATCCACCCCCGTCCCACCCTCCCCCCACAAATTGGGATCATTGTTGTCTTTTTATATTTTAGATGAAGGAACTGAGGCCCAGAAAGTTCAGGTAGTTTGCCCAAAGCCATCCACCTGGTAAAGGAAGCAGAGCTATATCTCTTCTCAGTAAAATCTTAAACCAAAACAATTCTGTAAGCCCTGCTGCTGATCAAGTCATGGCATCTCCTTTTCTAGCTGAAGACATTCTTGCAAACAAGTAAGGTCACAAAATCCATGAGTACTCCTGGTGGAAGGGGCACACCAGCCCTTCTTTTCACAGAGGAGGACATCTGCAGACGAGCAAGGGGAAGTTCACGCAGCAAGTGGGAGAGAGGACCCTGTCTCCGGTTGGCCCCCAGCTCTGAACCACTCCACCCAGAGCAAAAAGTGACTGATTATTCCAGTTACTCAGGTCTTTGGGACTAACGCTCCACCTTAGGCTATTCTTGAGAGGGGACAATGAGTGTTCAGGGAGGGGCATGGGTAGCCGTGCAGAGCCCCCCACTTTCTGTGGCCTCGTGCACATCGGGGGAGCATACCAGAGCAGAGTGAGGGGGCCTGGCCCTTCAGGGATCGCACCCACCACACCTCATCAGGACCTGCTCTAGTCCTTCCTCTACTGCTGGGGCACCTCAGGGGACAAAGCCTGCCACTCTACCCACTGCACATGAGCTTTAAAGCACTGCTCCTCAGCCCTCCCCCTTCCCCTCTCCCCTTACACACCCTTCTCACTACCCTCACAATCAACCTCCCAACAGAGCCCAGGATGCTGGCCAGCCTGTCTCCCCTCCCTAACTCTGAGACCCCGAACTCTTCACAGTAATGACAAACACGATCACCATAGCCATGACAGCCACTCATCACAGTTTCTATAGGTCTGTTTCAGCCACACACAGGCCCAGTCCGTCTAAGCCTCACAATAACCTCATGTTACAGGTGAGGAAACTTAGGTAAAGGGAGGTGAGTAGCTTGTTCAAGGTCACAAAGCTAACACCTGTGGAGGCCTGGATTCAAGACTGGGTTGATGGCATACCTGCATAATACATTTCCCCTATATATTTGTTTTGATGGGTATTCTTTGATTACCCCTTTATCTGAGAATAGTTTTTAAAAACTGTGAGAAGATATATATATATGTGTGTGTGTGTGTTGTGTGTGTGTGTGTGTGTATATATATATCTCACTAAAGTTGCCATTTTCACCATTTGGGTGCACAGTTCAGTGACGTCCATTCTATCCACCGCACTGTGCAGTCATCACCACTATTTCAAAAACGTCGTCACCAACCCCAACAAAACCTGTCACCATTAAGCAGTAACTTCTCAGTGATTCCCTCCTCCCTCCAGCCCAGCCTCGCCTCTACATTCCGTCCCTAGGAGTTTGCCTGCTCCTGGGATCTCAGACCAGAGGAGCCCTACCACGTTCGTCCTTTGTCTGCAAAGCCGGTTCTCTTAATCAGGAAGCCAAGCTCCTCGACTTTTCAGGCCCTCAGGCTGGCACCTGCCAAAAGGCCTGCCTCCTTCGTGGGGATGTTATGGAGGTGTGAATCCCAGCACGGGGGCTGGGCGTGTCATCATGGGGAAGGCCAGTCCTGTAGGGGTTCAGCGTCCCCGTCCTGCAGAGGGGCCGCTGAGGCTGCATACTAGGGGCAAAGGAGGAGGAGGCTTTAGCAGGAAGAGGAGGAAAAGAGGGGACCCCAGTGCCTCCGGGGCATGGGTGCTATGTCGTCACGTGTGGCCAGCTGCAGGCCTTGGATGGGCACATTGGGCACTGTATCCCCGAGGAGAAACAGGTGGCCTGACCAATGTTCAGAGCCCCTCGCCCCCATTCTGGGCCCACAGACTCTTCGGCCATCTCCTCCTCTCCTCCTGCTGTCTCTGCCCTTCCCTGTGATTCCGGCCAGCAACTTCCTTCCTACTCCGAGTTATTACCCACGCAGCCTTGTGTATTCCATCTGCCAGTGCCCAGCTCCTTTGGGAAGCCTTCCTCCCCACCTCCGCTAGGTCCTTTNGAGAGCATTGCCTGTGACACAACAGAGAGGGTCCTGCCACTGAGTCCCGGTGCTGCCATTTTCTAGCTGACCGAGTGCCCTGCTCAACCCCTCTGTGGCTCCCATCTTTCTCTGTCAAGCAGACCTGAAGATACCCCCCTGTGTGGGACTGTCACAAAGATGAGAAGGAATGCATGTCTGTGACTTACAAACGGGGGTGTGTAGCAGAAGTGACGCAAAGACACAACGTGGCAGATTTTTTTGCTGCTCGATTGTACTCAGCTATTTGTGCAAAATGTATTCCTTTTATATTAAAAACTAGAGATGATTACAGAGAAGAATGAAACACTTGCGTTGCTTTTAAAGGATGAAACCAGCAACGTCCAAGGTGTTTTTACTTCCTGGGAGCCAAGTTAGTCATTCTCTTGGACTCACCATATGCACTGCCCGCTTTGCTTAGTGGGTGCTTCTGGGACGGGCTGCTGAGGACACGGTAGGTCATGGGCCTGGCATGTGGCAGGCACTCGAGAAAGGGTAGCTGGGGTGTTTCCCTCCATTGTGGTGGGGGATGGGTTTAAACCAGTTCCAGTACCGTGGACAGGTCTTAGGTCTGGTACTTGTGTCTTGGTCTTCCTTGAGACAGGCAGAGTATTGGGGTGGGAAGTACATGGGGCCGCAGTGCCGGGAGACTTTGGTCTCGCCCCACCCCACCCCCCATCGCAAGCTGGATGTGCATCCTTGGACGCATCCCTTAACTTCTCAGAGCCTGGGTTAACTCACATACAAAATGCAAACAAATGGCCTAACAAAGGCTTCTTCGCATAACTCCCTGCAGATGTTGTAAGAGCAAGCTAATGGAAACAGAGCAGAGGCTGAAGAAGCATCCCCACGCTTACTTTACTGCTGCTCCCAGTGAGGCCAGTTGGGCAGGTAAAGTGCTGACCACAGCCTAGATAGAGTGGCAGACTGGGCAGGGGCTGTGCTGCCGGCTCTGGAGATGGAGACCAGGAGGCCGGGGCACTAAATGGCTGTCCAAGATCCAGGTGCGGGAGCTGGGCCAGAGTCCCTGACTCTCAGTCGGTGCCCTCCTAGCTCACCGCCCTCCTACTATGCAGTGTAGCCCAAAGATGAAACGGGGGGTTCGGGGGAGTCTTGGTAGGCAATGGGTTCTCGGTACCTTCAGTGTTCACTCAGAGGTGGCAGGGATGACAGAGTGAAATCCAAGCCCTGGGGATGAGCCAACCTACCGATCTCTGAAAGATTTCTTTCAGTTCCTGAGCTTCGGGGACTCCAACTGGCCATCAGATTGGGGGAGCTGCCACTAGTTGCTTATTACACGTCCCTGGTCTTTTCTGCAGAGCCTGGTCCAACACTCAGCACCCAGTACGTGCTCAATAAATACTTGGTGATGGTTTTGCTGAAGGGGCCTTGGAAGCTGCTGGCCACCCGGAACGAACCCTTTGGGACTCAGCCAGTGAGGCTACTGATGCTTATTGGGTACCTCCTGTATACCGAGCAAGGAGACGCCTCAGTAGGCTGTCCTTACTGAACAGAGCTCTGGGTGCCGTGTCCCCTGCTCCCCAGTCCTCAACCACAGGCAGCCTCTTCCTCCGTCTTCAGGAGGGTCCTTGCGCTGAAAGCCCAGGGCTGAGCCCAGCCCTAGTCCCTGCCCGGCCCTGGCTCTCCCTGGCCCACTAAATCCTATCCCGCCCTTCCACCAGAACTGTGTCTGCTCTCTGCACAATGGCCATCCGGAGGTAGCTCTGTGTCCGGTCCCTCCTTGGCCAGAGGCAAAGTCCAGACCCTTCCTCCACCCTCAGAGGCCTCCCGCCCACTCCTGAATCTCCACTTTGAAAGCTTCTCATGGACAAGAGATCTCCAGGCCACAGCCACACACCCGCCCTCGCTTCCCCTCCCTGTCCCGGCTGCCCCTCCCACGGGGCCCCAGCCTACCCATTTCCTCTGCCCTTTTCACCCTCTGGCGGCAGAACTGGCTATTCTGAGCCTTTGGCCCGGGTCCTTCTCCCTACCAGCTGCTCCCTTACTGAGGCCTCCATGTTTGCCTCTTCTCTTTGGAGGTGACTATTACTCACCCCTGCAAAAAAAAACACCCTAAAAGCATGTGGCACTATGATATGGGGACACCAAAAGCAGCAGACCTAATGCTTGAGTTACCTACTTGGAAATGTTAAATACAGACCTCTGCGTTGCTAGGGTGTGTGTGGGGGTGTGTGTGCATGCAATAGATCCGGGGTCCAAGAAGCTTTTCAAAGCAATCATTCTCCCCCTCTTGCCAGAAACAATGAATTAGTAAAGATGAGCACCAACAGGATTAATCACATTTTTCGGGTAACCCCAGGCTCCTTGCTTCTTTTATAACACAGCAGCCACTGGATTTCAAGGTTTCTTTGAGAAGATTCTAGGGCAATTACTACAGATCTTATAAAATTACACTGAATGGTATGTTTGAAAGGATAATTTTCTGAACTCAGCTCTGTGAAAAGTTTCCCATAAAAGCAGCAACAGATAAAGGTGCCTGCCCCCATCAGTCAGTGTTAGTGGGATCTTCGGGTCCCTTTTGGACAGTGGGGAAAAGGAAAGGGGGTGGGGATAGGGTTACGAAAAGGAAAATCAGGTCCCCGTGCCTTGATTTGTCCTCGGTGACCGGGAAGACATACTCTGGGGGCACAGTCAATATTTGATTTTCTGAGCTTATCAGCCAAACCTCGACCTGTGGGGAGCAAAGGGCAGAGTCTAGCACAAAACCTGGGGTGCTGTGTGAGGCGTCTTGGATGACGGCTGGGCGGGTCAACAGCTGGCCCAGGGCTCCCGGTCAGAGGCTCCTTGCAAAATGGTTGCTCCCTTGCAAGACACTATCTCTGCACCAAAACTTTTGGATCCTGAAGCTCTGGCGCATTTGTATTTCTGACAAATATGCGGTAAACGTGCGGGTTTTCCTAAGCATGACCCAAAACCCAAAGCCATAAAGGAAACAAAAAAAAAAAAAATGGGGATAAATTCGATGAAATAGAAGTTAAAAGCGTGTATATCATAGAGATACCACAATCCAAGTTGGAAGTCAACAGACTGGGAGAAAGTACCTGTGTGTTCTATGAAATGGACATATGTTTAAGCCTACAGGATAGAGTCCCTGTAAATTAATTACAAAACCCAGGAAGTATAAATGCTCGCTAAAATTACTTACACTGCTCAATCTCACTCATAATTTTTTTTAAACGTGAAAACTAACTGTTAGGGGTGCTTGGGTGGCTCAGTCGGTTGAGTGTCCAACTTTTGATTTCTGCTCAGGTCATGATCCCAGGGTCATGGGATCAAGCCCTACATCAGGCTCCAGCTCAAGATTTTCTCTTTCTCCCTGTGTGCTTCTCCCCCATTTGTCTCTTTCTCTCTCCCTGTGTGCTTCTCCCCCATTTGTGCTCTCTCTCTCTCTGTCTAAAAACAAACACAAAACTAAAAAAAAAAAAACAACAAAAAAAACCCCGCGGAAAACAAAAACAAAAAACTCACAACAACAACAATAACAAACCAACTGTCAGATGCATATGAAGAGATGAGGGGGCAGACATCTTAGTGGAAACACTCTAGACTGAAGTGCTAAAAACGTGAGATCTAGTCATCTGTCCAATGAGACCTCGGGCAAATCAGAATCCGCGTCTGGGACAGTTTTCTAGTTAATGTTTTAGTGGAAGTTGCATAAAGAATGGTTATTGATTGGTTCCGTGTCTTCTGCATCAAGCATTAAAAATGGCTTTGGACACCATCCCCCTTCTCTGAGCAGCTCCAGAATGTTTATCGCACTGTTCTCTACCTCCTTCTTCACTCGGGAAGGCTGGAAACTGAAGTTTTAGCGGGTCTGTTTCCCAGCTGTGGGGCCTGAAAGCCTGGAAGGGAAGTGGCCGAGTGGAGACTCTCAGCAGCCCCCGGTGTGTATGACAGCTGTTCCTGGGCTCTTGGCCTGTCTTCTTGGGGGTCTGTGTGGGTCAGGAGGGCTGCTGGTCAGAGGGGTGCATGGGGGCGGGGAGGAAGGAACAAGCACGGGCGGGACGAAAGAAAGTGAGTGTAGGGAACGAGCAGACTTTATAGTCCGGCAGCTTTGGGTTCGAATCTCACTTCCACCACCTCTTGGCACATTATTCCATCTCTTTGCGTGTCAGGCTTCTCTTCCATAAAATGGGCACACGCACCCCACCTCCCAGCTTCGTTGGTGTTGTCTGTGCTGCTCAGTTGGACATATTTCAGAGACAGCCTTAGCCTGCTGTTACTTAACGGTTCCAGCTCCCCAGACGAGGCCGCGTGCTCTCGTGGGCTGGAGCTGTGTCTGGAGGGGCAGGGGCTCCCGAGGTCGGAGAGTGCTAGACTAACGCAGGGTTCTGTCAGGTGGCGTTTGAACGTCCAGCCCCTGGCACATTGCCTTGTACATGAAAGACACAAAGTAATACCTGCTGAACGAATGAATGAAATTTATGGGAGAGAAACCAGGAGTTGGAAGGATGAGGTGATATCCTAAGGGCTATACAACTCATTAATTACCTAGAGGGCTGGGAAGTCTTCTCTCCTTTTTATTATGTGTGAAAGGCACGGAACAACTTTTTGCCAATTATATTGGCTCCTGAAGTCTCATGTTTGCTGGGAAAGTCTCATTTTACACCTGTTTTCCCTTAAAATAATGCCCATTTTCACTCTCAGAAATGTCCTGCTCTGGGTGATAAATTGTCCATTCTCCCTGTTACGAGGAAGAGTGGAGGGAAGGATTCGATGTTTCCCTGACGCCATCTCCTCACCGGCCCCTCATCTCTCTGAGCTTGTCAGATATGCAAGTGAATGTCATTCCGTCAGCTATTCATCGAGAACCCCCTGGGAACTGCGCTCACCCCAAAGACAACCTTCCCCCAGCAACACCGTGAGCATCCAGGTCAGCCACCAAGAGTGTCCTCCTCTCCTGGCCATTGGGTGACAGGGTTCCTCACGGCTCAACCGTTCTCCTCTGTACCACCAGTGAGGAGCGGTCCAAAGGCACTGCCTTTGCCAGGTCTGTACCCCCCCCGTCACTACCCTCCCCCTGCACCCCTGCTGGACTAACTAGCATATCGCTTTCCTATTGATCAGGGAGCACCTGGGAGCAGATGGATGGGGAATCATTCACCCCAGCTCCCAGTGGGCCTGAAGGCCTCTCCAGAGAAAAAGAGCCAGGCTGAGACGAGAGCTGGGGTCTTGAGGTCTGTCCACCTGGAGAAATGCTGGATCGAGGGGAGGAGGAGACACATCTAGAACAAAGAGAAGTTCTCCCCCCAGAGAGGGACAGCTCCAGAGATGTGCATTTTCAGATACATTCACGTTTGTGCGGCTGGGCTCCTGGAAGAGGGGGGTGGGGCTGGCGCTCCTGCTGGTCCTCAGACATTCAGAGGTGGCCAGCCCGAGTAGAAGACTCATTAACACCTGAGCAAGGGAAGCAAGCACCTAGGAGCGGCTCCTGCACAGCGGTGGAAAGCTTCACGGCCTGGGTACACAGGTGCCCGCCCCAGAGCCTTCCTAAGTGAACTCACCCTCCCTGGGTTTCCCCCATCCTCCATGCCCATCCTCTGCAAGCAGACACGACAGATGACAAAAGTCACACTTGTGAAGCCCCTCCGGGGCTTGCTGTGGTTGCCCCTTCCCACAGCATGTCACGGGGGGCATGGTGCTTTCCCACTGGAAGGCAGCTCACTGCCCCATCAAGGCAGGACCCCTTCACTCCCTGACCCCGCAGGGAGCGTACCCTGGGCTCTGCACACAGCCCGCACGTGATTGGCACTTGTCAACCACCCAGCTGGAAGTGGAGCATTACATCCTGGTGCTGGCAGGTTCCTGGGCCCAAAAGGTCCCTCGGCAGCCGCTGAAGGTGGCTGAGGGTCTCACTTACTCTCCCCGGGCCCTGCCTGTGCCTGTGGACTCCTGGCCTCACAGCTCCCAGACCTGGCTGTTAAAGCAGGACTCGGCAGTCTCGTGGCTTCCTCCCGAGGCTGGCAGACACCTGGCTCCCCCACAGGGGGCACTGAGGCCTGCTGTGGCCATCTGAACACCTCCCTGGATGGCAACGCTGTGACACAGCAGGAGTGCTTTGAGATCAGGAAGCCAGCTCTGTTCCTTGTGAATTCCCCCTCAGCCCTCACTTTGTCCACCTAAGCCAGGCCCTCTACTCCGTGAGGACTATTCCAGAAATCATCCATCACTAAATTCTGGGAGTGGATCTCAGCAGCCATATGGTTGGAAAGGATCTGGAAAACCCACGGACCCCATGATGGGAAAGATGGATAGCAGGTGGCAGGCAGGGATGCCACATCTGAGACTATGGCGTCAGTGCCTGCAGGCCCCGGACAGGCCAGACTCTCAACCTTGGTGTGCAGAATTGCACGTGGGCCTTGGCTTGCTGTCCTCTGGCTACCCTGCAGCCTGGCACAGAGGCACATAGTAAGTGTCTGTAAATGAATGGACATGTGCCCCCTGGGCATCAGGTTCTGGGCTGGGCACGTGGCCTACTTAATTGGTGCAATGGCCTTGCAAGGCAGATATGATCATTCCATTTAACAGATGAGAAAACTGAGGCCCAGAAAGGTTAAGGAGCTTCCCCCAAGACACTCAGCAAGTATCTGGCCAGAGTTCAGGCTTACTTCCCGTCCCTAAACACTATGAGGTCTTTCCCTTTGCATTTCAGCAGTGAGACACTGATTGTGCATCTCTGGCCCGGGACACTAGGACTCAGCATTGGGGGAGGAGTCAAAGTGGAATGGAAAGTGGTTCCAGCTCTCAGGTCATTCATACTGACAGGGGCGGACAGTCTAGTTCACAGCTACCACTGATGGAGGGCCAAGGTAGGCCGGAGCAGCTGAAGCCTACCTGTGCAGGCCACGGGCCGGGGGAGGGCGACCTTTGAGAAAGCAGTCTGGGAAGAGGTGGCTCTGAATTGGGCCACAAAGGCCACATGGGCTTGGAGTGATGGACAGAGGCTGAAGGAGCTTTAAAGATGGATTTTTGGGGCGCCTGGGTGGCTCAGTCTGTTAAGCATTCGACTCCTGTTTTCACAGCTCAAGTCATGATCTCGTGGTTCGTGAGTTCAAACCCCGTGCTGGGCTTTGCACTGGCAGTGTGCAGCCTGCTTGGGATTCTCTCTCTATCCCTCCCTCTCTCTCTCTTTGCCTTTCCTGCATGCTCCCAATCTCTCTCTCTCAAAATAAACAAATAAATAATCTTAAAAGAAATTAAAAAATAAAGATAGATTTTCAGGGGTGCCTGGGTGGCTCAGTCGGTTGGTTAGGCATCTGACTTTGGGTCAGGTCATGATCTCATGGTTTGTGGGTTCCAGCCCCGTGTCGGGCTCTGTGCTGACAGCTCAGAGCCTGGAGCCTGATTGAGATTCTGAGCCTTCCTCTTCCTCTCTCTGCCCCTCACCTTCTCTCTCTCTCTCAAAAATAAACATTAAAACATTTACAAATAAATTTTTCAAAAGAAGATGAATTTTCAGTAGCCGTCTGGTGGGAGGGTGGCCCCAGGTGGGGGCTTCCCACACCTCTTAAATATCATGATGTCAGCTGTCGCAAGCCTGGCAGGGCAGGCCATGTGGAGGGAAGACTGGTAGCTCTCTGGGGACTCTGCTCGGGACCTTTCAGTTTTCTCCTCTGGAGCTTCAGCA
>NW_027532203.1:16870079-16891603 GCF_008692635.1 Crocuta crocuta | reverse complement strand
GGAGAGCCGCCATAAGCATTGTGGCATCGCCATGCCCTCCCTCCTAAGTGTGGTCTGGGAGATTCTGCCAACCTCCTGGCCTCAATCATCGGGAGCCCGGGGGAGAGGCAGATAAGCGGGCTCTGAAGGACGGGTTGCAGCCACAGGGCCACAGACATATTATTTTTCCCACACACTTGATTGGCCTGCCACGCAGAGCCATGGGAATGGCCTTGCTGGGCCCGCGGCTGATTCTGGAAGAGGAGGGAAATGACAAGTTCGGGGCCTTTGGCAGCCCCTCCCTCAAGCATGTGGCCCGGGGCTGGAGAGGGCAGTGGGGCTTGCTCTTTCTCCCCCCATCCTGTCTGCTGCCTCCTCCTGGTTGGGGGCTTTTTCCCTTCCGGGTTGGCGGGGGTCAGGAGGAAGCACTTGGCTCAGGAGGCTGTTGGGAAGGTTCTATCAGAGGCCCACAGGCACATGCTTTCCTAGGAGTGCGGACAGAGCGCTGGGTGGAGTGAGAGGCTACATTTCTCTTGGGGGGACTCAACGGGAGCACACACACTAACTCACTGTAAGCCATCAACACTCTGCGAGACCTTCCCTGGGCCTCGGTTTCCATTTCTGTAAAATGGACGTCTTGGAGCTGCCCCTGTCTTAGTCCTTGAAAAATGCCATCTTTCTCTAAAACCAAGTGAGTGGACAGGTCATTGGCTTCAAGTGTTGTCAGAATTTCTACTCCTACATTGTGATTTGAACCATCCCACTGTGTCGAGGGCACTAGACTTGAGACCTGATGAGGAAAATCAGCAGAGCCCCGCCCCCACCCTCCAGTACAAGAAACTAATGTTCGCGAAACTTCCACTCCACGCCAGGCCCTCTGCCCATAGAAAATATTTATGTTTATAATCTTATTTAACCTTGACACCGACTCTGGGATGAGATGGCTCTCATCCCTGGTTTCCCCAATTTGACAGAATTTTTTTAATTTCTTAAAGTCCTGAAGTTGTTTGCTACCACCTGTGGGAGGAAATCCCGCCCCTCACCCCTCCTGTTACACAGCTCACCCCGGGCAGCTCCTACCCCATTCTTTCTGGTTCCTAAAGTCCCTTCAGGTCCTTTAGGGCCAAGAAGGGCCCTAAAGAAGGGCCAAGACCGGGGGAGGCCAGTGAGGCGCCCAAGGAACTGAATTTAAGGAGGCCCTCACTCCCACGTGCCAGCACTCCACTGGCATGGCCCTGAGAGCGAGGCCACCTTCAATTTTGCCCTTCAAGCTGCACTTGCCCCTGTGTCTTCCTTGACCCCATTTGATTCCTTGCCTGAGCCTCTCTCACTCCTGGCCAGAGACCACTTTTCCTCCATCCCCATCCTGAAACCAACTGAGTGCAGGGCTTTCACACGTCCAACCTTCCGGCAGCCTCCCCTCTGCACCTGTTTGCTGTCTGCTGGGTCTCTCCGCGGCCCAGTGCTCCTCTTAGTATCCATATAAAATAATGATTTTTCTTTTTGAGATATTTTTAGATTTTTCTAAATGAGATATTATGTGGCCACTAAAAATTGTGTTTCCACATGGGCGAATTCTTCTATAATCTTGATGTAAAAAAGGCTTTCTATGTTTTACTGAAAATCCAGAGGCAATTAAAGAAAAGATTGATGAATTTGACTATATAAAAATAAAAATAATTTAGGGGCACCTGGGTGGCTCAGTGGGTTAAGCCTCTGATTCTTGATTTTGGCCCGGGTCATAATCTCATGGGTTTGTAAGTTCAAGCCCCACATCAGGGGTGTGTGTGTGTGTGTGTGTGTGTGTATGTGTGTGTGTAAACTCTTAAAAATTGAGAAACAGGGAACCAAAACCCAATAGAAAGTGGGCAATAGAAAAAGAAACAAAAGAATGTAATATAAAAATTATCCTTAAGCCTATGAAAAAATGTTCAACTTCACTCACAATAAGAGAAATGCAACTTCAAATGACCTATACCAAGGTGGCATTTCATACCCATGAGAGTGGCAAAAATTCCAAAACTTGACATCACTTTCTGTTGGCAAGGCTGGGAGGAAACGGTGAGAAATCAAACCTGTACAAGTGCATGGAGGGGTGTGTGGAAGCACTTAACAAAACGACACACATGTTTCCTCGCCCATCCAGGAATCCCGCTCCTAGTCATTTACCTGGAGGACACACCCCCAAGCATCTGAAACGCACACACATTATTTGGAATTGTAAACCACCGGAACCCACCCAAATGGTCATCCAGAGGAGAGCGGTTGCATGAACTATGGCACACACACACACACGCGCACACACACGCATACGCATGTGCGCGCGCAGACACGTGGAGTGCTGCACAGCCATAAAATAGAATGTGGAAGGACCTCAATGAACTGGCATGGAGTGTCTTCCCGGAGACTATATTGAACACATAAAGCAAAGCATAGAAAGAGCATATATGATATGGTGTCTGTTGGGTAAATAACGAAGGGGAAATTAAAAAACATATAAAAATGTGCTTATCTTTACAGAAAGCCATAGAAGTGTAAGCATAAAAGAATTAAGTTGGTTAATGCAGGGGATGGGGAACAGGGCCGAAGTCACACAGGAGAATGACGCATCTCTTAGCACAGCTCTTCGTGTCGTTCTGACTTTTGAAAGTGTGTTAACATTCTACCTACTTTTAAAAATGCAAACCAGTAAGGGGCGCCTGAGTGGCTCAGTAGGTTGAGCGTCTGACAGTGGCTCAGGTCATGATCTCGTGGTTCATGAGTTCAAGCCCCGCATTGGGCTCTGTGCTGACAGCTCAGAGCCTGGAGCCTGCTTTGGAAACTGTCTCTCTGCCCTCTCTCTCTCTGCCCCTCTCCAACTCATGCTCGGTCTCTCTTTCTGAATGGGGAATAAACATTAAAAAATGTTTTTTAAAAGTTAAACCAGTAAGAATAGGAAGGAAAACAAAATGCTTAAAACTGAAAACAAACTGGGGAAAAAATAAACCTAACTGTATTTCAAATAAATACTCCCACCACACTGAAGGGCAAGGAAAGAAAGAAAGCACTACTCCAGGCTATTTAAGAGCAAAGCAGGGAGAGAGGGGGAAAGGGAAGGTTGGTTGATTGCAGTGGTGAAGCAATCCTGACGCTACTTTTGATGTGATATGGGATTAAGCAGATGACTGAATGTGTTGATGGCTTTGGGGTTTTCGCTGTGGAAGAAGGATACATAAATATGGAACGGGGAGACCAGAAGCAGCCCTGTGGAGGTGGATTGGGGTTGGAGGTATTGGTGCGGACCGATGACTTGTAGCATACAAATATGTAAATGTGTATGCATGCTTATGTGCATGTGTACATGCATGTATATGTATGTGTGAAAAATATGTGTATGTTTATGTGTACGTACACACACCTATTTCCCAGTTCCATCCCCTGAAAGGTCTAAAGAGCAAAGATACCCAGCAGCAGTGGGCACAACCAGAGCCCAGACTTTGGTCTCTAATACCATTCTCACTAAAAGGGAACAGGCATCTCAGAGAAATGACTGCTTGCAAGGCTTGTTCAGGGTAGGTACATGGAACCTCTGTTCTCCCAGAGAGTAACAAAGTGCTCCAAAATCGGGATGGTGGCATATCCACGTATCCTGGGAGTCAGTTTGTAGAGGCTCCTAGTGGTCAAGTCTAGGGTAATTTATGCACCAAAATTATTGAACACAGTGAGAAATAAGAAACTACTGGGAAAAAGGGAACTGGTCAGTCCACACAGATAGAGGGATACATTTTACCACTTAGGATAGTAAATATATACTGACTAGCTAGATCGTGCCGCTGTAGAAAGCCAAGGGCTGACTGGTAAATATGGAGGTAGCACTGGAGCTGGAAACCACATTTTGCAACCATCATGTTAAGGATTGGGTCAGGCAAGAGGCATCAATGGACGCTACCCCTGGGGGGAAACTGATGAGAAGCAGGGTATTTGCGCGGTCTAAAACATCTCCCCATAGACTGCTGACTAGTCCCAAGGGAAAACGAAGATAATGATCATGTAGTGGAAAAACAGGTAATACCTTGAGCTGGAGATTAAAATTAACGTCACCAGTGAGGACCAGGAGCGCCTGCGGATGTGACTGCACGAGAGGAACCCACAATTGCCTAGGCAGGATTGTGGCCAAAGCTGCATAAGCCAGATCTCACTGCAATGAAACATCGCACAAACTGCAAATGGGGAACTCTTTATTGAAAATAAGAAGGGGGCATTGTGTTCCTCAAAAATGTCGGTGTCATTAAAGACAAAGAAAGGCTATGAAAATGTTCTCCAATGGTTCAGACAAAATGTGTGTGTGTGTGTGTGTGTGTGTGTGTGTGTGTATGATAGAGCACACATGATAAAGGAAGTGGAGTAAAATTTTACTCCAGATGCATCTAGGATGTAAGGATCTAAAAGTTGTCTTTGTACTATTTTTATTTTTGGCGGGTTTATTTTTTTCGGTAATTTGAAATTGTTTCCAAATAAAACAATTTTAAAACTTTGTTCCAAGTTTTGAATGACATCCCCTTCCCTGCAGGTGCAGACTCTCCTTGGCCAGGGGACCCCTGGCAGGCAGCCAGTCCAGGAGGCAGAGCTGAAATCAAGCCATCTGGGAAATGTGGCCTAGAGCAGGTGACTTTCCTGTGTCTGATCCTCCCCTGCAGGGAGATGCCCGCCTCGTGGACTGGTGGACCACTGAAACACATGACACTGGCACGTGCTTAGCTGTCTGGCCCATCCCTGTGAGCTATGGCCTCACTGCTCTCATTTTTCATCAGCCGAAGCCCCGCAGGGTGCGGAGCTGAGAGCCGCCTCCAGGTCTGCGAGCCACGGGTGGCCTCCAGCAGGACTGCGGACCCAGGACCGGCAAATGGTCTAGGGCTAGCCTCGGGCAGGCGGCCCCCTGTCCCGCCTTGGCCTTGGGGACGCTTTGTGATGGTACTGTTCCCGTAAAAAGAATCACGATCCCTGGAGAACAGGCCGGGGAGGGGACATGTTTCGTTGCGCTGGGGGCTTTCCTGGAGGACCTGAAATTGGCCTTCAGACCAGACCTGACAAGGACACTGGCCTCCCTCTCTACCCCTGGTCTGTCATTTAGAGAAGAGTCACTGTGGCCCTGTCCCCATGCGCCCCTCCCGGACCACTCTCCGCCCTCCCCACAGACCGCTGCAGACCGCAGCAATGGGTTCCTTTCCCTCTGCTCTCCCGTCTGTTGGACGCCAGTGGGGCCCTGAGAGGAGGGCGGAGGGAGGGAGGTCAGGCGCTGATGCTTTGTCTCCCTGTCGTCAGGGGCACCTCCGGGCACAGCCCAGGTAGGGTGGCCCCTGCATAGCACCCTCGCTGTCTCTGCTCTCAGCACCCTTCCTCTCCTTTCCCCCTCCAGCCCTAGGGGGTGACCGCGCCTGGTGCTGGGGATCTGGAACTGGGTCCTGTGGATTCGCTTCCCTGCACTGGCCTTGGGACTCAACTGTCTTCAAATCACCAGCACGGGGGTGGGGGCCACCTGCTCCCCCCTGGGCCCTGCGGCAGGGAGACCCCAGTCGGGGCGGGGGGGAGCGGTGCCCTCTCCCGTCCGCGTGTTTGGTATCTGTCTGCCTGTGAGGCCCCGGTTACCAAGCCCAGTGAGGGGACCCACCTCGAAGCCATTCATGTGGCGGAACAAAAGCGAGAGCTGCCACTCCGGGCCTCCTCCAGGGGCTCCTCGCTGCCTGTTCCGACTTTATTTCATCTTTCGTAAGTTACTGCTAACTGAGAAGCATTAGAGAGCAAAGTTGGTGGAGGAACGCCTTTTTTCCCCTGGTTTAAACCTTTTGTTATCAACTCTTCAGGAATCCGATTCAACCAGAGGAACACGTGGCAGAGCTCGTTCTTCACAATTAGTTCCGAGAGATGCGAGGGGCTCTTTATTATTCATTCTTCTCAAATCAAAATATTAGCTCATGCCTCTCGCGTCCTCAGCGCGGGCCTGGCAGCTTCTCTGATGTATTGTCCTACTTGAAAGTGAAGAGAAGGCCTTTCCTGCGGAAAACTCCGCCAAGCCCCTCTGTCTCCCGAGAACGTGGGGATGTGGGCACCCAGACACGCCTGCGCCTGAGACCCTTGCAGGCCGGGGACAAAGCAGAGGCCCTTTGTGTCACGGCCAGGCTGCCTCTTCCGTGTCCCCCCCCCCTTCACGGGAACACCCCCCATCCCCAAGGCACCCAGGGTGGCCTGGAACGGAGCGGGAAGGCCCTTCCTGGTCCCGGGAGCCCAGTTTCCCATATCCAGAGCCAGAACTGGTTTGGAAGGGGGTGAAGGGGGCGATGACTCAGGGACCCTAAGGCTTAGAAATCAAAACTGCTATGTATGTTTTCTTGGATCCCCACGGCTGCCTTCGTTTCTGGAAGGAATGCAAACGAATTCCATTTCTTTAGCAGGAACAAACAAATCTGGCTTTTGGTACTCTGAGCTCTAGAGGCACCCAGAAGTGTCACGGTGGCATTTTTAATCGGGCCTCTAGGAAGACAGTGAGGCTCTTAGCTCGCTGGGGTGGGGGTGGGGTTTCATTGGCCTTGAGGATTGTGGGTGGGATCAGTGCCCCCAGCTGATAGGGGTTGGCTAAGCAGCTTCTATGCCTGGTGGCCTTGGCAGAACTTCCTGGAGGCTGAGTGGAACAAGGAGGGCTTCCTGGAGGAGGTGGTATTTGACAGATGGCTAAGCACTGGAAAGGAGAGAGTAGAGAGAAGGCAAGGAGGAATGTGAGTAGGCCGAGAGGGAGGGAGGCAGGGCAGGAAACGGTCAGAAGTAAGCCTGGAAGGACCTTGACCACAAGTGAAGGTATTTCTTCTTTCTTTTGTTTCCTTGACCAACCCTAAATTCACTATTACTCTCCCAAGACCTACCTTGTTGATACATGTTGATTTCTCCTGCGCACCTGTTCATATTTCTGATGGAAATGTATTATAAAATCACTCCATTCAGCTGGTGATTACCATGGTGATCAGGCATGCTGGCTGACAGGCCAGCACTCCTCTTGAAAACAAGATTCTGAAGATAGGGGCTTTCGTTTCACTTAGGTTGGGTCCGGGGGAGAAGAGTGGAGGTGGGGCCAGTGTGGGGGGGCTGGATTCCTTCTCTGGGGAAGTCTTGGTGGATAGCACTGCCCTTGGCCAGAGGAGGAGGGCTCTGTAGGAAGATGGGGGAAGGGCTAGACAGGAGGCAGGTAAATGGGGGAGTCCTGCATACTTTGGGGCTCGGCAGCGGCAGCGCACCTACAGAGGGTACAGCTGGGGGGATCCCGTGTGCAGAGAGGGTCAGAGGGGTCCACAATCAGGAACCTGGGCTAGGATACCATTCAACCTCCCGCCTCCACCACAGTACCCACTTTTGTGCCTTTTAGAACATTACAAAGATGCTTCTCTCTATCATGGGATTATATAGTTTAAGGTGTGGCGAAAGCCCCACGTGTTTGAACTGCATTATTTAGTCCCGATGCTGTCTAGTTTATGTTTGCAAGAGCTCCAACCAGTCTGCTTGACTTCACATCTCAGCTCTACCCCCTTTACTGGCTGTGTGACCTGGGGCAAGTTATTTAACCTCTCTTCTCTTCACTTGGAAAAAATCAGACACTGCACATTTCTAATGCATGGGACTGTGGTGGGGATTCAGTGAATTGATGCTGTAAAATGGTTAGAACATGCCCACCACAGAGTGGGCACGCACACATGCCGGGGACACAGTAGCGCCTCCCTGCTCAGGGGATCGGGGTGGGGGGGCGGCAGGATGGCGGGTACAGCCGGTATCCTGGACTTGCTACAAACATTGTCTCACCTCCTTCTTCTGGTGCGCCCACGTAACTCTCTCTGAACCACGAGCAGGCTGCAGCCAACCCCCATGCCTCCCTACCCGCAGCATTTTCTGTTTCCTTCCCCAGAGATGTTGGTCTGCCGGCCTCTGGCTGTCCACCCAAAACGGCCGTCCTTCTCAAGCCCATACCCTGACTGCAGTCCCGGGAAAACCAGGCCTAGCGGGCACAAGATTCAGAACACTCCCGCCCTAGAAGTATACACACATCTACAGCTTTTCGTCACGATCCCAGTTACCCACATATGTTAGATGTCGTCTGATTAAAAACAACCACCATAGGAATAGCAGTAGATGCATTTCTTGCTCATGGTGTCCCAGACTCGACACTGCTTCTCACCTTAATATAATAAAATTTGTCATTAATGGAATGATATTACATCGCACCAGACACTGTGTGATCCACATCAGGCCGAGAGCCGGGGGCTCTGCCTTGCGGGACCCACCCCACCAGCGGCAGCTGACAGGCCATTATTCTGTGTCCTGTAAACTCTGTGCGGTGATAAGGAAACTCCACCAATTTGATGCTTTATCTGGTTGCAGGTTGAGGAAAGAGATTATTTCAATCAAGATAATGATTCTATTTCTTGGACGGAAATGAGATTTTTTTCCCCGTTGCCTCATGGGGGTCCCACCAAAATCTGTCTCGGGGCTCAAGCTGGCCAGGCACAAGTTAGAGGATTTGCGGGCAACCTCTGAGATGGCATGAACATGAAAGAGAATGCAAAGGAGTGAGCTCGTTGGCAAGAAACACACACACACACACACACACACACACACACATACGCCGGACCTCTGAGATTACAAAGTCAGTTCTCTTTGGCCATTTATAGGCATTAGACAACACCAGTAAACCCAAAATTTGGAAGAAGAGCAGGTAGCGTGAGTACGATGGCCTGGATTTCAGACCAGACCTGAGTTGCCTAAACTGGCCTATCACGGAGGGGAGATTTCCTGTTAACTTTGTCAGTGCCTCTTTCCGCACCTCCTACGACAGGGAGCTCACCGACCCGGAGCCTACTCCATCACTCTGTTGAGAAAGCACCTCCAAATCGCCATAGTCACTTCATGAAAGGAAACCAGAGTACAAACTCACCAGGTGCTGATGCTAAGGTGCATCTCAACACACGTTGGCGACAATACACATTTCAGAAAGTCAGCAAACAATATGCAGACGATGTTAGGCAAGCAATGCAATGAGTCGGGGATAATTTGAACGGGTGAATTGGGTGCCAGTTTTAATTATTTTAAATGTTTGAGGATTTCAAGAGCTGTAATACAGCATCTCAAATTCTTTAGAGGCGATTTGCCTTAAGGAGGAAGTCATAATAATTTGTAACTCAGACATCAATTGTTTCTATAGTAACTGTAAAGAGTTCGGAAATGTTTGGAAAGTTGACATGCATTCTGAACATTCCCCTGAGGGCTGACTTGGTGGATTTCTCTCTCTCTCCAAATAAGAGGCACATTTTAGCTCAACTCCTTCAGAAGGAAGAGCCCCAGCTGCCTGGCCTTGAGTGGTGTCTTACTGGACTGCATCAGGCTCACTGAAACATTGAAATCTAAGCCGCACTATTGTCGCGGTGCCTAGGCTATCGTTGGAAAGTAACACAAAACCCTGGTGATGTTGGGTGGTGCCAGGAGAGGATCTAGGCAGCTTGGGGACAGAAGTGGGAAGGACGTTTTTCACAGTATGCCTTTTGGTACTTTTGAATTTAGTCACGGGACTGTATGACCTATTTAGAGTAAAACAACAGTTAAAAAAAAAAAGCATGTACATGTTTCACTGAATACAGACTTTGATACTAATGATTGCTACTTTCATACCTAGACTCCTAAAATGCAAACTTACTACAGTGAACATGACTGCTGAGTCAGGTAAAAAACCACGTTTGGCTGTCTTCACAGTAGTGATGCTCACAGGCACAGGAGTAAGTGCGACCAATGCCCCCCCTCAGACCCCCGTTTCTTGCCAGGACACCCACTTCTCAGCTGCTTTCATCTGTGATGTTCTCCCTACCCTGGCCCTTGATCAAGGGCAAGCCTTGAAGGTTATACCAGCAGCCCCATTCCCAGGAGTGGCCGGTGGCGACTGAGGAGTCACTTTAGGCCTGCCCCTTGCTGCCAAGCCAGACATTGGTGTCCTGAAATCCACGTGGGTCAAACCAAGAAAAGACTTGCCCTGGTATGTCCCCCCGCCCCGTGACAAGTATTCCCTGAAAGCTCTCCCTTGATACATTGCATGCACTTGAATCCCTGTCTCAAGCTCTGCTGCTTCAGTCTGAATCAGCCAAACCACAGCTTGCAATGGAACCTTCTTGTATCTTTCCAGCGGGTTGCCCCACGTAGTAGAAACACACGTGAGCCTACGTCTTTGAGGGCAGGACCATCACCACCTTCCTGCCTGGCCCAAAGATCACTAGTTGACACTGTGCATCCCCTGGAATCCAGCAGAGCAAAATGCCGACCAGTCAGAACAGAGGCCCACAACCAGAGCCCTGTGGGACCACACAAATACTCTTCTTCTCCAAGGTGACTGAGCAGGAGCCGACTTGGCAGCCCGCCCCACAGTCAGATAACCAGTTACATGCAGCGGCAAGTCAGCATGAATGTCAGCTCTATCACCTATTAGCTAGAGAACTCAAGCCAAATATGTATTCCCAGCCTCAGTTTCCTTATCTGTAAAATGGCAATATCTACAGGGCCTCTGTGAAGCTCATACGAGGCAATATTGCCAAGCGGGCTGCAAACTGGCAGCATTATGTAAATATTGGTTATTATTAGTGAGATTTAGAACATGCTAGCTTCCCCTGCTTGCTCAGAACACGTAATTAACCTTTGTCAAATAAATAAATCTGAGCTTGCTCTCATCTTGGGAAGCGTACCTAGAGCTTCCTATGTGAGAAGTGGCTCCGGAGAAAAGCAAATGGACATTGGGAGCACTACCCTGGTGACAGTCCAGCTGGAGCTCAGGGCACCTCCTCATTGATCTCACGGGTCTCTGGTGGTGCTCAGCTGCAGCTCTCTGGAGAGGGCCCTCTCTCTCTCTCTCTCTCTCTCTCAGATCTGGGGAGGATCCCCAAAGTGAATTTCCTGTAATTGATCCAGTGTCTGTATTGATCTCAATCAACCTGGTGAAAAATCCATGCGGCCACTTTCACATGAGTCACAGACACGCTGGCAGAAACTTGATTTTATTTACATAAACGAGGAACACCTTATTCCATCCTGATTCTTCGCACATGGACCCTTCAGGAAGCCACTTCCAGCCCTTTACCACTGGGTCCCACCCAATGTCACCGGCGTTTTCTCCCCTCCCCTTCAGGCAGTCTATGACCCCCTCAGGATGTCTATGACATCCCCCCCAGAGGCCTCGGGGCGTTCCCATCCTGGCGCCTGTTCCTCCCCCCACACCCCGACCGGCCTCCCTTCTCCATCAGCGCAGCTCAAGTCTCTCTGTCCCCAGGAAGGGTGCCCGAACCATTCCCATCACCAGCACTCTGGTTGTGATGTGCATACCAGAGATGTGCATATTAAAGATGCCTGTTCATAAGGGTCTTTAATACTCTCACACGCAGGTTTCCTCTCCTCCCACATGGACTGAACGCACCTCCAAAGCGCTCCTCCTCTTGTTATTTCTCAGAGCCTACGGACGGCGCCAGGTGCCTGGCGATTAACAACATTGCCAGCTTGAGTACAGCATTGGGATGTATGACTGCTCTTAGTTTGACCCACTGTTAAATGGCCTATAGGAGAATGTACAGTTCTAACTAGGGTCAACCGAGCAGCAAATCCAGAACTGTACAAACTGTTTGTGGCTCCGGGGTGAAAAAATGCACACCTTCTTTCTTCCCCGGGAGTCTGGCTCTCCCCCCAAATACTACTCAACCACAGGGGAGTCACTCTTTCCCGAGCCAGTGGGAGGGCAGAGCCTGAGTTCCAACCATCCACCTCCCCCTGGAACCCTTACATTCCTGGGCCCAGCCCCACCCAGCCAGGCACACCTTCCAGAAGAACCAAAAGCCGATTCCATCGAGGTCATGACCCCTTCCCCAAGCAGGGAAACCGCCCGCTCCCAGGACCACTGTCAAACCACAGACCTAAGAAAGCAAAATCCATACTCACGGGCAGCGATGCCTTCGTCTTAGATTTCAGGCCAGCAGCTCCTCGGCAAACCTGCTCATTTCCTGCAAAGAGAAGAAAGGGATGGAGAAGCATATTAGCAGCTGCTCTGGTAGACTTTGGCAGCTTCCTGGCCGACCTCGGCCTTCTGCACCTTCTCTCCTTCTTACTCCCAACAGCGCGCTCCCCGCCCTGGAACACCGCGTGCTAGCTGGGTGGGCGCCCCTGGCTCCCCGCACGCCGCCCTCCCCCTCCGCGGTGCCATGCCAGTCTCAGATTGACCACTGCCTCCAATTCCCTGAAGGCGCTGGGCTCCTTCCCACTCCGGAGTGAGGCCTTCTCTTCTGTAGCACGGAGTTGCCTAGCAACCCCGTGCGCCGGCTCGGAAGGCCCTCCTAAATTGGACCTCACAGCACAGGGCATCTCCTTGTACAGCTGCCTGAATCTTAACAATCTGGCTCTGAATAATAACACAATGGTAATTGCATGCACGGGCCCCAAACTACATTTAAATAATGTTCAAGAGCTGACACAAACCAACAAAGGCCAGAAAATGCATTGCGGAGGTTGACCGCAGGGCCAGGCGGGACACTCGGTGTGGGAGGGAGTTGACACCAAAGACTTGAGTTAATGACAATGCCAACCTGAACTGTGAATTCTCCTGCCTCTCTGCCTGAGTGTGTCACCACTTTAATGTGCTTTAAGTGAGTTTGGGATCTGTAGAGGCAATTAATGCCCAGAGATAGTGATGCTTCAAGACAGGATGCCCTTTAGTGCATCAGCAGCACATGCGGGTTTTTGGAGGGAGATGGGGAGCGGAGGATGTAGGACAAGGAGGGAGAACCGAGTATGAGTGATGTCCCTTGGCTTTTACAATCGTGGCTAAATATGTTTCAGAAGATGGGAGAGAGAGAGTACCAAGCGAGAGCACAAAGCACTTGCTACCTGAGTGAGGGGCAAATTCAGCACGACTGATGTGTTTCGGGATATGAAGTGAAGGCAAAGAGGGCTTGAAGCTAACAGGCAGGCTGAAGCAGCTTAGCATGCTGTGGGGACAGCCGTGTGTGCCAGAGCCCAGCCTTCAGTCTGTGTCCCTGGAGGAGTGTGTCAAAGAGCCCTGCTCAAGGCACAAGAGCCTTTGCACGGTGGGAGAAGGCAGCGGTAGCAGCGAGGGCCCGCAGATCAGCCTCAATCATTTGGATGCCGAAGCACTTATTCTATAAAGCTCAAAATCCCCCTGCGAGGGACTTAAACAGATGTTTGCTCGCCCACTTGCATCATAGTGTGATTCACAACAGGCAAGAGATGGAAGCAACCCAAGTGTCAGTGGACAGACGAATGGATAAGTAAAACGTGGTCTATGCATCTGGTGGAATATTATTCAGCCATAAAAAAGAAGGCAATTTTGGCAGGTGCTACAACATGGATGAACCTTGAGGCCATTATGCTGAGTAAAATATGGCAGTCACAAAAAGACAAACACTGGGGGCGCTTGGGTGGCTCAGTCGGCTAAGCTTCTGACTCTGGCTCAGGTCATGGTCCTGTGGTTTGTGAGTTCAAGACCCGCACAGGGCTCTGCACTGGTGGTGCGGAGCCTGCTTGGGATTCTCTCTCTGTTCCTCTCTCTCTCTCTGCCCTTCCCCCACTTGCGTGCGTGCTCTCTCTTTCTCTCTCCCAAAATAAATAAACTTAAAAAAAAAAGACAAATACTGTATGATTCCACTTACATTGATATCACAGAGACAGAAAGTGGAATGGAGATCACTAAGAGCTGTGGGGAGGGAGGACGGGGAGTTGGTGTTTAGTGGGGACAGAGTCTCCGTTTGGGAAGATGAAGCCATTCTAGAGATGGATGCTGGTGACAGCCACATGGCAACATGAATACAGTTAATGCCCCTAAACTGTACACTTAAAAATGGTCAGCATGGTAAATTTGGTAATATATTACTTTCATCACAACTTTTAGAACCCCTCCCCCCCCCGCAAGAGTAGTGCAGCCCACACAATCTATAAGACCTCTGTCCACCTTCCCCTGGGAAGTCCAAAGTGGCCTATGTCATTCATGAGCTCAGACAGGGAGGACTCAGGACTCAGGGACCAACTGGACAGTGTGACTCCGGGCCAGGGAACCCCGTGGCTTGTTACGTGTGGTGTTGGTGCAGCCCGGTGTCAGGCGGAGGTTGCTGAGCATTGAGGAGCTGGATTATCTTACATCCACCTCCTGAGGTCCAAACACCATCACCCTCCAGAACGTGGCCTCCTTCCACCCAACGGGTCCCAGCCATCGTGCCCCAGCCTGCTTCCTCCTCCAGGTGCAGAGGCTGGGATGACACGCTCACTGTTACCCTTTGCTGCCTCTCAGCTCCCTGCCTAGAAAAGCTCTTCCTGTGCTGTCCACCTGACCTGCTCCGACTCTTTCTAGGGGGCCCACAGCAAGCTCTGCCTCCTTCATAGAGCCTTCCAGATGCTCCCCATTATGCTTTCTCTGAATTCCACAGCCCACATTTGAGCAGTTGCTTAGCTGGGTACTATCTTGCTTTCACGTCTGGAAGACGGGGTTTGTCGCTAACTTTCTTTTGTCTGCCACAGCCCCTAACTGAGAGCTGAGCACACCACGAACCATTCCCTCAAGGCTCTCGAAGGGACAGCTGCCCTGCTTCCCGTCCTAGGGAATCTGATCACATCCACCCCCGCTGCCCAGGGTGGAAAGCACTTCTGCGGGTTGCCAAGCCCTGGGGCTGCGTCTTCCGGGCAGGCATGCAGATGCCTTCAGTCATTTAGAGGTGTAACTCGATGTGTGCAATGAAATATTGAGCATTTACAGCTTTTATTAATTTGCAAAGGTCATTAGAGCTAACAGCTTCTCCAAGTGGAAGTGAATAAAGAGCGTGCATCATTTATTTTTTCAGCGTCCTGAGTTTTTTCTTGGAATGTGCTCTTTTAAAACCTCAAAACACAGTGTGACAAGTAAAAAAGGAGTTGGGGGAATGCAGGCTTGGGAGGCATAGGGGGCCCATGGAGCTCTGGGTGAGCCTCTGCCTTTTTCTGAGGCTGCGTCTTCTCATCTGCAAAAGGAAGGCGGGATCACTAAGCTCCCTCTGGCTTAAAATAAGCTACCATGATGATATGAGGTAAGCATGCGAAGTTAGCAACTTGCCAAGCTACCCATTACCCCTGCCCTCTGGCCCTAGCCCTCCTACCAGCTGTCAGACACTACCGCACCTCTATGCAACAGGTGCAAGTCTGTGCCCCAGCAGCCAGGAGAAGGGCCTGAATGATTTCAGGGCCCTTCCCAGACCCTGACCTGGAGGCTCTCAAATCCAACAATCTGGCTGCCTCACTCTCATTAGATCATTAAGGAACACTCTGAACCAATGACTTGTTTTCTCGAGTCTCCAGGAATGGCTGGAAATGGGCCAAAGAGCCACATCCAGGCTCCATCTCCCCAGCCCTTGGCTCCGTGATGGGTTGGCATGGTCTGTCAAGGGCCAGACCTCTGCAGGCAAATGCTCTTGGTTCTCTCCAAGGTGGGAAGGGAGCAGCACTCAAGAAGCAGAGTGGTCAGTTTCCAGCCTGCTGTCACAGGGAGAAATGGTTGGCCCCTGACCAGACCGTGCAGTCCCATATCCCTCCCTTTCTCCAAGTCCCCTCTTCTCTCTGCCCCAAGTTCTGATGGACACCAGAAGGTGGGAGGCCCACAGCTGCCCACGGTCCCACCGCCAGATCACTCATGGCTTTTAGTAGCAATAAGACCAGGTAGAGTCACAACTGTGTGACTCACAACCTAATACTAATATTAACATTAGCGTTGGTACTAGTTAATATTAACTAATATTTGCGTGATGCTTTCCAATTAAAAGAGTACTTTCCCACTCGGTTGGCAGGCAGGTAGGAGAGGTTCCATTCATGTATTAAGCACCTGCTGTATCCCAGGGTCTTTGGCTACCTGTTGGGGACGCAGACATGAAACGGTATGTTTCCTGCATGCAAACTCCCTCCAGGATGGTTGAAAGTAGGGAAGATGGAGGCACAGAGAGGCTGAGTGAGTCATTTTCTCAGAGGCATTCTTCTAGCAAGTTCTAGCAGTGTTCAAACCAAGTCCTTGGACTAGAGGCCTTTCCCACTGTTCCCTCATTGCCTGTGAGTTTAGTACACATTTAGCCTGTACAACACCTTCCAGAAGGGACCAGCCAGAGGACAGCATGGTTTAGGGACAGTGAGAGTTTATGCCCAGAGTGAACCAATGTCTGGGGATGTCAGGCCACATTGGCCCTGGACACCCCAGAGGGGGTACAGGTCAGGGGCTACTGCAGACATGGCCTTGACCTCTCATGGCCTTTCTGCTCATTGATGAAGACCCTTCCTCTCATCAGAAGGGCTGCAGAGATGCTGCCTTGAGAGCTGATGCAAATTTAAGATTTTTGTTTGTTTGTTTGTTTGTTTGTTTTTTAGCCTGCCCTCATCCTTGTCTTCTAGGCTGCCACAGCACTTACAATCAGCATGTGACATCCACGGGTTATTATTGTTCTTCTATTGGCTTTTCATAAATGATGTCTTGTGGTTGGAAAAGCCCTATAAATCCCTCAATTTACAGCCAGGGTACCCACGCCCAAAGAGGGCAAATAACTCACCCTAAGTCATGTGAGAGATAAGGCGAGAACCAGATCCCGGGTCCCCAGGGTACCAGCCTGGGGCCTGCATATGCTCACCCTAAATGGTGGGAAGGTAGGTTCCCACCAAGGCTGTGTCTGGCTTGCTCTGATCCCCCAGCGCAGCCCTTCAGCAAGCACATGTGGCTGGGATGAGGGCTCTTTGATGCTGGATAGCGGCCAGCACAGAGCCCCCTCTCTGCCCCCGACAAGGACACTGAAGTGATCAACTCTGCCTCCTCGCCTTGAGTGGTGAACCTCGTAGGGAGGGCAGGGGCCATGAGAGGTGCCCTGGGGGACAGCATGGTCACAGTCTCTGCCGCAGGGCCTGTAGCTCTCAGGAGGCCATAACGCATTGTGGTTTGGAGCCAGACAGACCCTGCTGTGTCACCCCGGGCAAGTGACTTAACTACTCTCTGCCTCAGATTTTCCCCGGCAGAATGGGCAGAATCATGGCCTCCATTTCCTCCCTCACAGGGTTGAGGGAAGAATGAAATGAGAAAATGGAGGGAAAATGTGGCGCAGGGCCTGGCATTTGTGTTTTCTCTGGTGAGGTGAGTGAGATCAGCTTTTCTCTGGAAGGTCAGCTCCATGAAGAGGGAGACGATCTGAAAAGGCTACACACTGGATGATGCCGGCTTTATGGCATTCTGGCAAAGGCAAAGCCCAGAGACAGGAAAAAGATCAGTGGTTACTGGGGGAAAGAAAACAGACGAACAGGTGAATCCCAGAGGATGTTTAGGGCAGTGAAACTACTCCGTATGATCCTGCGGCGGTAGGTATGTGTCTCTGTACATTTGCAACAACCATAAAACTGTACAACACGGAGTCAACTCCAATGTAAACTGTGGACTTCAGTTCATAATGATGCATTAATCCCAGCTTATCAATTGCAACAAATATACGCACTCATGCAAGATGGTAGCAAAGGAGACCCTGGAGTGGGGGGAGGAGGAAGGAAAAGGGGCAGATGGGAACTCCCTGTGATTTCAGCTCAATTTTTCTCTAAGTAGCAAACCGCTCTAAAAAATCAAGTCTATCGAATTTTTTTAAAAAAGATCAACCACGCCAACAGACAGCACTCAGGGCCAGTCAGCACACAGGCCATCACGGAGCTGCCACTGGGCATCTGGGCCCCATGAGGGGGACTTGGAGCTGGAGCAGGAGACTAGCACGGTCCTTTCAATGTGAAGTTCAACTGGGTCCTGTGTCCAGGGAAAACGGAAAGCCAGGTGGGGACGCTAGCAGGCTAGAGCCCCTCAGCCACCAGGACATCTCTGGCTACTGGGCAGTGACTCAGCCTGAATGTACCCTTCCCGAGCACACACCCTGTGCTCGCCTCGCCCTCCCTGCCTTCCAGAGGGGGATCACAAGGAGACTCAGCCTCGTGCCCACACGCCAGACTCCTCCCAGCCTTTTCCTGCACCCTCCACCCTTAACACCAATATAGTAGGTGCCTGACAAACATTTACTGAAGTAAACAGCGATTATCTGTGTGCCTCTCGCTTTCCCCATCAAAGATAAGAATCTGGCTGTAAGCCTCCCTAACTCCCAGGCAAAGTATTCGCTGAACAGAGTCAAGAGAGGAATTCGGGCAAAAGTAACACACCCACGGGGGACATACTGTGTTTGATCATGGGGCCACTGTCCACGGTCTTGACGGCGTTTCTCTGAGGGGCCTCCCCCAGCACAGGCTGGGCTGCTCAGCCCGGAGCCCCCATCTAGCAGGATGCATGAGCCCCAGCTCCACCCGGGAAGACCAAGAGGCCAGAGTATGTGGAGTCACCTCCAAGAGCCTGAGGGGGGCATCAGGGAGGCTGACGCCTTCGTTCAAAGGCCCTCAGCCCAGGGGCTGGATGTGGGGGTGCCCCCGGAAGCGTATTTAGAACAGGAACGGAGGTGCAGCCCATCTCACCTCGCACAGCAGGGCACCCAGCAATTTGGTCTGGCCTGATTCTGAGAAAGGAGGGGAGTACGTGTGCTTGTGCGTTGCTGGGAACAGAATCTGCTAAGGCAACCGAATCCTCCTTGAGTCATTGCTTTGGGGGTGATGGCCCCTTCGAAGTCCACATTTCTGTGACCTTGGCCTAGAATCTGAAAATAACCCTGAGAAGGAGGGAGGGCTAAGCCCAGAGCAAGGCCAACAGTGGGGCCTGGCCTGGGGGAGCAGCGGAGGGGAGGAGAGCCTGTCCAAGGATCAAAGGCCCAATCTCCCTGGTCAGGCCGCCCGGCCCAGGCCTGGCCGTTCAGTCACGCATATTTTATTTTTTCTGGCTTCAGGGAAGTATTCCTGGAGCTGGGCAAATCTGAGCCAGACCTGCCAGTGGGAAACAGCCTAGAGCAGCTGAGAGAGGGCCGTGGCTGCCCACATCCGCCCCCTGGCCCCCAGCAGCCCCCTGCCCGATGGCTAGGGGAGGAAGGGGGAGGGTGTCCACCGAGGCGGTTCTTCCCACTGCTCTCTAGCTGGGGAAGTAGGAGAGGCTACTTCTCAGTCACAACATGGGCAGGCAAGGAATATGCACTTTTATAATCGCAAATAACAGTTCACATTGAGGCTGGCAGAAGGCAAGTATTGGAGGGAGAATCAGAGGGCGCGGTCAGGCTGAGAGCAAAGTGATACTAGACAGGTGATGGCGGCATTCAGAGGTCCAGACAGCAGATTGGGAAGGTGGGCCTGTTCTGTCTTCAGCGACCACAGCTTCCACTTGACGGCGTATACTTCTGGGGGTCCTGCCCCTGGCCCTCCTGGTTCCCTAAGTCTTGTTACTCCCCCTCCTCCCTCTAGCTAAACTTGCTTTCCAGAAAGTTCCATCTCCACCTGGGATCCATTGTGACGGAACACTTAATGCCAGCTTTTCTTTCTCTCAGAGAAAAGGCATTTCCAGCCTCCTCTTGGGTAGAAAAGTTGTATCCCTCGGGAAAGGGATTTATTTCACTTTTAGTTTTTGAACTCCACCGTTTGCTCTGAATCACACTGGCGACCAGTGCGTGACACACAATAACCAAGAACGCACATGTGAACGGTGTACTGGGTGTGTGGAAAGAGGACCTGGAGCCCTTATAGCAGGAGGCAGACTCCAAAACTATCCCCACTACCTCCTGCCCCTCATCGCCCTGGGCTACACCCACCATAGAGCATGGGTAGGGAATCCATATGTTTTACTGCCCCAACAGGGACCCTTTGGAGAGTGAAATGGGACACCATTAGTCACCTAGGGACAGCAGGCATTAAGTGGCTGTCCTAAGTCAACCTGCATGTCACCCAACCTTTGAGGCTTGGGAAAACCTAGTCAGAGCTTTTCTCTGGAACCTCCTTGGCATCACTTAGGAAAGGAGTCTGCCTCCACCACCCAGTTTCCCCTCTTAAGAGGAGGCATCAGAAATGATCCTGGGAGAGGCCACCAGGCATTATCAGCACCCAGCCGAAGCACCGCATGTATCCCTGTGAAACATAAGCACTCCTGTCTGGCCCTGGCGGCCCTCAGGGCTCCCCGCTCAGATCCTCGCAGACCTCACCTCGTGCAAGAATTCTGCCCAGATGCTCCATTTCCCTCAGCACTGTGTGAGTGTGGGGGAAGGGGTGGAAAGAGAGAGAAGGAGAGAGCGAGAGCGCACAAATGACAAAGGAAATGGCATACAGTTTTCACAATGGATGAGTCTAGGGTATAAGGCTGTCCAAGCTCCTCAGGAAGGGGACCATCTCCCCACCAGCTCACTGGCCCTGGGGACAAGTACTGCCGTGAATTATTCATCTCTGGACCCTCCTGTCCCTCCCCTCTCCTCCCTCCCTACCCAGGGCCCTGATTACAGAGAGTCTCTGATTTAAAGTTGCTGGAAAGAACCGAGTTGAACTGAATTCCTGCAATTGGCCCCTCAGTGCAAGGGACCCCGGGCTCTAGGAGGGGCCCTGTAGTCCCTCAGGGCTTCACTGACTGTCTTACATCAGATTCTAAGTCATCATCTTTAAGGCAAATACTCCTGAATCTCCATGACCATTGTAGGACGGTTCATGTTGGCATTTTTGCAATCCTGCAGGGTGGTGGTTGTTGGGTGGGAGCGTCTGAAATAAAATCCAGAAAGAGGCTCAAGAAGAACTCTATTTTCATAGCTGGAGGGCAGAGGAGAGGTGGGGTATGTATGGCCAATGAACCTGAGCCTCCACGTAGCAGCTAAAATTCCCCCATATCTTAGAAAGATAATAAAGGAGTCAAGACTAAGCACAGGAGGACGGTGTACTCAGTAAGGTTAGGGAGGTAATCAGGAAAGGCTTCCTGGAGGCAACATACAGTAAGCAGAGGCTTGAAGGATTTGGGAGATATCGACAGTAGGGACAGAAGGCAGTCTAGAAACGGCTATGGTGGGGTGCCTGGGTGGCTCAGTCAGTTAAGGGTCCGACTTAGGCTCAGGTCATGATCTCACAGTTCATGGGTTCGAGCCCCGTGTCTGGCTCTGTGCTGACAGCTAGCTCAGAGCCTGGAGCCTGCTTCAGATTCTATATCTCCCTCTTTCTCTGCCTCTTCCCTGCTCACGCTGTCTCTCTCTTTCTCTCTCAGAAAGAAATAAAACATTAAAAAAATTTTNTAGGCCCCCAGGGAAACATCTGGGAGGGAGCAGAGGGACTGGCCTGGGCTGAAGCCATCCCCAACTTCTTCCTGGCTATTCCAATTCTGCCAGCTCTGAGGGGAACCCAGCCAACTCAGCATCTGTGGCCCCAAATGTAAGCTCACCCTGCATACCTCTCATTCAGAGGGGAGGGAGCTGGTTTCCAGGGGCTGAAGCCCAGGGAAAACATGCTCTGAGCTGTGCCGATTGGTCAACTCATCGAAACCTTTTAACATCTAATGCATGCTTGGACCTTTGTTCACCAAACTTAGGATGTAAAGCCAAGGCCTCTTCTTTAACCTCGCATCTCCTCAATAG
>NW_027532203.1:16867778-16869946 GCF_008692635.1 Crocuta crocuta | reverse complement strand
CATTGCCCACACTTTTTAAGTACAGCTTTTCTTTAGTGGAATGGGAAATTAAACAAACTTGCGAAATCATCTGAGTGCAAAAGTCTCCCTCGATTTGATGAATATTTCCCTAAACTTTCATAGCTGTTTCACCCACACCTAACTCAACCACATTTTGGAAAAACTGCTAGTCTTGCTAAGTCTTTCCAAAGCTTTAACTTCGTTTTCATTGGAAAGAACCTTTTTTTTCCTTCTTTTTTTTTTTTTTTGCTATGGAATTTAATTGGTTTGTATAATACTTAATTAAATTGCATAATTACAACAGCAAGTTCCAGTGGCATAAACAGGTTTGGGCGCTAAGCCAGCTGCCTCCAGGAAAGCATTTGGCTCAGCTGGTGGGTGCCGACGCGGTGGACATTTGGGACAGCCGGCTTCCTGCCTCACCCTGGTGCCCCCCAGCTGTGGGCATCAGTCAGAGAGGATGGAGAGACAGCCCATGACTTTGGCACGACGGGTGACTGCCATCGTGTAGATAGCATCTTGTGCTCCCCTTATCAGGATCCCGGCGAAGGTTAATCCTCCAGGGCCTAAGGACTGTGAGACACGGGTCCTGCTCCCACCTTGGTCCTCACCTGATGCTGTTTCCTCCCACCTTCTCCCCTCCCCGAGCCTTGCTGAGTGAGCCCCACCCCTCCGGATGCTCGTCCCCCTCTTCCCCTCCCACAGGCAGGGCGCTCTCTGGTCGCAGCTGTCTAAGAAGGATTTGGCAAACTAACTTTACAGCTTTAGTGACAGGTAGGTGATAGCCAAGTGCAGCGCCCTCCCAGAGGCTATGGGAGTTTCTTACACTGAGATGGGTTCCTGATAAAGTAATCTCAGGCATCTGCAGTAGGTTGGCTGGGGAGAGAGGTTTGGGGTCAGGGGAATGTCTAGGAGTCCTCCCTCAATCACACAGTCTTCCTGAGCCTGAGCTTTTTGACCCCATCCAACAGAGTCACAACAGTGCACGCATTCCCTGAGAAGCTGGGGCTGTGGACTCCCCTCTGCCTTTTATTTTTTATTTATTTATTTATTTTTTAATATTTTTATTTATTTCTACGAGAAAGAGAGACAGCGTGAGCAGGGGAGGGTCAGAGAGAGAGGGAGTCACAGACTGAAACAGGCTCCAGGCTCTGAGCTGGCAGTCAGCACAGAGCCCGACGCGGGGCTCGAACCCACGAACCGCGAGATCATGACCTAAGCGAAAGTCAGACGCTTAACCGACTAAGCCACCCAGGCGCCCCTGCCTTTTATTTTTCATGTTCCCAAATCCCTTACACAGCAGGGGATGCCATCCCCCTTTTAACCTTTATCAAAGTCATTTTCTCTGTCAAAGGCAATCTTCCCTATTTCATGGATCACATAGAGCAAAAGTTCATGTTTAACTTAAATGCCATCAAACCAACCAACCAACCAACCAACCAATCAATCTTAAGTGTTCACAGGCACCTACAACTCCTAAGAAGAAACACTCGCCAGAGGAAGACATTTGTAGTGGACATTGCTCCTTTGAGCCATTCACCATTCTCTGCCCCTTGCTCTTGGTAAGAGAACTCCCAATTCCTCCCAAATTTTCCCCTGCTTCCCCCATAGGCAGTGTGCTTCAAGGGTGGTCATGGGTGGCTTAGCCCACGGGCTTAGCTCAGCTCCTTGGTTGTGGTGATCGGACAAATTCTGTGATAGAAGATGTGAGATGCTTGCTGGGGACCTCCTGGGGAGAAGCTCCAGCTTTAGAGACATGGAAGGTGTATGCAAGGCTCGCAGCTGCTGCAGCCATTCTGTGGACAGAAGAGTTTTGATGGCGGTGCCCTGCTATAGATAGCCAGATGTGGAGGCCTCAAGAAACTACTTCTGAAGGTCACTTTGCTTCTGGCCATTTCATTTACCTAAGCCAATACGTCCCCTTTCATGTTTCTTAATTGGTTATCTTTTAAAAATCAAACTAACACATATACATGGCCTTGAAAAATCAGATAAAAGCCCAACAGTGAAAACTAGCCTTCCCAGCTCAGGCCCGCCCCCTACAGAGCCCCAATTCCCGGAGACACCACTCTCAACTACGTATCTATTGCTTATGTTCTTTGCTGCCATATTTCTAAATAACACGGTGTGTCCATGACCTGGGGCTGTCTGGCCACAATGCCACAGGC
>NW_027532203.1:16839468-16867697 GCF_008692635.1 Crocuta crocuta | reverse complement strand
ACTTAAACAATACAGATTTATTTCTTACAGTTCCAGAGGCTGGGAAGTCCAAGATCAAGGTGCCAGACAATTTGGTTTCTCATGAGGGCCCTTCTTCCTAACTTGCAGGCAAACAACCCCCTTCTTGCCCTTTCCTGACTCAGTGAAGAGACAGTGAACTCTCTGGTATTTCTTCTTATAGGGACACTAATCCTATCGGATCAGGGCTCCTTTCTAATGACTCATTTAACCTTACTTCTTTACTCCAAATACAGCCATGCGGGGGTTGGGGAGGGGGTGGCGGTTAGGGCTTTAACATATGGATTGGGGGGAGGCACAATTTATTTCATAGCAAATGCTATATGCCACTATTTCTGGATTTCTCACTTTGGGCTGTTAGCTGTTAATGCCCCGTAATGGAAGCTCAGGTTTTCTCTCTCTTATGCCACCTCCTCTAAACACACATTTCTGTTCTCTGTACCTTCAACAGATACAATAGAGTGATACCCCCCACTTTTGGTGAAATCATTTGTCAGTGTTCCCCGGATCGTGACTGTGCCGAGGCTGCTCACAGATGAGTCACCTGATAATATTTCCTTTCTTGCATAACTTATTTTCTCTAGTGTTAAAAATGGCTTGAGGCACAGCAGTGGCTCAGTCAGTTAAGGGTCTGGCTCTTGATTTCAGCTCAAGGTCATGATCTCATAGTTCATAAGTTCGAGCCCCACGTCGGGCTCTGTGCCGCGTCGAGCCTGCTTGGGATTCACTCTCTTGCCCTCTCTCTCTGCCCCTCTGTTCATTCTCTCTCTCTCTCTCTCTCTCTCTCAAAATAAATATTTTAAGGAAAAATAAATGGCTTTATATGAACCTCCTACTTATTTATACACAAACTGACTGCCAGAGCTGTTATACACAAATCTCTCCTCAAATAGTGCATTAGGAATCTGTCAGTTCCCTTGTTTTTTGAGGGGGGCGGGGGCCAGAATCATCCCATTGCGAGTGCCCCTCCGCCTCCAGCCCCAGCCTGGAGCTGAGCCTTCTGCACAGCTGTACACCTGGGAATTCTTAATTAAATCCTTTGTTTCCTGGATCCCAAACTGCACTCATTTCTATGGCTTCTATAAAAAATAACCATCAACTAAGTGTCTAAAAACAACGTAACTTACTATCTTCTATCTCTGGAGGCCAGAAGTCTGAAATGGGTCTCACCAGGTCAAGTCAAGGTGTTGGCAGAGGTGAATTCCTCCTGGCGACTCTAGGAAAAAGAGGACCCATTTCCTTGGCTTTTCTAGCTTCCAGAGGATGCCCACATTCCTTGGCTCATGGCTCCCTGCCTCCACCTTCAAAGCCAGCAACCTGGGGTGGGGGGTGGGGCCCTTTCCATCTTGCATTACTCTGACCTGCTCTTCTGCCTCCTTCTTTCCCTCCCAAGGTCCTCTTGGGAATACACTGAGCTCCTCGGGACAATCCAGGGTCACCTCCCATGTCAAGGTCAGTTGCTTAGCAACCATCATTCCATCTGTACCCCAAATACCCTCTTGCCTGTAACTTCAGATTTTCACAGGTCCTGGGGATTCCAATGTGGACATTTTGGGGGGGGGTCCATTATTTTTGTCTCCCATATATACCATTCTCATTTGTGGCTAACTCTCTGGTTTCATTGGTGCAAATCTTCCTCCAGCAGTTCTCTGAGAAGGAATGTAGGAGGTGCGTCATCTGAGAAAATGCCTGTCTGACTCATCTTTATGCCCTCTCCCTCCTGAGGGCCTGCTTCCTGCGAACAGAAGGCCAACTTGAAACCACTTTTCCTCGGAAGACTGGAGGCATTGTCTCAGTGTCTTCCAATTTCTAGGGAAGCTGCTGGAAACTCAATTCTGTTCTGTGCTCCAACTTTTCTATACCACCCACTTTTCTCCTCTGTGACAGTTGAGTGAGCTTTAGCCCTACCATTCTGAAACTCCATAATCATGGGCCTTGGGATGGGTCTGTTCCAGTCATTGTGCTCCTTCGTGCAGTCTGGGAGCAGGCGTGCGTCCTTCAGTCCAGGAGACTTTCACGTAGAGCTTCCTAAGAACTTTCTCCCCTACGGTGTCCTTGTTCTCTGTTTCTGGAACTCCTTCCTGGCAGCCCTCCTGGATGGATGAAGCTTCTAACATCCTTATTTTTTTTCTCTCCTAGTTTCTACAGTGTTCTCCTCTTTTCCTACTGTCCAAGGAAGTCCCTCAACCCTACTTTTCCAATCTTCTACTAAACTTTTAATTTCTGCTATTGTATGTTTAGTTTCTCAGGATTGTTCCTTATTCTTTTATATTCCTTTTTTATAACCCTGTTCTCATTTTATGGGTGCATTATCTCCTCACATCTCTCTGAGGTCATTAATTATACTTTTATTCTGCTCCTGGATTTGACTCTACTAATTCCAGCTCTTGGTTTTTGTTTTTTTTTTCCTCTTACCTTGATTTTGTTTTCTCTTTTTCTCTCTTCATCTCTTATGTTAGAAGTTTTAACACATGTCGGGTGATCCTTGACCACCATTAGTATTTAAGAGTGAGACACTAACAAGCTGGTGATTTCTCTATGGGAGATTGGATAGAGTTCTGGTCATTTCTTTGGGGGACTATATGCATACATGTACACACACACACATGCACATATATACACATATAAACCTAAACACACATACATATACTTCATACATATACACACACATATTCACAAATACATATATACACACACGCATGCACATATACATATATACATACACACACACATTTATCCAATGTATGAGTAAGTTTTTTTCCCCTCTTTTGGGCCAGTCAGTGTACTCGCAAGAGAAGCCTGCACTCACCCTGCCTGGAGGTCAGACAACAGGCTACCAGCACTCCAGCAGCAAAGGATGCCCCAGCCCTCACATAGCATCTTTAAATAAATTCCCCCATTTTGAGTAAAGCGCTCAAAGCTTCCTCAGTTGTAGGCTGTGTCTCAGAGCCCAGAACCTCTCTGGATCATATCCTTCCGAAAAGCAGCCACTAGTCTTTAACCAAAGAGGAGAGAAGAAGTTGTGGTGAGGATGTGGGGTCTGCCGATGCTTGATGCAGGCTTTCAACCAATTCTCGTGTTCTCAAGTCCATTCCTCACCTCACCTCCAGAAGTATCTAAAATTCCTGCTTCTGGGACGCCTGGGTGGCTTAGTTGGTTAAGCGTCCGACTTTCGCTTAGGTCATGATCTCGCGGTTCGTGGGTTCGAGCCCCGCGTCGGGCTCTGTGTTGACTGCCAGCTCAGAGCCTGGAGCCTGTTTCAGTCTGTGACTCCCTCTCTCTCTGACCCTCCCCTGCTCACGCTGTCTCTCTCTCTCTCTCCTAGAAATAAATAAAACATTAAAAAAAATAATAATAAAAATAAAAATAAAAAAAATAAAATTCCTGCTTCTGATCTGTTTGAGGGTTTGGAGTGGGACCCAGAAAGAATGCTTCTAGAGGCTTCTTCTCACTACGAACGCTTGTGTTCCCACTGTCCTCTCTGCTACACAAGTAAACATCCATCTGTCTATCAACTTCCCAACCTCCACGGTCTTACTGATGTACCTCACCTATCGTCATCTCTTCCCTGGGCTTCCCTGTCGTTGTGGGGTTCGGCTTTGTCGTTTTCCATAAGGCCATGGGTCGGGGGATGATTAGGAAAGGGGGTAGAGATAAAAGTCTGTGGCCAAATCACCACGTTCAACCGGAAGTCTCTCCTTGATCTTGGGGATGCTCTAGGTGGGGTTTGCGGTATGTGAACCAGACAGAATGTTGCTTCACACACCATCGCATCATGGGCTCCCTGCCACAGCTCAGGGCTCAGAGGGCCCCTGCCCAAACCTGCCTGGGCAGCCAGTTCCCAGCACCACCCACTTGGGGGTTCACAGACCCCTCCCCCAGTGCTCACACGGCCCCTGACTGCAGTGCCACGAGCTTCTAGTAAGTTCTCTTGGTCTTGTTAACAGCTCTTGGCTCCCACTCCTATTCAAGGTGCTACCCCACCCTGCTCCAGTCCAGTACCATTACTGGATGCCCCTGTTGGCAGCAACGGGGCCTCCACATTACAGGCACAGGGTTCTTCCAAGAGCCTCTGTTGAGTGGGTCAGTCAGGAAGAGCCTACAAAGGGCTCTTTCACACGTACTGGTGACACAAAATCATTCACATCTCCCTTTCAGGTTCGCATGGCAGAAAGCCCCACCCGGACATATTCTGTGACCACAGGTCATAGTCAGTCCTGGTGAGAGGCCCAGTGTGGCCAGCACTTGTAGTCAGGCTATGCCTGGGCTAGAGGAACAGGGTAGATCTAACCGCTGCCTGAAGAGACAGACTCTCACTCAACACCAGGCCCACCCGTACACCAACACACCAACCACAAGCCAGGCAGCAGTGTGAGATCTCATACCACAAGGCACCAAGTATAAAATCCAGACCCGAGGGCCAGTTGCTAGCCTATGATTGCAGTTGCCTCAAAAATAGGACTATAATCGATTGAGTCATTAGGATGGAGTCTTCCAGCAGAAGGAGGCCCATGACCAGGAAATGGATTCTTTATTTTTTTAATTTATTTTTGAGAGACAGAGACAGAGCACGAGCAGGGGAGGGGCAGAGAGAGACGGAAACACAGAATCTAAAGCATGCTCCAGGCTCTGAGCTGTCAGCACAGAGCCTGATGCAAGGCTCGAACTTGTGAACTGTGAAATCATGAGCTGAGCCAAAGTCGGCTGCTTAACCAACTGAGCCACCCAGGCACCCCAGGAAATGGATTCTTTATCAGAAACACTCTGCCTTCACAGAAGCACGGCCCAGAGTGGCCATCAGCCTTGCTTTTGTCCCCTTGCCCCCACGCCAGTCCCAGCCTCTATACAAGTACAATCTAAATAACAGCCCGGTGGTCCAAGTGGCCTCGGAGGCAGGCAAAAAGTGGGTGGGCTCCCTGTGGGGTGGTCGGCCTCTGGCACAGGAACCCTCCTATCCTCTTAAAAAGCAACAAAAGTGTCCCCTCCCCTGGGTGAGAGGCCAGGGTGAGGCTGCTGTCTCTAGGAGCCCCACGCAGATGTGGACATGCCGAAAAGCAGGACAGGGTCGTGCACCTGCGCAGGGGAAAGCCTTCCTGACACCATGGGGCCCAACAGCCTAATATCTCAAATCTCCCTGAAGCCCACCAAAGGCTTCGTTGTGTAAGTGCATCATTCTTGCACCGTGAATCATTCCCCCTCCACGATGCCCCCTTTCCCCTGGACGCATAATTGATCTGTTGTTTAGAGATTCAGATTCCAAACACCACGCGTGCTGAAGAGGACATTCGCCTGTTTTTGAATGATTCTTTAAAACAAGAGCAACAAGGGAAATCCCCACCCTCTCCTGACAGCCATGCCCGAGTACCTGAAAGCCCAGTCACAAAATAAAAATCCAGGGGGTTGGCAGGCCACAGAGGGGGTCATTTCGTATCCTACTAAGTTCGATCCAATCTCACGTGGTGGCCGTTCCCATGATGCTTTCCTCCCCGACTCCATCCCTGTCTGTGCTCTGCCAAGTTCTTGATGGACCCCCAGTGGCTCATGCCATTGGGTGTTCAGTGCATCTCCTTCCTTCCCCTTTCTGGAACCCTGCCCCTCCACCTATCGCAGGAGCTCTGCGTTTCCTCCTGCCCCTTCCTTCCAGATTTGCCAGAGTCTCCTCCTTTGTCTTGGCCCCAGGTACCTCTTACTTTTAAAAATTCATTACAAAGTATTCGAGACATACAAACAGGCATAAAAATCATGTAACAAACACCTGTGTACCCGCCACCTGGGCACACGCATAAAAGGCAGCTCTTCCTCACCCTGGGCCCATGACCCTCTCTGATACCACAGTTCCGAGCAGCCTTTGTTCCGTTTTTCCTTGGAAAAAGCCCAGGCTGCTGCATAAATCCAAGGCATACCCAGCTGTCACCGAGACTCTCTATATTAATTCCTCCTCTACCCTTTGTGGGTGCAGCCGCCCCCCGCCCCCAACTCCCCAGCCTGTCCTCTTCATTTGTGATTAAGGGGAGTGGCTTGCCCAGGGGTCCAGGCCTAGTTAGAAGTCACATGGACAGGTCAGAGGAGAGCCGACAGTTGGAACAGGGACTTTAACCTGGGTCCCCCCGGGCAGGACCACATGCTTCTTTCCCACAGCTGTCGGGGCATCAGGCACGGGGTGCAGGGGCTGGGGAAGAGGAGGGACAGGCGCACACTCTGCCTTCTGTGGCCTTGCAGTGTCTTGATGACAACAGTATGTGCACAGAGGCGGCCCAAAGCCAGCGAGGCAGGCTGGAATCTGGGAGGTGTCGGGGGTGGGAGGGAGTCTGTCTGTGCAGCAAGAATGGGGGCTGCTGAGCCCTGGGGAGGCTGAGGAAGTATTAGAGCCTGAACTCTGGAGTGGGGGAGCTGAGAGAGACACAGCAAGACAAATTGAACCTTCCAGGTAAGGGAAGGAGAATGAGCAGAGACAGTTGATGGTGGGGGCAGAGAAAGGGAGCCCAGCCAGGCTGGAAAGACAGGGAAGATGAGCCAGGTGGGCAGTCGTGGGTGGCAGTGGGCCTGGGGGTGGGGGGTTGGGTGTCCATGCTAGGAGGGCTAGGGCACCCCATCTCTGCCAAGCCTGCCTTTGTTCTCAACTCCAGTTAGAGGAGGATATGTGTGTTCGGGAGCCCTTTGTCCCCGCTTCCCAGCTCTGCCCCCACCCACAGCCCCATGGAAGGATGCGGAAGGGCAGTGCCAACTGCTGACCACGCTGTTGACATTGGCACGGCCTGGGCAGAGGTAGAAGTTGACTCGCTGGACACCCGCTCACCTACAGCCTGACCCAGGAGACAAAGGGGCACCCACACAGCCAGGAGCCTCCCACGGCACGTAGCACCCGTGGCCCCGGGCAGAGGATAGGGTTTGAGAAGGGGGTGCCTACCCTACTTCAGGAATCTCCAGACTGGAGTTCACCACCACCTTCCCACCTGTGCTGCTGGCCTTGCACTCCACCTCTGCCCTGCCACTCATCCCCGGCCACCTACCCCTACCCCTCACCCTCACGTGCCCATGGCTCCCTCAGGGGTCAGGCCATGGGCCCAGCAAGAGCGTTAGGGCACAGATGTCTGGCTTCGGTGCCATCTTCCTCTGCCTTGTGAGTCTCTACCTCTTCTCTGCCAGGGCCCTCATCTGCTGCCTCCCTCTGCCTTCACCTTTCTAGCAAAGTCCATACCCCATACTCCATTTGCTGAGGCCTAAGTGGCCGAAAACAATATGAAGGGTGTCTTGTAGGGTAGTTATAATTCAGTGGAGTCAAAGCCATAGCCCAAAGTGGTATCTCAGGCAGTATCAATGACACCACGGAGGCCATGGACTGTGTGCCTCACCGATGCGGAGGGGGCAGCCTCCTCTGGGAGTTCGTGGCCTAAGCCACCTGGGGAAACCTGAAAGCTGCTAAGAGGAAAGTAATAGTTTGAGGCCATTTTAGGAAGGCTACGAGGTGTGGAAGAATGGACTTTCTTATCTCTTCCTGATTCTAGAAACATTCTGTACGGATGCAACAGCAGGGACAGCAGCTCCATGGAGCTGTGACCTGTCAGGGTTGAACCTTTGCTACTACCTTCCCTCTGAAGCTGCAACATCAGCCCCATCCTCTGGCTACAGTCTGGGTTGGATGTTCCCATGGCCCCAGCACAGAACCCATCCCACCACCTCATAAATCATTTCCAAAGGCAGGAGTCATGTCCTTAGTCATCCTTATGTCCCAGCATCAGGCACAGGAGAGGTGCTCCATGCATATTACATTAAAAAAGGACCATCCTCTGGGCAGCCTTTGCATTACTGAATTGAAAGAAGTAGAGCCTCTAGGGAAGGGGGTCTTCACTACCCAAGGTTTCTTTGGTAATTTGTGTGACAGCTGAAGGCCATCCTTGCCCATTGTGCATGGATCTCTCAGCCAGAGCCAGGTGTCCCAACCTATCAATCAGTGTGAGGCCTCTCTCACACACCTGGTAGACAGGGGCTCTCATCTCACGGACCTCATCTATTCTTTCCAAGGTGCTCGTTCTCATTTGTGAGAAATCATTGTGAGAATGATTTGTGAAAATCATTTCCACCTCTGATTTATACTCAGAAACCTCCTCTGGGCAGAGGGTGCCCTAGAGACGGCCCCCCTAAAAGAGCAGACACACTGGGAAGCTGGCCTCTTCCTCACCACTCTCCCTACACTTCCCCTGCCCAAGCTCTCACTCCCCTGTGAGCTTTCCCAATAGTCATCTCACACTGATCCTTCTAGATAAATACATGCTGTTCTTACTGTCCCTATTGCTCATTTGGACACTGGTCATGCATGTTCCCTTCTAGACTGTGTCTAAGGTAACTGGCACAGTAAAGAACAACTAAGTCCCCCTTATAAGTTCATCCGGAACAAGGCCCATGAAGAGTGGAAAGACTTTGAGTTCATTGATGATCGAGTCAGAAGTGGAATGTAGGTCTCTGGACTTCAGTTTAGGGACCCCTCCTCTTTAGGTAGCTTGGGCATTGACTTCTTAACTACCTCACAACCCTGGAAAATAAAGACTGTGTTATATGCTTTGCATTATCCCAAACTGAGGATCAAGCAAAGGGTTGCCCAGATTAGGACCTTAGTGAATATTTAGTAATTGGTTCTGTTATGTTTCTAAGGCCTAAAATGACCTCCACAACCCACTCCTCAGGGTCAGTGCCACCCTTTCTGCCAACACAGCCCAGTCCAAGCCCTAGCCACCCATAGAAATCCAGCCAAAATCCCTCAGAAAGAGGAGAAGGGTGGTGTAAATTTCTTCTCTTCCAGGCCGATTGGTGATTTTCATTTGGTCTGCTGCCTGAATTCTCTTAGCCAGTAAGCAAAGAGGCAAATACCCATTTTAATGCTGGCAAGGGGATGTAAATAATAAAACTGCAGGTCAGTTTGAGAGTGAAGTAGGAAGCAAGCTTGAGGGGGTTTATGCCTAACTAGGGACCAGTGATCAGGGTCCCCAAGGCCCCCAGGACATGCCTTTTTCCCCTCCACCTGCAGTGGGAAGATTCTTAGGATAGTCAGTGAGTATTTATAGAGATGCGGCATTCTACAGGAGGGACTGGGGGGTGTCCTCCTCTAGTTAGTTTGCCTTTTGGTTAAGATAAGACATGAAATAATNTATGTTTATAATATATAAATATAATATTATAATATAATATAATATAATATAATAAATATAACAGAACCTCTATACTGAGAAGTACAAAAAAATCCTGAGAGAAATCAAAGATGTAAATACGTGGAGTTACTATGTTCATGGATTGAAAGAACCCACAGTGTTAAGTTGTCTATTTTCTCCAGTGTGATTTATGGATTCAATGCAAGTGCAGCAGATTTGGCCACATACTTGTGTGTGTATATGCAATACTGAGTGACTTAAAAATTATATGGAAATTCAAAGGCCCTAGAATAGCTGAGACAGTAATGAAGAGCATAGCTGGAAAAATTTCCCGACTGCATATCAGGGCCACTATCATAAAGTTTCAGTAATAAGACAGAGCCATATGGATGCAAGGATAGCAGGCCAATGAACAGATTCCAAAGCAGACACATTCATGTACAGTCACTCACAACAAAGTCTCTACTGCAATTCACTGAGGAAAGACTGGTGTTTATAATAAATGGCACTGAGTCAACTGGATATCTGTATTACAAATATAAACTTTTATCTCCTCTTCACTCTAGGCAAGAAGTACTTTGAGATGGATCATAGACCTAAACATGAAAGGTCAAACAATAAAGCTGATAAACCAAAACATAGAAGAATATATCTTCATAACCTTGGGTAAGCAAAGGCTTTCCTTAGACAAAGCCAGAAAGGACTAGCCAAATCTGAAAAAAAAAATCCAACAAATTAGACATTATTAAAATTAAGAACATCCATTAATCAAAAAACACCATTAAGGAATAAAAAGAGAAGATATATGAGAGAGAACTGATACCAAAATACACAAAGAAAGCCTGCAAATAAGAAAAAGACAAACATACTAATTAAAAAGTGGGGAAAATATTTGAAGAGCCACTTTACAAAAGAGGCTATCAAAATGGCCAATAAACATATAAAATCATGCAAATGCAAAGATCAGACCATAGTGACATATCACTACACCAACCAGAATGGCTAAACTAAGACATCCATTCTTAAATTATCGGTAGGAATGGAAATCTACACAACTATGTACCTCAAACAAGTAGTTGGCAATACCAATGAAAAATCAATATACACATATCATATAACCCAGAAATTCCACTCTTGGGTGTCTCCCCAATGGAAGTGATATTTATATACACCAAAAGGCATCCGTAAGAATGTTCACAAAAATTGGTTTTTTTCCAAAATATTCTCAAACTAGAAGTGAGCCAAATGTGTATCCACAATAGAATGGGTAAATGAATTATGGTATACAACAACAAAAATGAACAAACTTCTGGCATAGTCTACAAAAGGGAGAAACCTCACGCCAAGTGAAAGACAGAAGGGGTGAAGAGGGTACGATTCCATTTATATGAGTTCAAAACAGCAAAATTATTGTATGGTAACAGAAATCGGGGTAGTAGTTACCCCTGAAGGAGGGCGCGGACGAGAAGGAGACAAGAGGCAGGCACCCCAAGGATTGGGATGCTCTATAACATGGTCATGGTTTGATTACAAGGGGGGTTGGGCCCTTTACTAGGAAGGTGGGGGTGGGAGGCGGAGAGGGAGAAGGTGTGGGAGGGTAAGACTATAATGGGACGGCAGGAGAAGAATAAGGTATTACCAGCCGGAATATAACTAGGGGGGAACGCTGGCCTTGGGTGACCTTCCATGTGCCCAGGAGCCTTGAGGGACAGAGTAGCAGTCCAGTAAAAAGGTTAATGCATCAAATGTCAATCCCAAGGATAAAAAGACTCCTCTATCACCACTTTGTCCACTTCAAAAGATAAGTAAACAAGAGTGGCTTTTGGAGGGGGGTCGCCAGGGGCAGCTGCCACCACAGGGTCTGTACACACATGTGACACTGGGGACCACAGAAGGTGTGTCTCCAGCACTCGTTTGCATCAAGTGGGACTGCTCCCGAGGATGTTCATAAAATAAGTTTTCTTTTCTTCCTGTTTAAACCCCCCCCCCAAATCTGCAAACTCACTTCCCTCTAACTTCTACTTATTCCCCAGGAGAGAAAGAGGAGAAAATATCTCAGTTGGCACCGACCCTGGAGCCTTACCCAGATAAGAGAGATGTAGCTTTATGTTGCATTTAATTCCCCCAGGCTCCTTAATGTCTCCACCCACTGACTGTGGAATTTGTCACCTGCCCCAGGAGGGCTTTGTCAGCACTACTTTTCATCTCCACCTGATCTGGAAGCCCCTGGCAACTTGGGCTTACCCACCCCCTTCCTGCCCCGTCAGACCCTTGGTGGCAGAAGAGTGGCTTAGGTGTGCCACTTCCTTCTTCGCTTCTCCTTACCCACAGAGTTTGGGATTTATTGATATTTGTTTGCTTGGAGCAACCCGGCAATCTGGTTCTATCCCCCACCCCAGCCCAGAAACTTCTATTAGGGTGGCTCTGGAAGTCTGTTATTTGGATTTGCTCTCCATCTGTCCTGCGCTCAGTGTTGCTGTTCTCCGTGTTAAACTGTTTAAAAATAAAGTCGAAAAAGTAACAACTAAATAGATGACAGCCTGGCAAAAACAGCAGCTGTTGCCCATAAGGCAAAATAGAAAATATTCCCCTGGATATATTTATGTAGAGATGGATATTACAGAGTGAGAGAGAGGAGATATGGTCTCGTTCGATGCAGTATTGTTTAACCCTCTCTGATGCTGAGGAGGTGATGGCTGTTTCATGCTGGCACCTGTTACCTCAGTTCTCTGGCTCAAAATGTGAATGTATGGGGTCTAAAGAGTCCAAAGAAGCAGCTGGTGTCTGGGAACCTTCATGAGATGAGCATTTGCATTCTGACACCAGGTACAAGTCGGATCCAAATCAAATCAACAAGTCCAGACATTGGAACAGATACAGCAAACAATTTCACATGAGTCCTGCCCATGACAAATGTAACATTTGGTTGGGTTAGCATGACACAAACTTACCAGAAGTTTCATTTCAAATCCAAGTCCTATGACTTCAAAAGCACAAGTGACCACAAAAAAAAAAAAAAAAAAAGGAATTCTTTAAAGTTTATAGTTCTGGGCTTCAATAGACAGGATCAACAGAGTGAAAAGACAAACCACAGGATGGGCAATGACACTGGTAAATCATATACCTGATAAGAAACTTGTGTGTGGAATACACAGACAACTTAGATCTCAAAAATGTTAAAAAAATTAAATATGGTCAAAATATCTGAATAGATAATCCTTCAGAGAGATACAAATGGCCAATAAGCACATGACAACATGAAAAGTTGCTCAATATCATTACCCACCAGAGAAATGCAAATCAAAACCACAGTGAAAACACTACTCACACCTATTGGGATGACTAGAATCAAGAAGTCAAGTAATAACAAATGTTGGCAAGGATATGGGGAAATTGGAGCCCCCACGCACTGCTGATCAAAATGTAAAATGGTGCTGCCATTTTGGAAAAGAGTCTGGCATTTCCTCAAAAGGTCAGACACAGAGTTACCATATGATCCAGCAATTCTACCCTGACACATATACCCAAAAGAAATTAAGTACATGTTCACACGTACGCTTATATATAAATATTTATAGAGCATTATTCAAAATAGTCAAATGTGGAAATTAACGTCCATCAACAGATGAATGGATAAATAAGATGTAGTATATCTATACAATAGAATATTATCTAGCCATAAAAAGGAATGAAGTTTTAATATATGCTACAACATGAATGAACCTTGAAAACCTTATGTAAAGTAAAAGAAGCCAGTCACAAAAGACCACATATTACATGGTTTCATTCACATGAAATGTTCAGATAGAGACAGAAAATAGATTGAACAGTTGCCAGAGGCTGGAGGAGGGAAGCGACTGCTCATGGGCACAGGGCACCTTTTCGAGGTGATGAAATGTTTTAGAATTAGATAGTGGTGATGACTGCAAACTTTGTGAATATACTAAAAACCACCGACTTATGTTTTAAATGGGTGAATTGCATGACATATGAATTATATCTCAATTAAGCAGTTTGTTAAAAATCCATAAAGTTTATATGGAGAAGCAAAAGACCCAGAAGAGCCAATTCAATATCAAAGGAGAACAAAGTTGGAGGACTGACACTTCCTGACTTCAAAACTCACTATAAAGCTGTGGTAATCAAGACAGTGTGGGATTGGTGAAAGAACAGAGCAATAGATCAATGGAAGAGAACAGAGAGTTCAGAAATGGACTCACATAAATACAGTCAACTTATCTTTGACAAAGAAGCAAAGGTAATACAGGGAAAAATATAGTCTCTTTCAGGGGTGCCTGGGTGGCTCAGTCAGTTAAGCATCTGACTCTTGGTTATGGCTCAGGTCATGATCTCACAGTTTCATGGGTTCGAGCCGTGTGTCAGGCTCTGCGCTGACAGTGTGGAGCCTGCTTGGGATTCTCTCTCTAACCCTCTCTCCCTACCCCTCCCCTGTTTTCACTGTCACTGTCTCTCTCAAAAATAAGTAAATAAACTTAAATATATATATATATATACACATGTATATGTGTATATATATACACATATACACACATATGTATATGTGTATATATATGTGTGTGTGTGTGTGTGTATATATATATAGAGAGAGAGAGAGTGTGTGTGTGTGTGTGTGTATGTATATAGTCTCTTCCATAAATGGTACTAGAACATATGTACATTCATGTACATTCAAATGCAAAAAAAGAGAAAGAAAGAAAGAAAGAAAGAAAGAAAGAAAGAAAGAAAGAAAGAAAGGAAGAAAGAAAGATGAATCTAGACACAGACCTTACACTCTTCACAAAAATTAACTCAAAATGGATCATAGACCTAAATGTGAAATGCAAAACCATAAAACCACTAGAAGAAAGCATAGGGGAAAACCTACGGATACAGTGATGACCTTGGACATGGTGAATGACTTCTTAGATACAACACCAAAGTTCTGACCCATGAAAGAAACAACTGATAAGCTGTATTTACTAAAATTAAACATATTCTGCTCTGTGAAATAAGATGTCGAGAAAAGAAAACCAGCCACAGATTGGGAGAAAATATTTGCAAAAGCCGCATAGGATGAAGGACAAGTATTCAAAATACAGAAAGAACTCTTAAAACTCAACAATAAGAAAAGAAACAGCCTGATTAAAAAAATAGGCAACAGACCTGAACAGACACCTCACCAAAGAAGATATACAGATGGCAAGTAAGCATATGAAAAGATATTCAATATCATATGTCATTAGAGAATTGCAAATTGAAACAAGATGCCACAATACACTTATTAGAATGGCCAAAGTCCAAAACACTGACAACCCCATATATTGGTGAGGATGTGAGGCAACAGGAATTCTCATTCATCACTGGTGAGAAGGCAGAATTGTCCGGCCACTCTGGAACACAGTTTGGCAGTTTCCTACAAAACTAAAAATACTCTTCCCATATGATCCAGCAATTGTGTTCTTTGATATCTATCCAAATGAGTTGAAAACTTATGTCCACACAAAAACCTGCATACGAATGTTCATGGCAGCTTTACTCAAAATTGCCAAAAGGTAGAAGCAACCAATATGTCTTTCAGTAGGTGAATGTATAAATAAACTGGTGCATCCAGACAATGGAATATTATTCAGTGCTAAAAAGAAATGAATTATCAAGTCAGTAAACGACATAAGTGCATATTACCAGTGAACAAAGTCAATCTGAAAAGACTATAAACTGTATGACTCCAACCATATGACATCCTGGAAAACGCAAAACTAAGGAGACAGTAAAAAATCAATATGGGGCACCTGGGTGGCTTAGTAGGTTAACTGTCTGACTCCTGATTTCGGCCCAGGTCATGATCTCAGTTTGTGAGTTTGAGTCCCGCATTGGGCTCTGTGCTGATGGCGCGGAGCTTGCTTGGGATTTTCTCTCTCCCTTTCTCTCTTTGCCCTCTCTCTCCACTCAAAATAAATAAACTTTTATATAAATAAATAAATAAATAGATAAACAAACAAACAAACAAACCAGTAGTTGCCAGGGTTAGGAGGCAGGATGGTTGAGTAGACAGAGCACAGAGGACATTTTAGGACAGTCAGATATTACTTGGTAGGATACTGTGCTAATGGATACATTCATCCAAACCTATAGGATGTAGGACACCAAGAGCGAGCCCTATTGTAAACTATGGACTTTGGTGCTAATGATGTGTCAATGCAGGTTCACCAGTTGTGACAAATGTAGCACTCTGGTGGGAAATGCTGGTAATGGGGGAGGCTGTGTGTGTGTGTGTGTGTGTGTGTGTGTGTGTAGAGATAGCAGGCATATGGGAACTCTATGCTTTCTGCTCAGTTTTGCGGTGAACCCAAACCTCTCTTAAAAATCAAGCTTATTAATTAATAAAAAAAAATATCCAAGCCAAGAGAAGAGATGGGACAAGACAGTTTATGATTCGTTGCTGAACGGCCGGTAGGGGGGTGAGGCAGGATGTTAGAGCAGAATGAGCATCCTCCCCAGAGAAGGGAGAAGAAGCGTTGGAATTTGGAAAGGAGGTTTAATTCAGGTGGGGAACAGGTAAGAGACAAGTTCAGGGTTATCAGAAGTCCTCCTCTCTGCCCCCACAGGTTGGGCAACTGCCAAAGCTTATAAAGTCTCTAAGCCCCAACTCCAGCCAGACATGTGGTCCGGCCTGAACACAGAAAGGAGAGCCTCTCCTCCAGCCAATGACAGAAGCTTTGCTCTGCAGTCCTCCTGGCTTGCCCACTCGGCTGGTTTCTTGTTCCAGGAGGATCCAGTGTGCACTTTCCCCAGAGAAAGTGTCCCCTTCTCAGATGAAATAACCTGGTCCCAGTGATGAGAAGCTAGCCTGCCTTTGACTCCTTGATTGTCAGGCGCTCTTCAAAGTGGCACAAACAGAGCATGAATAAGACAGACAAGAGACCTTGAAGAAAAGGAGCGGTAAACTGACAAATATAGGACACAGTGGGGGTATGAAGTGCTCCGCGTGAAGTGCTCTGCAAAGGGCCAAGGCAGAGTGGTCCTGAGCTGGACTGGTGTCCAGGGAGGAGCAGGTGCTATCTGAGCAGAGACCTGGATGCTGAGAACGAGCAGCCGATGAGAGCAGAACAGTGCTGCACCGGCAGGATCCACCGGCACCAAGGTCTCTGGGAGGAACGAATGAGGCTGGGTGTCAGAGGGATAGAAGGCGGACCTGAGTGGCTTCATGCCCTGGATGCAATCCTAAATCCACTGTCCTCTCACTTTCCCAATCTCCAGGGCCTTTGTTTTTGATGACACAGGTGCCTTCACTTTGGTTTCTCTACCTCCAAACCACCCAACATCAGGAAATTAACTCCACCCAGAGAACTTGCACAGAAGAGCCCTCTGCGATGGCCCTAATCACTCCTGAGGTGATGTTTTCACAGCTTAACCAGAGCATCTTGGCATGCATGGAGCAGGACCTGGGCTTCGCGGTCTCTGGTGGCCTCTCCTGTGGGCACTGGGAGACAAACGGCTCTGGCTGGACACCCTCCTGATAGCATTTCCATGTTTGTTAGCACCTTGTTACTCTTGACATAAATGAACCAAACACAACTACATCAAATCAGAAAGGAAAGCAGCTAAATTTTAGGCAACAGTAAGAACAGGGGCACAGAAAGCCAGGGCCTTACCCAAATATATTCACCTCTCCTGTGGGTGCGGGTCCTGACATTCGGAACTAAAAGCAGCAAATCCCATGTGGTTCAAGAACATGATGGAGACTTTGGGCCAGGATGGGAACTGGCACAGAAGTCAAGGGAGAACTGGCTAAGGAGCCATGTCAGGGCACAGGCGTCCCTCCCCGGACTGGGCTCTCCAGCGTGGGCGGCTCCATGGAGCTGTCAAAATGTAGGGCTAGGATGGAAAATGGCCTCCCCCGTGCACAGCTGTGACGATGTGTGTGGCAAATGAAGGACTAGGTGAGTCAAAAAGTACTGCTTTCTTTTCAGGCACGTATCAGCCCATCCGTCGGCGACAGTGGACATCGTGTGCAGGCACAGGCTGGGTGTGGGTGCCCATGCTTTCCAGCACCTGCTTTGGAAAGACTAGTGGCTTCTTTTCCTCCACATCCATTGTTTTTTTATTGCGGTAAAATACAGGTAATATGAAGTTTACCGTGTTCACCATTTTTAAGTGTACAGTTTGGTGGCATTAACTGCATTCTCATTGTGCAGGGATCATGGCCAACCATCTCCAGAACTTCCTCATCTTCCCAAACAGAAACTCTATACCCATTAAACACTGACCTCCCCAGACCCCCGTCTCCAGCCCGTGGAAAACACTGTTCTACTTTCTGTCTCTGAGAATTTGACTACCCTAGGCTACTCTATGTAAGTGAAACCGTATGATATTTGTCCTTTTGTGACTGAATTCTTTCGCTCAGCATAATGTCTTTGACGTTCATCCATGGTGTAGCCTGGGTCAGAATGTCCTTCCCTTTCAAGGCTGAATACTATCCCATTTATGCATAGACCACTGTTGTTTTATCCATTCATCAACTGATAGACACTTGGGTTGCACCCGTTGTGAATAACGCCGCCGTGAGTGTGGCTGTGTAAGTAGCTGTTCGAAATGCCTGCTTTCGCTTCTTTGGGGAGTCCACCCAGAAGCGGGATTGCTGCATCTCATGGTCTCCATGTTTATTTTTACCTATCTTAGAGTATATCTGTGTTTTAGAAAAACTCAGAATGCCCGTTTTTGTTTTTGGACGTGGGTACAGGAAAAAAAAATGATAATAAATAAATCTCCTCCAAGATCTCGGTGGCGATCTAGGTGGATTTCCTAGGGTCTCGTCTAGATCTAGACAGCAAGGAATCCTGTTTGTGGCTATTATTCAATCCACATTCATGGACCTGAACACCTCTCCATGCCCCCCCTCAACTCATGGTCATCCACATGGGTGGTAGGAGGTCTGCAGGGGACGGGATGGGGGGCTCAGCATCTCAGCAGGCAACAGCTGGCACTGTGGGCAGTTTTGATTGCTTTTCTTTACTGCGCTGGAGAAATCTGTCTTGCCAGTCAGCTAGGAAGGGGGAAGAGCTATTCTGTGGATTTGCTTGGCACGAGTGAAGCCGGAGGGTGTAGTGAACGCCGCCCTGGGCTCATCTTGCTTCCTCGTTGTGGAGAGAGTGGTGGCTGATGTAAGCGGAGTTATGTAATCACCCTGAGACGTGGAGGGCTGAGGACCCAGAGCTGCGCCACCACTGATGGGAACTGCGGGGAGAGAGAGACGCAGGTGGCTGGTGGCCCTCACTCCCTGGGGGACCAAGGGTGTGAGGAAGAAAGGAGAGCCCGCCCACTGACAACCCTAAAGCCAGGTCTCTGGGCCAGACTGGTATCCAGGCCTTGGGCCCATTTTACAGAGTGAGCAGAAATCCTCTCCTGCAGGCTCCTGGAGCAGACTTCTCAGAAGCCGGTTATTCTAACACTGCCCTTTCTCAGTCCTACCCCATCCCTCCTGAGTCTACAAGGCGCAGCTGCTCACACCTTCAGAGTCCACGCCTCCTCCCCATCCCAGCACCCCCTCTGCCGTGAGACCCTCACCATCTCTCTTAGGTTGAATCGAACCCCCCCCCCCCGATTCACATGTCAATGTCCTAAACCCCAGAGCCTGTGAAGGCTCATCTGGAGAGAGGGCCATTGCACCATCATGAGAAATGTTCCCAGGACACAGAGCTGAAGCCCAAAGCTCACGGTGGTCTCTCCTTCCACAGAAGCACAGACCATTTCAAAGTTGGTCCAACTGTGGCCCATTTTGGCCTCCTGTCCTTCCTCCGCTCTGCACACAGGCCAGTGCAACCACACGGGAGCCCTCGAAGTCCTCTGTGGGGGCTACACCATCCCTCATACACCTCTTGTCCTCTCTCTGACCTCCTTTCCATCTGAGAAGCCCCAGTTCACCCTGGGAGCCTCCCCCAAACACCCCCGAGAGGGGCACGCTCCCTCAGCTGTGCCCGTCCGTCACTGTGCTGACCCCACTGCCTTGTCCCCGCAGGGCTCTGTCATCTCGGGGCTTCTGCCTCCTGGCCAGTGCTGCCTGGTCCAGCTCCCCACCTAACCTTCCATGTGAATTCCTGCCCAGGCGGCCATCTGGGCCCGGGCATCCTCTGTCCCTCCCCCCAGGGGCTGCCTTCGGCCTGGGTGCCAGGAATGAAGGCTCTGTCACAGGCTGCTCTCGGCAAAAGACACACAGCAAACACTGCCCTGTGGGCTGTCCCTACACCCCCCAGCCCAACATGTGTAGAGCAGTGCCCTCTCCCCATTCCTATGTGACCCCACACCTTGTCTGCTAGCCATCCCTGCCCCCCTTCACGACACTAATAGTCCCTGCCACAAAGCCCTTTCCATCTGTCATCTCCTTCGACCCTCATGCTTGGGACTTGACTGGGTCACTGGGTTAAGATGCCAATTCTCTCTTGATGAGCACTGAGAAATGTATAGAACTGTTGAATCACTATATTGTAAACCCGAAGCTAATATAACACTGTATGTTAGTTACACGCTGATTTTAAATTTTTTTAATTCTCAAAAAAAATTTTTTTAAATGTTCATTCAGTTTTGAGAGGCAGAGAGAGACAGAGCATGAACAGGGGAGGGGCAGAGAGAGAGAAAGTGAGAGAGAGAGAGAGAGAGACAGAGTCCCAAGCAGGCTCCAGACTCCGAGCTATCAGCACAGAGCCCGACATGGGGCTGAAATCCACAAACCGTGAGATCAGGACCTGAGCTGAAGTCGAATGCTCAACCTACTGAGGCACCCAGGTGCCCTCATTACACTTCAATTTTAAAAGAAGATTCTGGTTCTTTCCATGTTTTGGCTATTGTTGAGAGTGCTGCTATGAACATTGGGGTACATGTGCCCCTATGCCTCAGCACTCCTGTGTCCCTTGGGTAATTTCCTGGGAGTGCAAACCATGAGAGACTCTTGAATGCTGAGAACAAACCGAGGGCTGATGGGGGTGGGAGAGAGGGGAAGGGGGGTAATGGGCATGGAGGAGGGCACTTGTGGGGATGAGCACTGGGTGTTATATGGAAACCAACTTGATAATAAACTATTAAAAAAACTAAAATAAAAGAAGATTCTGATTCTCTCTTATTTTATAGATGCAGCTGCAATAGCTCGAGGGTGAGCCATCTGCCTGCGGCAGCCAAAGCAGGTGTCCCCGTCCAGAGGTGGCTTCTCCCCTCCTGCACTGCACACACTGCCGGCTCCTGCCCTCCCTGCACACGGCCCTGCCTGGTCTCAGCCTCCCAGTAAACTCTGGCCTCCCCAGATGGAGAAAGTAATAATGACAATGACAGCAACTCCAACATGTGACATGAGTCAGGGACATGCAAAGCCCTAGTCTGAGCATTTGCATGCAGTAAGAGGCTGATTCATCCCTGCCTCCCTGGGGAGGGGGTGGGCAGGCCTTACCATCACCTGCCCATTCCAGGTGAGGACACCACGGCCCACAGTCTCAGTACCCCTCCTCGGTCACACAGCCTGCAAGCGGCGCGGAGAGGACTCCAGCCCAGGCAGCAGACTCAGCTCTGTGCAGCCATCAACACTAAGGAACCTGTAAGCGATGAGGTCCTGCTCAGAGTCTGCTTTAATATGCGGCAATGCCTGCATCTGCAGACGGAGCACCTTAAATGGCAGAAAGGTGGGCACAGTAGCAGAATGGGGAAACCGAGATAAGAGGCTTGCACGCCATGTCCCCCTTCCTCATCCATGGTGGGTCAGAGCATTAAAGCAGCAGCATGACTAGATCTAACTGGTGTCAGAGCAGAGGACGGGATGAATGGAGAGAGATGCAGCCAGGTAGATCCGGACTGAAGCCAAGGCACGGGAGGTCAGGAGGAGGCCCCCCAGTTTCCCAACATGGTCCCAGAAGATGGCCTGGCCGCCACTGGTCCCCCAGGTTCCTGTGGCCTACAGATGTGCTGCAGACCCTTGGGCCCACTCACCAGGCCCATCCCCTGCTGCTGGGGGGCCTGGTGGACCTGACGCCATATGTGCTACTGGACCAAAAAGCCAAGGCCCTACTTCACCCAGTTCCCACGTGGGAGATCTGCCGGAGAAGGTGCCGGAACAGAGCCCTCGATTGGCCATCAGCCCCGGCTCCCTCTCAGGTCTAGCACTGCTAGGCTCACACATGGTCGGGCACAGACCCCGGGCAGAGAGGAGATGAATTAATGCACGTCAGCCACTTTGCCGAGGCTGGGATCCTAGTGCCGGCATCGTGGGTGGGATCCTTGAATTTGTTCAGTGATGCTGGGCTACGGCTCAGACAGTGGCGATGTTTTACTTCCTCCCTACAGACTTGGGGAGAGCAAGGCTGATCTAGCGAACCACCCTGAGTGAGAGGGACGTGACTGGAACTCGAACTGCCGATGGCCAACCCAACAAAGTGACAATTTCACCTGCAGGCTGTCCTGACGTCCCAGGCACCCAGGCTCCTGACCTTCAGACATTTACTTACAGTCCAGTCTAAATCCAGGTTCAGAGGGTCTCTGCCCAGCCGTGCAGGAAAATAAATAAACCAGCCAAGAGCTAGCAATAATGACAGTTTGAAGTTACTCAGGGCCAGGGACTTTTCTAAGTGCTTTTCAGGTGCACACTCACTTAATCCTCGGAATAACCCAATGAAGCCAATATTACTATGAAGTCCATCTTCCCGCTGGGGAGATGGAGACACAGAAAGGTAAAGCAATTCGCCTGACACATGGAATAGGTGACAGAACCCAACTCTGTTGTCTCCGGCCTCATACCATGGCTTCCAGTGTCCTGACTGTATTTCCTGTCTCTTTCCTTTTCTCCTGCCTCCAGCCAGCGGTCTGTGAGCCCAGGGTGCAGTTAAAGTGCATATGAAACAAGTGCAGCCCAGGGCTGTGCCCTGCGCTTGGCCAGCTTCCGCTCTGGACGACCTGGGGATTAAATGCCCATTCGCTAGCCACTTGCCCAGTGAGGGATCGTGACCCCGGGCAAAAGAAGGGATGGAAGGAACAACTGCCTTGTTTGGAGAGTAGGACTGGACCATCTTTGTCTGAGAGTCCCCCATACTTAAAAGACATTTCCATGCCTATGCTTTTTAACTGACCCTGCAGAATAAATAAGGCAGGTGGTTATGGTCTCATTCCCATTTTTCAGATGAGAAAATCCAGGCTCGAGGAAGCTGAGACTTTACCGAAAGCCTCCCAAAGCTGGTCCTGAGTGTCTCCCTAGCATACCTTGTTTCCAGAAGGAAGGTGAGAGCCTCCCACACAGACACAGGGCACCAGGAATGATTCCAGCTTTAATATGTACATGAGACTGACATGGGGCCACTACCAGAGTTTATGAGCAGAGCCCTGCTCCAGAAGGGCATGAGCAAGTGTCTTCCTCAGCCTCTCGTCACCCCCACGGGACCTAGCAAGCAACTGGCTCTGGCAACCTTGCACCTTGTTCTACCCACAAAGGAAGAACTCCAGGAGAAACAGCTAGAAATCTGAGAAGGGGAGGGGAGGAGGTGGAGGTGGAGCTAGAGCCTCTAGGTCCAGAGGGTCCCTGCCCCTGGAGCTGGGCAGCCCTGAGCCAGCAAGCCTCAGGCCCAGGCCCTGTGCCGGCAGGAACCTGGGCGACTTATCTGCCTGGGAACTTACATGTCCAAGACAACCATGCAGATGGAGGTGGCTAATAAGACATGTGCAGCAGTGTCTAGGTGGGACCACAAGAAAGCTCTTTAAAAGTCATGATAGCTGGAGCTCCAGCAGCCATCTTGGGCCATGAGGATGCTAAGACAAGAATGCTGGAACCGTGTGATAGATGCCCCAGATAACTAGGGGGCACCTGGGTGCCTCAGTCAGTTAAGTGTCCAACTCTTTATCTCAGTTCTAGTCATGATCTCGCAGTTGGTGAGTCTGAGATCCATGTAGGGCTCTGTGCTGACAGCATGGAGCTTGCTTGGGATTCTCTCTCTCTGCCCCTCCCTCCCTCTCTCTCAAAATAAATGAATAAACTTTAAAAATAAGTCCTAGATAACAGTGGATATTTCATACTGGCTCTGAACTGCCTACCTCTAGGATTTCCATGAAAAACAAACAAACAACAAAAACTCTGAAATTATTTAACCACTGTTGTTTATGATCTCTGTTGCTGACTCCATTCTCTAAGTGACACAGGACCTCCACACATTTACACCAGAGACCTATTCATCCAGTGCTCATGGGCCTAGCACGTTACCATCAACTCCATAAAAGTCCACGAAAGTCACAAATCTCGAGCCAAGGAAGGAGCCTCAAACACAAGATCTGATTAATAAAATTAAGGGGAACTAAATGCATTGAAGAAAAGAGCTGCCGTCAGCACAGGGAGAGGTGACGACCCATGCGACAGATGGAAGTAACACAAGGCTGCAGGGGCCACAGAGGACAGGGAGGGCCTCGCAGGGAGGGTCAGAAAGCAAATGCAGACAGCAGGCCCCCCAGGGGCCTCAGCTTTGGGGTGAGCAGTTCCACCCATGATCTCTGATTCCCAGGGTACCACTGGACTTCACTAAGACGAACAGTGGTAAAAACAGAGTTTTCCAGAGCATTCGGGTGGTGGGATAATATGAGGGGCTCTGGCAAGCAAGTCAATCCTAACTCAAGGCAAGCCAGACAGAGCTGGGAACCAATGCTTAGTAGCTGCGGACAAGTCATATAACCTTGCTAGGCTCTTTTCTTTATCTGTGAATTGGGGGTGATCACAGCAATTGTTCAGAGCTGCTGTGGGTTACAGATAATGTATATTAAAGAAATATATTTTGCACAGTCCTTGTCACAATGAAAATGCTCAATAATGAATAGCTACATAGCCTAATACATATTCTACACAGTCAAGGGCAATTATAATGATATTAATTGCGTTCTACATGGTCAGGAGACTACTTTTTTTTTTTTTTTAAAGTAGGCCTCACACCCAGTGCAGAGCCCAATGTGAGGCTTGAACTTATGACCCTGAGACCCTGAGATCAAGACCAGAGCTGAGATCAAGAGTCTGATGCTTAACTGACCGACTGAGCCGCCGAGTGCCCCAGGAGGCAGCTTTTATTACATGCACGTGCGAAACCTTCCCAACAGAATATAGGCTGGCATCAGGACTTGCTTTAACCATCCTACGGCGTCTGTTCTCTCCCTGTTTGAATGTTGTCACTGTCCTATGAAGACACACAAGGCAGCCTTCTTAAAGATGGGAGACACATGAAGAGAGAAGCTCTGTCATCTAAGACTGTCCCCCCTGAGCCCAGGCATGTGAGTGAGCCCAACTGACACCACACAGAGCCCAGCCCCAAGTGCTGGCCACAGAATCACGAACACAGAAAAGATTGTTGTTTTAAGCCAGGAAGTCTGGGGACTGTTTGTTACCCAGCAGTAGATAACGGATAGAGGTCAGTCCAGGAAATATCTCCAAGGTCTGACCTTCTCTTCTCCATCCAGGCCATCGTGCAGCGACAACCCCAGATGGCCACCCTCCTCTCCCATATTGCATCTCACTTTCTCCCAATGTCTTACTTTTAAAAACAGACACACACCAATCAAGATACTAATGTTGGGGTTCAGCTCTCAGTCAATGGCTTCGAAACACTGGTGGGGCTGGAAGGGGCAGACTGCGTAAGTACCTAAGGCCAACACCGGCTTTTGGAAATCGAGAAAACTGAGGGTCAGGGATTTTCAGTCGTATATGCATGACTGTTCTCTCTCCACCTGGACTGAAGCACTGGTGGTAGGTAAGGTATGCATGTCACACACCTTCGCAGCCTCCGGGTGCCACCAGGGGCCTCATCCACAATGGGTGGCTAGTGTATGTTCCCTAAGAGAGTGACTGTCCTCGTCCAGCTAGTTAGCATTCCACTCTGCACCCCTAATGCGCAGTGACAGCCCCTTCTCTGTCGTCAGCCACAAGAAGGGCCACCCTCAGGAGAACCCTGACAAGGCCGTGTTGGCCAGGAGGGGTGTGACAGGCATTTGGAAATTGCAAGAGCACGGTGTTCCGTGTCCAGTCAGAGAAGGGTGCGGTGTGCTGTGTCCAGCCGGAAGGCCGCCGCTGCCGCCGCCTGACATTTACAGCCCGCGGCAGGCCAGAGGGCACCTTTGCAAACTTTCTGCTGTCAATTCTCGCTCCGCCCTTGCAGGCAGGTACCTTCACATCTGAGGCTCTGTGGGGGAGCCAGCTTGACCCATCCCTTTCCTTCGGGACCGTTCTGTAGTCTCTAAGGAGGAAAGGGATCTAGCACGGTCTTCATTGTGACATCCCGCTCCGAACACTAGGAATTACCTTCAGATTTCACCCACCTGTTTGCTCCTGGTTTCTCCCTTGCATTGCAAATGATCTCAACAGTGTCCGTGGCTGTTCATATTGTTGTTGTTATTATTGTTGTTATTATTCTTATTGCCAGAAACCTCCAGTGCATAGGGAATGAGCAGGTCACCTTTCAGAACTCTGCTAATTCTTTCAAACCCTAGTTAAAAACAACTAGTTTTGCTTGGCCATAAGGATTTCCACTGGACTAGTCTTTGCCCTCTAGTAACTAAAGAGGGAAGTTAGAAAAGGAAAAAAAGTATAAAAAACAGCAAAAAGAAGCTGCCTGGAAGGTGTAATATTCACAGAAGTGTCTCCCCTCTCAAAGCAAGAGAGCAGGCACTTGAGACGAACACCTTGATGAAGGGGACATTTAAGGGCACAACTTTTATTCCCTACGTGATGCCCAGCTCTGACAGTTGCCAGACGAGGGAGGGTGAGCCCCGTGAGGCCCTGAATGCAGCAGCGGGAAAGAGGGAGCAGACACCAGGGAGAGAGCAGGCTGGCTGAGAAGGTGTTGGGGAGGGGGGGAGGGGAGCCCAGGGATGCTCCAGCCACTCTGTGAACGAAGGGGGTGAGCATCGGTAGATGGACGCAGGTGTCCTTGATGGTGTGGCCCCTCAGCGGCAGAGGAGGCCCCGCAGGATGCTAGGACATCGGGCAATAAGCAGCAGTGACCATCACATTCAGCAACAGGCACTTCCCTCCCATCCTAGCATTTCACCTGTGCAGGCCTCAGTCTCCTCGTCCGGACCACGGGAGGAGCGGGCTGGAAGATGTCCAAGACCACTGCTGCTTCTGGCCTCGGGCGACGTTGTCAAGGGTGGGCCCGGAGAGGAAATCCCTTCCCAAGCCTGCCTCTGCAGGGGAGGGTTCGGCTTGCCGTCTGCGGGCACAGGCAGCCCCGGGTGCCTGCCCTGGGAGAGGGCTGTAGACAGACGGCTGGCCTTCTGCCCACCAGGCGGGGGCGCGGCCGGGCCTCTTCCGTCTGTGCCTCCTCCTCCCTGGCAGGACCCCTCCCCACCCACCCGCCGACCTGACCGTGGCTGCCAAGGGCGGAGGCTGCCGCAGGAAGGGCAGAAGCAGCCCGGGCTCATGGTGGTGGCCTCCTGTTGGCCTACAGCCCTTCCTTGGAGGCCAGGAATCAGGAGGCTGCGAGCAGAAGTAAAACCCAAGAGGGAGGTGCTTTTTCAGCTTAGAGGACATTCGACACACAGGCGCGCACACATGAATTTGCACACACATGCAGAGATCCGCACCCACACATACATATGCACGCATACACGCACGCATGCAGGGATACACACCCACACATTCACATGCAGGTGCACGCACACACACCCCTACACATACATATGCACACACACTCACACACCTACACCCCCACCCGCAGGTGCTTATCCACACACATTCTTACACGTGTACCCCCACATGCTCAAACACACTCACACACACTTCCTCACATACACAAACACACAGACACTCTGGGCGAACAAGGACCTATCGTTCCTCTTCCTTCAGGCCCCGCCTCCACAAAAGGAATCCATCTGGCTTTCCAGTGGCAGCCACAGAGCTCCGAACCATCTGGAAATACAAGCACATCAGAGCTGTGCCAGGCTGGAGGTGAAGACAGCCAGGGTCAGGGGAAGGGAGGAGACAAAACGGGGAGGCTGCCAGACTCCAGTCAAAATGACATGCTCACTCCCCCTCACATCTGCACAGCCTCACAAGGGCCCTCGCAACCCCTGTGCCCACCCGGGCAGCCGGAGTCACCCCAATGCTCCTCCCGCGTCTGTTCCGTCCGCTGCCCCCCCCACCCCTTGCCACGCCAGCACCCACTCTGGTGACGTCTAGAAACAGCCACGAAGTCTAATTTTAGCTCCAATCTTCCCTGGCTATGGTTGCGTGGTTTCTAATTATTTTATTCCCAAGATTTACCTTGATGGATAGTTATACATTTTCCAATTTACGGCACAGTATCTTGTAAAGTGCCCTTAAAAAAAAAAAAAAACGCAAGGATTAGTCCACGTTGTTAATTTTGCCAATCCTGAGGAGACATAGGCAGATCATCACCTGCCCTGGAAGCTCTGATTCAATCCTCATTTCCTTTAATACTAATAAAATGGACAGTTCATTTATAAGAAGTTCCCTAAAAGAGGGTATTGAAAAACATTATATTTCTTTTAAAGTTGTTAAAGGGCATAAATCCATTACTCAGATAGAGATCGCTTAATAATTTAATGCCTTTGGCTTGGCATTGTTCCCGGAATATTTTCACTTTATCTGTCTTTATTTTCAGGTTGGAACAAATTGAGGAATAATCGGATGTGTTGGCGGGAATTGTCGAGAATCCCCAGGAAGGAGCAGGAAAGCAGTGGGGGGGATGTGGACAGCCTCCTTCCCAGGCCTTCAGGCAGAGGGGCAACTCCGTTGCTGAGCACTGAGCTGGGTCCAGGGTGAGCCAGCCTTACCCTCTGGGCCTCCGCGTGGCGGGGAATGTGTCCTGCAGGATGAGCCTCCCAGGAAGCAGGGAGCTGCCTGGGAGAAGACCACCCCCACGTTCCTTTCTCCCTCCCTCCGTCCAGCCCCTGCAAGCAGGTGGGAGGAGCCACAGACAGAGACTTTCTGCAAAGGGGATTAGTTTGCATTTTCTAAATAAAATCATTTACATGATGCATTAACCCAAACCCATAATTAAAATCATTAACGTTTCTTTGTGCAGATTAGCAATAAAGGGAAAGTAAGTACCT
>NW_027532203.1:16830492-16839413 GCF_008692635.1 Crocuta crocuta | reverse complement strand
GGAAATCAACATTCCTTCTTACAGGCTGTCCCCTGAAGAAGGCTTGGGAACTTCATCCTGCCCACCAGCTAACCACACTGCACGAAGTTGACCCCCTAGTCAGGGACCCTCGGCTGATGAACTGCTTGAGGAAGGTCTGCCCCAACCCAACCAGATGCTGCGTAGGACCAAGGACCGGGGGGTTTGGGGAAGGAACCCTGGACTGAGCAGAGGATGAGCTTAAAACCACTGCTCTCTAACTGAATCCCTGTTTCTCCTTCCCTCTCTGTTCCTCAGTTTCCCCTTTAAAAGATGCCTCCAGTCTCTCTCTGGTTCCCCAAAGCCATGGCAGGCATACTGCACTGTGGGTAGGACAGATTTGGGGCCATGATAGGTACTCAGGACATGTTTGTTGAAGGGAATTGAAGGGACTATGCCAGACAGTGAGGGGATGGGCATGGCGGGTGGGGACATCACCACTTCCTGTGCAGGGATGTGAGCTGTCAGTGGGTGGGACTAAGCAGCTGCTGATGCTCTAAGGGGAAAACAGCATGGGGCCCCACTAGGGTGTCCCCACCTCTATAGGCCTGCTCATGGAGTGACCTCGTCTGGACTCAGGGCATACAGGTAGAGTTAACGAGGCTGCTACAGGAAGGGAAAGCAGGGAGACCTGACGTGCAGGAGGCCCATGATCCAGACTCCTCCTCCAGGGACAGCAGCCAGTTCTCCTGCACAGGTGGGCAAAGCTGGAGAGGCCAATGGCTGCATCGGTGAGAGCCCAGAGCCACTGGGAGGGGAAAGAGGGCTTAGCAGTCATGCGGTGCTCCTGGTAGGGAGTTTGGGCCCAGGGAATCCTTACCACCATTGTGGTTACCACAGTCCCGGATCGTCCATGATGCTGTGGGCACAGAAGCCTCACCCTTATGCCATCCCCCGGCTTCCGGAGCAGTTCTAGATCTCTAGTACCAACAAGGAGCTGCCTCCTTTTCTTTCCAGGCTGCTGTCCTCGAGGGAGCATACTTTAGAATAGGACAGCCATGGGCTAGAATTCCAGCTCCAGAGTTCACCAAGCTCACCAAGTTGAGCAAATCACTTAATCCCTCTGAGTTTTGGTTCTCTCACATGAGCATAACCTGACTCAGGATAGTTAGGAGGGTTCACTGAGGTAAAGTGTGAAAATGCCCACCATGCTACATGCAGTGGTGGCCGCCACAAAAATCACTCCGTGTGGCTGGTTAAAGATGGCCACAAATTCGTTGACGTGCCTTCAGTCAGGAGGTGGTGTCCAATCCCCTCCCCTTGAATATGAGCTGGCCTTGTGATCCACTCAACCAGTGGTACGTGGAGGAAATGATATTCAGTGACTACCAAGGAGAGATCATAGGAAGCCTTGCCGTTTCCACGTGGGTCTCTTGAGATTCCCCCCGTGAGAGTCCAGAGCCACTACCCAAGAGGCACAGCTACCCTGAGAAACCACTTTGGGGAGGCCACGGGCAGGCACTGAGCACAACCTTCCAGCTGACTTTGCGCACTGGGTTGAATAGTGTCCCTCCCAAATTCATGTCTACCTAAAACCTATACATGTGACCTCCTCTGCAGGTAGGGTCTTTGCAAATGTCATCAAATTAAGCTGAGGTCATACTGGATTGGGGGCGGGGGTGTCCTAAGTCCAAAATGACCAGTGAACTTAGAAGAAGAGGGAAATCTGCACACAAACCTATAGACACAGAAGGAAAAAGGCCATGCAAAGATGGAGGCAGAGAGGAGAGCAACACACCCACACACCAAGTTATGCCATGGACTGCTGGCCACTGCCAGAAGCTAAAGAGGCAAGGAAGGATCATTTCCTAGGGTCATTAGAAAGAGCATGGGCCAACCGACACCTCAAGTTCAAACTTCTAGTCTCCATACTTGTAAGAAAATAAATTTCAGTCGGTTTAGGCCACTTTACACTATTTTGTTACAGCAACCCCAGGAAACTGACACACCAGCCCAGATGCCAGACCGAAAGGTGAACCCATGTAAGACCTGCCTCTGGACCAGGTCCTCCACCAACTGAGCACCACAAAATGACCTCAGTCAATGTCACAGGGAACAGAAACATCATCCAGCTGAGACCTGTCTGAATTCCTGACCCACAGAATCATGAGATATAATAAAATAGATTGTTGTTTTAAGCCATGAAGTTTTGGAGTAATTAGCTTTACAGCCATCCAATGACACACAGTCAGTGGCCAAACTGAAACTAAAATTCGAGTCCCCTGCCCCCTACTTAATTCAGTGGGGCTTTCCATTCTACCATGCCATGCTTTCTTCCAATCAAACACCGGTTGATATTCTTATTAACTTCTTACACATCTCCTAAGTCTTATCCCAGGATCCCAGTAAAGATGTACAATGAAATGAGGACAGGGAAATACTATATCATCTTTGTATACGTTTACCATGACCCACCCCCTAGCTAACTGTTGGGAATGCCATAAACAATGGCAAAATAATGAAAACAAGCAGGACATGCAGGCGGAAGAGTGTGACAGGGGAATAGGTCTTGAGGTGGGGGAAGCAGGGATACTGAATGGAAAAGGAAAACTCAGATTGTGCGTGGCTTTGAATGCCAGCCTGGGAAGCTCAGGTACAAGGATCGTTAAGTGTCCCCTCCTCCCATGGATATTCTAACAGGAAGGCCAGTGAGCCGGAAACAGCCAGTACAATTTCTACAATTTCACTGCCTATGTTACCATCCCTGTTCTAGCTGGCTGGACACCACCTGCTTTCTCTAGCGCTTACTAGTAGTTGAGGACCCTTGTGAAACACTTATCTGTACTCAGAAACCCAGCCACAACACAAGCTAATTGGTAGCAGTTTTGAAAATCAAGGTCTGGGTATTAAGAGCCATGTTGCTTTCAAATGGGTCTTCATGGTTTCTGGGAGAGGACTAATGTTCATCTGTGATTCTGCAGTAAGAGGAAATCTTTGGATGAATTATCTCAGCGGCTGCAGGGAGTTTGGAAGTTGCTTGTGGCAAAGGCCGATGGCCAAGAAGATACAGAAATCCATTTAGGAGATCCAAGCCTTTCCACCTCCCACCTGGGCTTGGCCTCTCCTTTCAGGATAGTGGGTCCATCCACATTCGTCACTCCCCCACTCGACTGCTTTTAACAGCAATCTGTGCCAGTGAGAGTCCCTCCCATGTGTCAATCTCCAGGGTCACTGAGCATAACACATGAGCCTCAGTGGAACCACTTCCAGAGGCTCAAGCACTCAGAGTATCCTCCATTCCTCTCCTAACCTCAGTCCTAACTCGAACTTCAAGACAGCAAAAATCCCTTCTTCCTGAAGCTCTGCAACTCCACCGGTCCACAGCAGCCTGGCTTCTGAGCTTACAGCAGCTTACTCTATATCCATGGCAGCAAACTGTTTTACAATATCTCTATTGTCTTAAACAATCTTTTACAGCTGCTTAAATATATTTTTAATTTATGATTTTAGTAAAAAGTGAGACATTGGTATGTCAGGAAAAAAATTGGAAGATAAATACATATAAAATGAAAACGAGGTCTCTGTCCAGCCCTAGCCCGCAGCCCTCTTCCCCAGAAGAAACTACCAGCTAGATCCTAGAAGGAAACCAGTCCAGTTAAGTTAATCCACACGTTGGTGTAAAGACCAATGTCAACTCTCCCAAAAGTCATTTAAGCTCATATTTGGATACCTACCCTCATGAACTTCAAATAGGGCCTTGGCTCTGATAGGGCTTGATAAATTCCTGTTGCAGAGATGTATGAACATGAAGGAAATAGATAAACTTATAGCTCAGGAAGCCAACAAAGGCACCACACCTCTCCAGCCTCAAGGGACAGAGGAGTTTGGCCTCGGGTTTCAGTTGGAGGAAAATGTCATAGAAGAAACAGCATTTGAACTAGACCTTGAAACCTGAAGAAAAGGTTACTCTATGGGAAGAGGGAGGCAAAAGAGTTTCAATTTCTTAGGCCGACCTACCTATAGCCAAAGATGGTGGTGGGAGGGAGGAGGCTAGTCTAATGAGGATAGTAGGTGAGATCTGTGAATAGTGAGTCAATTATGGAATTTTAAGGTAGGGTTAGATTAGGAAAAGATTGGGGTGCCTGGGTGGCTCAGTTGGTCAAGTGTCTGACTTTCCTCCAGGTCACGATCTCGCGGTTTGTGAGTTCGAGCCCCCCGTTGGGCACTGTGCTGACAGCTCAGAGACTGGAGCCTGCTTCGGATTCTGTGTCTCCCTCTCTCTCTGCCCTACCCTGCTGGCTCTCTGTCTCCCTCGAAAATAAATAAACATTAAAAATAAAAAGATTGGGAAAGGATTAAATAAAAGGATTTCAACTCTTTCTCCTATTGATAAAAAAGAATCGGACAGTTCCTTGATTGGGAAGTTTGCCCCAGAGAGCCTGTACCAATCAGTCAAAGTCCAGGCAGAAAAACAAATCCCAGGCGAGGCAGCCCCACAGAGGGAATTTAACATGGGGGGTTTGTTATATAAAAGTGTTAGAAGGGCTAAAAAGCCAAACAGAAGATGATGCGGCGATTCAGAGATTAGCAACAGCCGGAAGCTGTGACTACTCCAAGGGACAGAGAGGGGAGGGAAAGGTCGTGTTGCCGGAGCTCAGCAGCTGGGACTGTGGGCTGGAACTGGAAATGAGGACTTAGGGAAACCACAGCTATTGCTGGAGATGCTGCCCAAAGCGGAGTGTGGGCAAGGAGTATGCTGGCTTCTCCCCTCTGCAAATTCCTTCAGTCTCCTTTTAGCGTATTCCACTGACCAAACTTAGCAAAAATCTAGTTGCCAAGGGAACCTGGGGAATTCAGTTTGAAGGGGTTATCCCTCTGCAATATAACACAGAGAGAAATCAGCAGGAAATGATATGAAGAACAAATAAGCAAATGACAAGTGCAGCCCATCAAGGATGAACTGTGAGGAGGACTTTTACAAGGGATGCTGAGAGCAGGGAGACCAGCTGCGGAGCTCACAGAATAGTGCACACATGGGGACGTAGGACTCCAAACCCCAGGAGTGGCAAGTGAGGAGATGACTAGAGCCCCAAATAGCTGATAAATACAAGAAGAGATGCTGAACCTCAGTCATCGAGGGAATGAAAACAAAAACCTTGCTATACACACATCGGAATGGCCAAAATTCAAAGATCTGATAAATACTGTCTGAAAGGGTGAGCAATGGGGCATATAATTTGGGATGCAGTCTTTGCCTGCTGTGGAAACATACTTTGATATAACCACTTTCAAGAAAAATGTTTGGTGTTATCTAGTAAAAAGGAGATGGGCATACTCTATGATAGACAATCACCCCTAGCTATATACTCTATAGAGATGTGTACCATGTGGTACATGCCAAGATTTATAGCAGTTTGTATTTGCCCCAAACTGGAAACAACCAAATAGCCAATCAAGAGTAGAAGTAATGGAGCACCTGGGTGGCTCAATTGATTGAACATCTGACTCTTGATTTCTGCTCAGGTCATGATCCCAGGGTCATGAGATTGAGACCCATGTTGGGCTCTGTGCTGAGTTTGGAGCCTGCTTAAAAGTCTCTCTCTCTCTCTCTCTCTCTCTCTCTGCCCCCTCACCCACTTGAACTCTCTCTCTCAAATAAATTTTTAGAAAAGCATAGAAGTAATAAAAAATTAGTTCATATTCTTGTATATTCATACAATGGAATGAGGTCATGAAAATGAGCTACAACTCTAGACAACCAAATGGATGATTCATACAACGTAATGTCAAGTGAAAAACAAGACCTGAAAGAATACATATATAATGATTCCATCTTTTTTAGGTTCAAAATCAGGCAAATCCATATGAAAAATAGGCAAATGTAGTTGGTAAAGTAAAAGTAAGGAAATAATCACCATAAAAATAAGGCTAATAGTTACCCCTCAGAGGAGGGAAAGAGTGTCTAGGAATTCTTGACATGGATGGTGGTTAGTTGGGTGTTGCATTAAAACTATGGGTTAAACTGTATTACAAATTTTATTCAGTGTTCTATGTGGTATATTATTTTTAAAAGTAAACACTAAAGGGGCGCCTGGGTGGCTCAGTCGGCTAAGCATCCGACTTCAGCTCAGGTCATGATCTCACGGTTTGTGGGTTCAAGCCCCACATCAGGCTCTGTGCTGACATCTAGCTTAGAGCCTGGAGCCTGTTTCAGATTTTTTGTCTCCCTCTCTCTCTGACCCTCCCCGGCTCATGCTGTCTCTCTCTCCCTTTCTCTCTCAAAAATAAAAAAAAATTTTTAAAAAACGTAAACACTAAAAATAAAAAAAAATACAGAGGGGCAGAGGAAGAAAGTGTCTCAAGTGCCTTTTCTCGTGAAGCTACCTAAGGCTGTGTTCCATTAAAATGAGAGAGCAAACCAAGAAAGAAGATAATGGATCCAGGAAACAGAAGTTCCAAACAGAAGACAGAGAAAGGGAATCCTTAGAAAAATGGTGAATGAGGACGTCATGCTGACAGCTGTGCACCAGAGAGCAACGAGATAAGAATGGAGTGGGTCAGAAGTCTTCAGAGAGATTTCAACAGGAGATGAAATCAACAGATTGCTTTATATAGTTACAAGGATTGGGAAGGCACTTAACCAATTATGGGAACATTTGGGCTTAAATTAATGATGAATACACAGAAAACTAAACCAGCAAACCCATAAACAAAACCAAAGGTAATTATTAACTCTAGGGAAACAAAAAGTTGTTTCAGAAAGGAATCATATATAGTACGATGTAGCTTGGGTGTGACTCGCATACATGATTACAATAATGTAAACAGTATGTATTGATCTAACCACAATTATGATATAAGGATAGGGATATGGGAATTCTGTGTTTCTGGTGTGGATCTAGGGTAAAGGGAGCTAAATCATCATTCACCATAGAAGAAACTCAATAAATAGTAATGTTTAAAATAGGAAAATGAAAGTGTAACTGTAAAAGTACATTACTTAGAGATAGAGAAATTAAAATTTAAAAAGAAAAGCAGCATAAAAGAAAAAGATGCCTATCTCTGCCAAATGGGAAATGAGGTAGCATAGAGAGAGGACTGCTATTTTTGTAATAAGTCATATTGAAATCTTTTATTTTTTAAACTACGGATACACATAAGGGCACCTGGGTGGCTCAGTCTGTTAAGTGTCTGACTTCAGCTCAGGGCATGATCTCGCAGTTCATGTTCATGAGTTCAAGCCCCACATGGGCCGCTCTGCTGTCAACGTGGAACCTGCTTTGGAACCTCTGTCTCCCTCTCTCTGCCCCAACCCTGCTCATGCATGCTCCCTCTCTCTCTTCCTCTCTCTTTCAAAAATAAATAAACATTATGAAAAAGAATTTTAATAAAATAAACTATGGACACATATGTTTTTAAAAGCTAAATATAAAATTAAAATTAAAAGGAGATATGAGACATTGCCTTGTTGAGGGTGTTCACTATGGCAACATCATCAGGTACCTTCATTCAACCAGTCTGCCTGGCCATCTCTCCCCCAGGGCTCCCTCAACCACAGTCAGAGCCAGGATCGTGGCAGTAACAAAGGGAACCAGGCTGAACTGACTGTGAGCACAGAGGGGACAGTCTTAAAAAAAATCAATATATTCGATACATTAAAATTATGCCATAATGGGTAGGGTTATCCCAGGGTTGCAAGCAAGAATTGCTTCAAATAAGTGTTCTATTAAGATGGCACATTATATCAATATCCTAAATAGAAACATTTTGTAATTTTATTTTAATTAAAATAAATTTTTGGTGTGCCTGGATGGCTCAGCCAGTTTAACGTCCGACTTTGCCTCAGGTCATGATCTTGCGGTCCATGAGTTCGAGCCCCATGTCAGGCTCTTTGCTGACACCTCAGAGCCTGGAGGCTGCTTCTGATTCTGTGTCTCCCCCTCTCTCTGTGCCCTTCCCCTGCTCACGCTCTGTCTCTCTCTCAAAAACAAGCATAAAAATTGTTTTAGTAAAAATATATATCACTTGTATATGATGTGATTATATTCCTAGGAAAATCTGCCAAAATGACTTAAATATAAAAATATCTAGTGATCCTGGGGCACCTGGATGATTCAGTTGGTTAAACATCTGATTTTTGACTTTGGTTCAGGCCATGATCTCGAAGTTCATGAGACTAAGTCCTGTGTCAGGTTCCGTGCTGACAGTATGGAGCCTGCTTGGGATTCTCTCTCTCCTGATCTCTCTGCCCCTTCTCTCTCTCTCTCTCTAAGAAAAAGTAAATAAATATTTTAAAAATATATCTAGTGATCCTATTAAGGTGTAACAGCTTGTTTCTCTTGTGCTCTCTCAACTCCAGTGGTCTCTGGTCTGCTCATTTTTCCTCGTCTGCTCCATTGCACACACAGGGCTTCCTTATTTCCTCAGTATGCTATGGGTGACTCTGATCTCAGGGTCTTTGCACTTGCTATTCCCTCTGCAACCCCATTCAGGTCTCTGCTCAAATGATAACAACCGATATTGGTCCTCTCCATCCCAAATGGCACTTTGTGAGTCAGCCTTTCCTGAGCACTTAGTCTTCCCTTTGTCTTTATGTTTTTCTTTATAAGTTCCATTGCTACTTAACATACTAGTTACATGTTTGCTTATTACCTTTCTTCACACTAAAGTGTGGATTCTAAGACAATGGGAAGTTTGTATCTTTGGAACCGAGAGGGATATCTGGTCCATGAAAGGCATTAGTTAAATCTGTGTTCAATAAATGATTAAATGAGGGGCGCCTGGGTGGCTTAGTCGGTTAAGCGTCCGACTTTCTCTTAGGTCATGATCTCGCGGTTCGTGAGTTCGGGCCCCGCGTCGGGCTCTGTGCTGACTGCCAGCTCAGAGCCTGGAGCCTGTTTCAGTCTGTGACTCCCTCCCTCTCTGACCCTCCCCTGCTCACGCTGTCTCTCTCTCTCTCTCTC
>NW_027532203.1:16773330-16828252 GCF_008692635.1 Crocuta crocuta | reverse complement strand
TAGTCGGTTAAGCGTCCGACTTTCTCTTAGGTCATGATCTCGCGGTTCGTGAGTTCGGGCCCCGCGTCGGGCTCTGTGCTGACTGCCAGCTAAGAGCCTGGAGCCTGTTTCAGTCTGTGACTCCCTCCCTCTCTGACCCTCCCCTGCTCACGCTGTCTCTCTCTCTCTCTCTCCTAGAAATAAATTTAAAAAAAATTATTTAAAAAAAAATAAATAAATGATTAAATGAAAGGCAGACAAGGTGTGCCTGGGTGGCTCAGTCAGTTAAGGGTCCAGCTTGTGACTTCAGCTCAGGTCATGATCTCACAGTTCATGGATTCAAGTCCCGTGTCAGACTTTGCACTGGCAGCAGAAAGTTTGCTTGGGATTCTCTTTCTTTCTCCCTCTCTCTCTGCCCCTCCCCTGCTCATGTGCTCTGTCTCTCTCTCAAAATAAATAAACTTTAAAAAAACATGAAAGGCAGACAAAATACTCAAACGATCTATAGAGGAATTACTTTCTCTTCTTTGGAAAAATAAAAAGTACTCCCAGATGAAGAAATTGACAATCCCCATACATAACAATATCAACCTTCTCCATAATGAAAATGAAAATTTAAAAAAAAGGATAACAGACTAGGGTAAATATTTGAATCAACAAGACAAAAATGATTAATTCTTATAGTCTATCAAGAGCCCATTTAAATTTATAAGGAAAACACCAAGACGGTAGTAGATAAACGAACAGATAATTCACAGATAATTAGATACAATATAAACAAACACATGGAGAAATAGTAATATTCACCAGTAAACAAAGGCATGTAAATTAAAGCAAATCGGGATACCATTTTGTCTGTCAAATTAGCAACAACAACAAAAAATATTTTTGCTAACTGCTGTTGAAGTTGAGATGAAATTAGGAGATGCATTCCAGAGTGAGGATGCTACATTCAATCACGTTTTTGGAAAGCAATTCAGCAACGTAGAGAAAGAGCCATATCCGTGTTTGTGTCCTTTGCCAGTAATTCCTCTATTAGGAATTATTCCTATTGAAATTCAACAGCAGCAAAAAGCTATTTGCAAGAAGATGCTCACTGCAGTGTTATCTATAAAAGCCCCAAAATGAAAACGTAAATGGCCAACATTAAGGGGAATGGTTTAATAAATTACAATACCTCAGCACAATGGAATATTATGTGGCCATTAAGATGATAATTATGCAGAAACGTGAAAAATGTTTACGACCCGCTGGCCATTGAAAACATACAGAATCTAAAAGAGTAGGTATGTACCATGCACAAAACTCCCAGCATATATGTACATTTAGAAGATAATATGGAAAAATAATAGAGCAGTTGGACTGAGGTTAGTGGAATTTTATAGTGAGTTATAAGATACAGTAGTTTTTAAATGTTCTCTTTAAATTTCCACCCAAAAGCTCCTATGATTTCTAACAAGTTAGACTGAAGATTCTTCCTGCGTCTGAGGCGACACTGCACAAACTACCAAGTTATATTTATCTGTGCAAACTTTTATTATCTTTACTTGTAGTCAGTACAATAACTGCCCCTTTCAACACCCCCTCTGCTGTGGCACTTAGTGGTAAAGATGCGGAAATATGTCAAATAAATACACAAAACAACACTCGGGCTACAGCGAAAACGACTCTCGTAACCACTCGCACCACCTGTTGACAGCTGGCTGAGCTCACGTGGTCTTGCCTTGGCCAGCCAGTTTGCTTTCATCTTCAAAAGTTTCTGGGTGGGGAGAGATGCCCATTCTGCCTAAACCAGAGCACATGGTCTGAGAACACAGCGGGGACTTGATCCAGCCACCCTCTTAAGCCAAGGACACACGTCCCCCCAAAATATCGCCGTCGTCATGCACGGGAGGCACATAGACCCACCAACCTAGACCCTCTGCACCCCTGACAGCAAGTATGGCTGATGGCACAGAATGGGGTGGAAGTCCAGTCTGCCCATGATGCTTTCCTCTTTACGATAGCTTAAGGGATTCCCCAGTCTTCCTGGAGAAGGGATTCCCCAGTCTTCCTTAGGATAGCTTCCTGACCTTCCTACCACATCCTAGTCATGGGACCTTGAGCAAGGTCCTTAAATTCTATGCCTCACTTTCTTCCTTTGTAAAAATGGGGATAATGGAAGCCCCTACCTCACAGCTCCATGCAAGAATGAAATGAGTTCGTATCTGCCAAGCAAAGGAAATAGGACTTTACATATAATAAACACTCAAATGGCAATCATTGTGCTGGTGCCCCCAAGTGGAAGGCACCCCTCCCTATACTCTACTCCATTCCGTACACATTCCTAATAAAGAAACATGGTCCCAAACCTGGTATGGGATAGAACCTTTTTGCATGATGTAATTCCTAACCTCCTTCTGGGAAGAAATTAGCGTTGATAAAATGCTTAAGCAATTTTCTGATAAACTTTAATGAGATTAAGGCCTCTTCTGGGAAGCCAGTTACCCACCCACTCAGCTGACTGTCAGTCAGAATGTAATGATCTGGAAACAATCCTTCTTTCTTGTATCCAGTCTAAGAGTGATAACCTAATCATTCTGTTTTGCTATAAAATTCTTCTGTGGGACAATCTCTGAAGAGGCCTGCTTACGCCTCTTTTCTTGGGACGTGCTTCGACTAAAACTCTGATACATGTTTAAAATTAAATGTCTGGAAAATATTAGCAAATCTATTATAGTACATAAAATAGTTTATATTTTTTAAGTATTTTTCTAACTTTTCCTACTAAGTAGGACCCTGGGAAGCAGAGAGCATACTTGCTTCTACCCAAATTTTATCCAGAACTTAACACTGTGACTGATACATAAAAGAGAGTCAATAAATATTTGTTAAGATAATAAATTAATGACATTACAAATAAATCTTTAAAAACAATTGAAGAGAGCACTTATTAGCCAGAAGAATGGGGACGCTTTGGATAAAGCACTTTCAACCAGGTTTAGATTCAATTGTAGGGTCAAAACCTGCTTTTAGCTGTGTGGCTTGGGGAAAGTTTTTTCACCTCCCTGAGCTTCCATGCCCTCATCATATCATGGGCTAATAATGCACCTTAGACATGTCATGAGTTGAGAGAACTTATATACCGAGAATAACACAATGTCAGGCCCATTAGGACCTCAAAACATTTTACTTCCTTCTCTTGTCACTGACTCTTGGTGACAATGAGAACCCAACACTTCTCTTTGGGCTCAGTTTCCTCATCCACAAAGTGAGAATTAAAAACAAACAAACAAAAACCCTCACATGCCAGGAATACAGTCAGGACAAAATAAGATAATGAATGAGAAATGTTTTCAAATCTAATTAAACCTCAGGGAAGGCTTCTGCTTTTAGCCAAGATGGAGAAACAGGGACCAGATTAACCTTCCTGCTTGAAACAATCCGGAGCACTGCACAGAATACAGGAAGCCTATAGTTTCAGGACACAGGGCATCAAGCAACAAAAGACAGTCATCCCTGAGACAGGAGGACAAATTTCTGTAAGCCTTAACAACCGCCCCGCTTACAGCCTTGAGAGAGGACCCAGGCCACAGAGCAGAAAGGTGGAGCTGAGGCAGAGCTTAGTGTTCGCCCTGAGCCTAGAAGACAGAGCCGACGGTCTGGGAAGACCAAGGCAGTTCAAGTTCACAGACAAAGCACGAGAAAGAAGAGAGTTGCAGAGAAAGAAAAATCCAGAGATCTGCAGAGGGTCCCCTCAGGTACTCACCAGAGTACTGATCTGTACACACAGATGAGGAAAACGCCTGAAGTCAGGGAAAGAGACACCCAAAGGAGCTAGAGGGAACAGATTCTGACACTCACACAGAGCGGGAATAGTGCTGTTCCCACTGGCCTGCCTGGAAAACCCCATAATTCACAGGGCGTCGATTAGAGTACTCAGAAAGGTCTTAACACTGAAATGGGAAACAATTAGTCCTAGACTGTAGACAGATCTGGTCCCACCTAACAAATCTTAAAAGTAAGGTCCAACAGGATCAAATAGTTTGATCCTATTTCTAGTAACTTAACTGAGTCCCAAAACAAAGTTCAAGAATACTTGAAGGAATGCAAAAACACTCAGCACACAGCACGATAAAACTCACAATGCCAAATATCCAATAAAAACTTACCAGGTCTGGAGAAAAAAAAGTAGGATTATGACCCATAATGAGAAGGGAAAAACTAGTCAAAACTGAGAAAAACTAGAATTTAGAATTAGCAAAGAACAATGAAATAGTTATTGTAACTGTATTCCACATGTTCAAAAAGTTAAGATATAAAAAAGACCAAAATCAAATTTTTATAGATGAAAACGATAATGTCTAAGGTGAAAAATACACTGGGTAGGATTGGCAGCAGATTAGACTTTGCTTTAAGAGAAAAGAAAGAAAACAAAGGGGGGGGAAATAGAGAACTTGAATACATAACAATAAAAACTACTTAAAAATTAACGAGAGAAAAAAAGAATAAAAAAATTGAACAGGACATCAGTTCATTGTGGCGACCACTTCAAGCAGCCTAATATATGTGTAATCGGAGTCCTGAAAAGCAAAGTGAGAGGGAAAAAGTATTTGAAAAAATAACCACCAAAAAAAAAGAAAATCACTAAACTTGATTAAAAAATAAAACATAACAGGGGCGCCTGGGTGGCTTAGTCGGTTAAGCGTCCGACTTTCGCTTAGGTCATGATCTCGAGGTTCGTGGGTTTGAGCCCCGCGTCGGGCTCTTTGCTGACTGCCAGCTCAGAGCCTGGAGCCTGTTTCAGAGTCTGTGACTCCCTCTCTCTCTGACCCTCCCCTGCTCACACTGTCTCTCTCTCTCTCTCTCTCTCCTAGAAATAAATAAAACATTTAAAAAAAATTAAAAAAAAAAACATAACAAAACCAGAAACTCACAGATCCAAAAAGCTCAACAAACCTGAAACATAAGAAAATGAAGAAAAATATGCCAAGACACATCATATTCAAATTGTTCAGTATCAAGAAAACTGAAAATCTTAAAAGCAGCCATTGGGGCGCCTGGGTGGCTCAGTTGGTTAAGGGTCTGACCCCAGCTCAGGTCATGATCTCACAGTTCATGGGTTCTAGCCCCACATTGAGCTCTGTGCTGACAGCTCAGAGCCTGGAACCTGCTTCAGATTCTGTGTCTCCCTCACTCTCTGCCCCTCCCCTGTTCGCACTCTGTCTTTCTCTCTCTCTCAAGAATAAATAAACATTAAAAAAAAAAAAAAGCAGCCAGAGAAGAAAGACATACTATATTCAGAGCAACAAACAGAAGGATTATAGCAAGCTACTCATAAAACCGGCTGGCTCAGTCAGAAGACCTTGATTTTGAGCCCTTGATTTCAGGGTATGAGTTTGAGCCCCACACTGGGTATAGAGATTGCTTAAAAACAAAAAAATAAGCTTAAAAAAAAAAAAGAAAGAAAGCAAATAATGCAGGCAAAAAAAGACAGTGAAGCCTTATCTTTAAAGCACTGAAAGAAAAAAATGTCAACTTAGAATTTTTTACACAGTTAAAATATCTTTCAAAAGCAAAGGTGAAACAAAAACATTTCAGACATACAAAAGCTGAAAAAAATCACAATCAGCAGGCCTAAACTATGAGAAATGTTAAGGGACATTTCAACAAAATTAAGCAGAACAAAAATGATACCAGGCGGAAACGTAGGCTCAAACAAAAGCAATGATAGGATTGGAAATGGTAATTGAATTTATAGCTGTATTTTAAAAGATAATTGAGTATTTATACAAAAGATAATAGCAATATAGTATGGGACTTGCATGAAAAGTAAAATGTATGATGACATTAGCAATAAAAGCCAGGAGGAGAGAGATGGAAATGTATCGTTGTAAGGTTTGTACACCATACACAAAGTGGTATCATCTCATCCGAAGGCAGACTGTGATGTTAAAGATCTATATTATTAACATGAAAGCAACTATAACAATAACTATTAAAAGTTAACAAAAAAGATAAAACAAAATAATAAAAAGTAATCCAAAGGAGAGCAGGAAAAGTGGAACAGAGAAAGAATGAATAGAAAACAAATAGAAAGATGATAGATTTAAGCCTACATCAATAATCATACTAAACAAAGGGGTCCAAACACTACAATTCAAAGGCAGAGTTGTTACATTGGATAAAAAAGGAAGACTCGGCTATACACTGCCTATACAAACCCACTCTAAATATTAAAAAAAAGGAAATAAGTAAAAATAAATAGACCAAAAAAGATATACCATGCTAATACTAATCAAAAGAAAGATAGAATAGTTATATTAATGTGAGGCGAAGTAGATTTTAAACTTAACTATTACTAGTGGAATTAAGATATTTCATCAGGATAAAGAGGTCAGTTTATGAATGAAGAGGACACAAAAATCCTAAATGATTATACACCTAATAACAGAGCTTTAAAAAGCTTGAAGCAAAATCTAAAGTGGAAAGAGAAACCTTAATAGCCAATATATCTACTAACATAATTAAATTTAATGTTAAAAACTTTCCCATAAAGACAGGCTAAAAACAGACCTGTGCATATATGAACAACTAGTTTTTGAAGAAATGCAAAGGTAATTCAGTAGGGAAAGAATAATCTTGTCAACAAATTTTGTGGAACAACTAGATACTCACATGTAAAACAAAAACAAAAATTTGATATTCACTTACCCCATACAAGAATTAACTCAAAATGTTTCACCGTCCTAAGTATAAAACCCACAACTATAACATTTCTAGACAAAAATGTAAAAGAAAACCTTTGTATCCCTGAGCTAGGCAAAAATGCCTTAGGACACAAAAGTACTCTCCAAAGAAGAAAAAATGGAAAACTTGGACTTTACCAAAATTTAAAACTTCTGATCTTTGTAAGATGTTGTCAAAAGAATGAAGACACTGGTTTGCCTGCGTGGCTCAGTCGAGTGTCCATCACTTGATTTCGGATCAGGGTCCTGGGATCAAGCCCCACGTTAGGCTTTGCACAGAGCATGCAAAGTGCTTATGAGTCTCTTTCTCTCTCTCTCTCTACTTCTCTCTCCCTCTGTCCCTCCCCCGATCTCTCTCTCTAAAATTAAAAAAAGCAAAGAAAAAAATGAAGACAAGCTGCAATCTCAGAGCAATATTTGCAAGTCACATATCTGATGAAGAACTTGCATCTGTAATAAAGAACCCCAAACATGCAATAATAAAAAAATAAGCAGCTTCCCAAAAAATGGGCAAAAAACTTGGACACTGCATCAATGCCAGTGATGAGTGTCAGATAGGCACAAGGAGAGATGATTAACATCATCAGGGAAAAGGCTAATACAAATTAAAACCACAATGAGATGCCACTACGTAACAGAACGGTTAAAATGAGGAACACGGAACACACAAGTGCTGAGGAGAACAGGGTGGCAGGAACCCAGAGACACTGCTGGAGGGAGTGGAAAGTGGCGCAACCACATTGGAAAAGAGGTTGGCAGTTTTTTTTAAAGTAAAGATAGGGGCGCCTGGGTAGTTCAGTCGGTTGAGCGTCCGACCTCGGCCCAGGTCAGGATCTCACCGATCGCGGGTTCTAGCCCCGTGTCGGGCTCTGTGCTGACAGCTCAGAGCCTGGAGCCTGTTTCAGATTCTGTGTCTCCCTCTCTCTCTGCCCCTCCCCCACTTGTGCTCTGTCTCAAAAAATAAACTATTAAAAAAAAAAGTTAAAGATATACCTACCACGTAATCCAGTCATTCCTCTCTCTCTCTCTCTCTCTCTCTCTCCAAGAGAAATGGAAACATATGCCTATATGAAGATCCATACATAAATACTCAGAGCAACTTTACTTGTAATAGCCTCATGTCTATCAAATGAATGGGTAAGCAACTGTAATATACCCATATACAATGGAATGCTACCCAGCAAAAGAAATGAATGAACTATTGATATATGCTACATGCTATAACATGGGTTCATCTAATATAATTGTGTTAGGTGAAAGAAACCAGATTAAAAAAAAAGAGAGAGTACATAGTGTATGATTCTATTTATATAAAATTCTAGAAAATACAAATAGTATGTAGTGACAGAGAGCAAATCTATCAGAGAGCATCCCCTGCTCCCTGGGGACTAGAAGGAGAGGGAGGGTATGATTACAAATTGCTATGAGGAAACTTTTGAGGTGAAGCATTTATTCATTATTTTCATTATGGTACTGATGTGATAGTTGTATATAAGCCAAAACTTATGAAATTGCACACTTTACCATGTGTAATTTATTGTAGTTCAATGATACTTCAAAAAAGCTGTTACAGTGTGTCCCGCAATGAGGAGTGGCTATTATCAGCTACTACTGGGTATTCAGCAGGTCAGAGCCAAGCCAGACAGCAGTAGCCACCATGCAGGAGCCAGTCTGAGCCTCCTTCCGGTCAGGGAGACATTCCATGCCTCCCACTTATGATCTCTGTGACTCATATCTGGGTGGGAGAAAGGCAGTAAAGTTTTCAAGCCGGTAAAACCAAAGCAAAAAGCCAGTGAAGGCCAAATTAGCTGTCACACCTTATCTGGAAGGCCGTTTGACTTGCTCACCCTTTCCCTGACCGCCTACTTCCTCCCAGCAGATAGCAGAGAAGACTGTTCTGGGCCTAGAGGTCCCCTCTCTGCCCACTTGGAGAATCTTGCTTTCTTCTTCCTGAAAACCGTTCTCAAAAAAAAAAAAAACACAAAACCATGATAAAAGGCAGCAGTGTGGCCTCACACCGGGCTTTAATGGGCAAATTTGTATGAACAAGGGCAAAATGAAGGACAGCAAGTAAAACACTGAATTAAAAGCCACTTAAATTAAGAATTCAATAGCATCCACTTAACTAATAAATAGTATTCCTCTTTGCCATTGATCGACTCGGGATTGTAATGAAGAGTTCCAGGGGCAACAGCAGAATGTCTTAATTCATGGTATAAACGTCACCAACTCTTGGGTTCCTGAGATTGAATGTGTCGAAGAGCGGAATGGAGAGCCCGCAGGAATTAATTCTTGGAACATCCCTGCGGGGTCAGCATTATTATACCCTGCTGCTAGGTGGATTTAATATCTCGAGTGCTGGGCAGGGCGCCGTTTGCCCGGGGTGGGCTCCGTAATCATTATTAAGTGATGATGGGGTACAGGGAATGGGAGCTGGAGCTCACACTAGATCGGCTGTCTTATTTATTTCCAAGTTAAGAGACTGAACAAATGTAGTGTTGTTATTATCATGGTGATGATTATTGCCGTGGTGTATAATAACAGCCCAGAGCTGCCAGGGCTGTGTGGGAAAGACAGCACTAAGTCACGGCTGCAGAGAGCTGTTTTCTCACAGGACAATGTTTTGCAAACTAACAGTTCATTCGAAGGATGCCTCATATCTCTCCCCTGGACTCCTACCCAACAGCCCTGCTTGGCTTGCAAACAGACCCTGGCCTCTCACTGGCATTTCTCTTTGGAAAGTGAATGGCAGGTGGCTTCAGTTTGGGCTCCAGGGTCTCCCCAAACACTGGCCCCTAAGCAGGATGTGGTGATCATGAAAAGACATTTGGGAGGTAGGGCCACTCTGAATCTTCCAAATTGTCATCAGGGTCTACTTACTGTACCAAATGGGAGAGGATGCCTTGGACCAGTGCCATCTTAGGTTGTTTGATGAGCAGGGTGGAAGAAGGCACAGGGGGGAAAAGGTGGTTTTCTCTATCCTGTGGCACATACTGGGTGTGCCTGGTCACAGGGCTGGGATGTCCATCTCGGGAGAGTCACATGGGCAGGTGAAAGAACATGAAGGCGGAAAAGGGTCTAAGATATCCTTGCAACCATTTTACATGATGGTCTCAGTTTACAGTTGAGGAAATGGAAGCTCAGAAGGCCCAAATGACCAGCTCAAGGCTGCCCAGCCAGAGGCCAGAGCTGGGGATGTGGGCCCTGGCTCCCAGGCTCCCTGGCTCATGGTCCCTTCTATAATATAATGCTTTCAGTCCCCTGGTAGGTAAGTGAGTTGAAGATGAGACACAACGGAGAGGCAACAAGTTAACGGGTATGTCTTCACCATTAACCAGTCTCTACTCTGTGGACACGCCCTATGGGAGCTGGGGGGTGGGGGGAAAGACTTAGTGACCTGCCCCCAGAGAATTTGCTTTCTCACTGCAGAGGCAAGGCCTGCTCACCGGAAACCCTCCAAGAAAGACATCAGGCCGTATATGAAATCAAGAATCATGCAGATCATACGAAAACACTATGAAAACGGCACCATTAGTGTCTTACTCAGGGTGAGTCCCACGGATCCACTTCATAAATAGATATTCCGAAACTGCCAGTGTACACAGAAATATCACTCAGCTTTTCTTTCCCCTTGGATGTACTCGACAGATAGGGACTCCCAGGCACGCGGCCACCAACCCCGTAGCAGCAAGCACTAGCAGGTGCAAGGCCCTCTTGCTGCACGCCACCAACTTTTGTCTCTAGGGATATAGGGCCAGACTGGGGGAGTTTCAGGCTCCACCAAGGCCAAGCCCCCCCAGAGCCCATCCCGGACCCCTCACCAAGCCTGACTCACAAAGCATCTGCTGGTGCAGAACCTGCTGGCCCGGAGCCTCCGCCCGGCCCCTGGAGAGGCGTCCACCCTGGCGGTGCCTTCCCAATCGCCCTACAGCACCGCTGTCACCCCATGCTCCCACGGGAAAGCCTTCTGTGTCCCACTCCAGGATGACCTCCACCAGTGGCCCCGGGCATCCTGTGCTCTGGCCTGGCTCTATCCTTCACCATCCCACTGACACCAGTGCTTGGAAGATGCTTTCTCCCATCTCGCAAGGCCTTACTGTCTCTCCATCTGGCTAAGTCTTACCCATTCCTTGGGACCGTCCTCCATGCCCAGACTGTGGTAGCTCCCACGGCCCTCTGTCCTCTGCGTCCCTGGTACCTTTACAAGCAGTGCCACTCACGCCTGTGCAACATCATGCCGTGTTCAGCTCTGCACCCACCCACTGAGTCACCAGAGCTAAGGACTAGGGGACTGGAACAGACACAAGGTAAGCTGGTTGTTCCTCCTTTGTTTCAGATGAAGGAATAAAGAAACTTCAAAAATGGATTTAGGGAGGGGCGCCTGGGTGGCTTAGTTGGGGTGAGCGTCTGGCTTCGGCTCAGGTCGTGATCTCACACTTTGTAGGTTCGAGCCCCGCATGGGTCTCTGTGCTGACAGCTGGGAGTCTGGAGCCTGCTTCCGATTCTGTATTTCTTTCTCTCTGCCCCTCCCCTGCTTGCGGGTTCCCTCTCTGTGTCTCTCAAAAATAAAGAAATAAACATTAAAAAAAAAAGAAAACAAAAAGGACTTCGTGGATGCATGCAGCTGGGATCTATGGCAGCCTTAATACGGCCTCCGTGCACTCCCCCCTCCACCTTCCACAGCAGCGCCCTGGGCGGGTGGGCAGTACTGGTGTGTTCTAGGCGATGCGGAACAGTCCCCGGTCAGGTTCAGGCTCCTGGGTGACAATTAAGCTACCAAAAAACGCAGCCAAAAGGAGCACAGGACAGACAATACACAGGAGGCAGTACAAATAAACCGACATATAAATTGGTCAACTAAGGTATGCAGAATAAACCACGCAAGCCCCCCTGAATGCGAAGTAAGGCGACAATGTGCCATTTTATCCCTACGCATTAGCACAAAACATGGACTCAATCAATCGGATGCTGGTAGGACTGTGGAGAAATGAGACCATCCGGAAATGGCTCATGGCATTCAGATCCGGTACAACATTTTGAGGAAAATACCTCGCAAAGCGTATCAAGACCCATACAGATAGATCTTCATGCCCTCCAGCCGAGCAATCCCACCGCTGGGATTTCATCCTCCAGGAATGCACAGAAATCTGCAGCCCCGCGGTTGCTGAGTCAGCACGGCTTTAGGCCAGCATGTGGGTGATACGGTCAATTAATGAGCCAGTCTTTGTAAGATGGAACATTAGCCAGCCTGGCTAACATCAATTACAGTCGAAGTCTGAGCTGTAATCATGGGAGGAAGCAGACTGGGCTGCTCCTTGTTTAAAATGACCACAGAATCAAATCACCTGTATGAACAGAACTGGGATAAATCAGAGAGAAACAAAGGAAGGAGCACTCGCCGCCTGTCACTTCCCACAGCTGGCTCTGTGTCACGGCACATCCTCCCAGGGTCCAGCCTTGCCTCTGCAGCCCTGGGAAGCCACAGCCCCACTCCCCAGGCTCGGCTTGATGAAGGGCCTTCTGGGGTCTTCTGAGTGGCTGGGCTCCAGCTGTCACACAAGATCCTGCTTTCACAGAGGTGGCGAAACAGCTCTTCCATGTGCTGGCAAGCGATGCTTCGAGAAGCTGGCTGCCGGGGCTGGGATTAGGGAAGCCGGGGAGGGCTACCACCAAGTCACCATGGCAACAGTCTCCCTGGCATCACCCTCCCCTAACCCGGCCAGCCCCCACCAACTGGTCTGCTCACGCAGGGACCGTGACTAACTGTTTCTCCGTGTGGCAGACACTCCCCACAGGCTTGTGCCCGTGAGCGAGCCGCGAGGGCGGCCCACAACCCTCTACCTTTGCCCAGGGCTTCCAAAACCACTTCCCGTCTGTTCTCTACAAGCAGAAGGAGGAGGAAGGCCAGCGTCGCAGATGAGAAAGAGAGAGAGAGAGGGCACTGGGTAAGCCCTGGGCGGAGCTCACCGACCCACCTCTCTGGGGGAGGGACAGCGGAAGGGGACGGTGTTGAGGGAGGAATCTGCCTTGGAGGCACACAGCTGTGTGACCTGGGCCTCTCACTTAACTTCTCTGGTTGAGGGGGAAAGGGGAGGCCTAGACAAAAGCCACAATTTGTAGGTTATCAGGTTAAACTGACACGTGTAAAAATCAAAATGCGGGTTCTGGCATAGGGCTGCCAGGTTTGCCGTGGTTACAGCATTGGAAACCACTTGCTGTCTACTCTCTGTACCCAGTAACCTCCACCCCCCACCCCCGGACACCACTACTTTCTAAAAGAGAGAACACTCTACCCCCCAAAGTAGGAGGGGCATGACCTCAAAATAAAGAATAATCCTTTAATTGGATAAATGCAGCTTTATAAAAGTTGTCTCTCTTTTCCTTACTTGACTTCAGACTGGGGAAGACCAGCTGGTAGGAACCTGAGGGCTGGTGTGTCAGGACCCCTGAAGGGCCACTGACCCTGGAAGAAGGTGGCACGGTGACACAGCACTGTCCCAGAAGCAGATCTGAATTCAGGGTGAGCTGCCCGTTGGCACCAAGAGCGCCATCTTCTTGGGGCTCTAGAACCCCCACTGGACCCAGCCATGGAACACAGTCTCCATTTTTTGTTTTGTTTTACTTTCTTCCAAAGCAGGAGCAACATTTTCACTAACGAGACAAAACCCTCAGGTTCCCCTTTATCCTCAGCAGTTTCTTCAGATGAACCTCCTCTCTCAGGGGAGGAATTCCCACTGGTCGGGAATCAATGCTCTAAAAGGCTCTTGGTCCAAGGTGCAGCCCCAACCTGCACCCCACTGGGGCCTGGCCCAGAGGTCCTGACTTGACCCTGTGCACTTTGTGAAGGGTGGAATGATCTGGACTCTGGTTAATGGTGGAGCCCAGGCAGCCCCTCTGGATGGGGTAACTGAGCGAATGGAAGCCCATCTCTTGGGTCTGTTAGGTGCAGGTGACCCCTGCCCCCTTCTGTTTAGTGCACTGGGGCTCAAACGAGTGCAGGCACCCAGTATACCCTGAAAGGCCTATTCAAACAGATTCCTAGAACCTACTCCAGAATCTCTGATTCAGTGTTTCTGGAGTAGGGCCCAAGAATCTGGATTCCCAACCAGCTCCCAAAAAGTTGATGGCGATGCTACTGGTCTAAAACCTCATTTTGAGAACCGCAACTTCTAGCTCGTCCTTCCTAGGAGTTCCTTCAACCCATGACATTGTGGGGGGCGGAGTAAGAAGGGGGCAGTGGGCTGGGACGAATAGAAGAGGGTGAAGCAAGGGTTAGGGAGTGCTAGTGCAAATGCACTGAGTCTGGTAGAAAACCCTCAGCTCCAGAGGTTACAGAATTTCTCTGCAGGGTGTCTGTAATCCCCATTCACAAAGGGGAAGTCTAATTTACAACTGTGTCCGTAAACACTGAGAGGCATCCTGGTGTGAGCCTGCCTCCCACAGCCTCAAAGGGCTGCCCAGAGGCTCACTGGCAGGGGGGTGGATACCTCTTCTGTCACCCAGCCTTACAGCCCATCCACAACCCTATGGGCCAGGCGAGGGGGCGGGGCTGGGGGCGGCCACCTCAGACCAGTGAGGCTGGGGAGCCCACATTTTCATTCTCAATTCATCTCTGTCCTTTGCTGATCTGCTGTGCTCTGCTGTGCTCAGAATCTCAATCCCATCTGAATGGAACTTGCAGAGTTTATTGCCCGGCTCCAATGCCAAGCCCAGTTCCATTATGGCCCTTGCACCAGAAATGAGGAGGTCTATGGGCCCAGTTCAAGTCCCACCGCTGACATCGGCTGTGGCCTGGCCAAGGCCCTTATGACATCTCTGAGCCTCAGAGTCTCCATCTGTCAAAGGGGCATATTGATTATTACCTGACTTAAACAAGTGAGAAAATGGATATGCATGTGTGTTAAAAATGTTAATATACAACATAATACAAGGCATTCACTAAGGCCAATGAAGAGCGATACCCTCCTTACCAACTTTTAGACATCTTCCTCTTCTTGACTGTGCCTTGACCTTGGCCCTGTCTGTGCTGGGCCCTGCATAGCCCAGTTTTACCAAGACTCCTGCTAAGTCTTAGTCTCTTAGTAATTTTCCATCCACTGACCCCTCACTCGGCTCCTTGGCCATAAATTCTCATGTCTCCTTGTCGTATTTGGCATTGAGCTCAGGTCCACACTGAAGTCTCTTTCCCCCTATTGCAAGTTCCTGACTAAAATCTGCCTTTATCACTTTAACTGGTGTCTGACTCTGGTTCTCTCTGACAGTAGTTAGTATTTTCCCAAATTTGAGTTCAAATCTCTGCTCATCTGTGATTATCACTTAACGTGGGCAGGTCACTTACCCTCTCTGAGGCACTGTTTGCTCATCTCTAGTATTTTTTTTTGACATTTATTTATTTCTGAGAGACTAAGAGAGACAGAGCATGAGTGGGTGAGGGGCAGAAAGGGGGAGGGGGAGACACAGAATCCAAAGCAGGCTCCAGGCTCTGAGCTGTCAGCACAGAGCCTGACATGGGGCTCAAACCCACGAGTGGTTAGATCATGACCTGAGCCGAGGATGGACACTTAACCGACTGAGCCACCCAGGCTCTCCTTGCTCTTCTCTAGAATAGTGAGTGGAATGGCTTGTGCCCCATAGAAAGATGAAATGAGACCAGCAGAGGAAGCACATGACCCAGTGCTGGCCCGTGGTGGGCACGGGCACACAATAAATGACCATGGTTTTCACTTTGATCTCATTTAAGATAAAAGTGACAATGGAAAGATAGGGCCTGACTTCTGCAGCTGTCCTGTCAAAGATACACCTTGTGGATCTAATCCTTCCCACACCAGGCAAAGTACCCCATGAGGGGGTATTTCCAAAATCCTGTATTCCTCAAAAGTATCCGGATCCTGGGTATAAGAGAAAGACTGAGCAACTGTCCCAGAATGGAAGGACATGCAACATGTGATTCTGAACTGAACCTCCTGTCAAAAGCACATTATTGAGACATGGAGCAAAACTTGTAAGAGTCTGAGGATGATAGAGTAGTCGCAGACGTGTCAATGTTAATTTCCTGGTTTTTCGGCTGCGCTGTGTTTCCTCAGGAGAACGTCCTTGTTTGCAGGAAATACACACTAAAAGATCCTAGGGTGATGGGGCTGCAGGCTGGCAACTTACTCTCAAATGGTTTAGGGAAGAAGGGGGTTGTACTCTATTTGTCGCTTTTCTGTAAATTTCAGATCGTTTAGAACTAAAAAAATTATTCGAAAATAAATAAAAACGAAGTAAGGAGAGGTTTACGTGCTTACGCTCAGAGAGGTTTAAGGGGTCTGGTGGGACTAAGACTCACTAGCATGTAGGTCTTCCCATCCCAGGACGAATGCTCTTCCCGCTGAGCCTCAGCAGGGCAGAGGGCATCTGGGAGGTGCTTAATTAATACTGCATAAGGCATTTTGGGTTCTAGTCTCCATCCTGCCCTTAACCACAGGCTAGCCCCTTTCCTTCTTAGCACAGTGGTCTCTTCATTTGTAGATAAGCAGGTGGCAGGAGCCTGAGGTCCCTAATAAGGTCATTACCACACCTGGGATGTTTGGAAGTAGGGATGCAATTGCACCCATGATCCTGCAGCCAAGACTCCCCCTGCATCCCAGCTCTGCAGACAAACTATACTTTGGTATGTGCATCATTTTAGCAGGAATTACTCACCTTTAAAAAAATGTTTATTGATTTGGAGAGAGAGAGAGCAGGGGAGGGACAGAGAAGAGAGAGAGAATTCCAAGGAAGCTCCATGCTGCCAGCACAGAACCCGATCGGGGCTTGAACTCATGAACTGTGAGATCATGACCTAAGCCAACATTAAGAACTGGATGCTTAACTGACTGAGCTACTCAGGCGGCCAGAGTTATTCACCATTTTAAAAGAAAGCTCATCACAATGGCAATGCTGCTCTCGGTAACTACGCTGTCCATACAAGCCACCGATGTGACTGTGCACAGGGGCAAATTTCTGGCCTCTTCATATATCTTCATTATGTCTGGTCCTGCCTGAGCACTGAGCTAGTGAAACACACACAGGTTTAATACAAGTTACTTTCATTTCTCTCTTACATTATTGTTAGCTTTATAGAATGGATTTTTAAGAATCTCATGAATAGGGAAGCTTATATGTATTCATGAGTGTCATTCCGGCTATGAGATGTTGGTTATACAAAATGGCATTAGATCAACAGTGGTTGAGACCTACTGTCCTATGTAGTGGGCTCCATCTCATTCTCTTAAAGGACTTATACGGATAGACATTTAAATTATTTGAGATTATCCATTTTTCATTGCTGCAAATAAGCCTGCCGTGAACATCTTGGCACCTGCCTCTTTGGTACATGATTGGTTTCTAAAGTAGGTCAAATTAGATCAATGTACAAGGTCATTTCCTTCTGGCCAAGCTCCCTCCGCCGTTCGTCAGCTACTCCCCTTGGCACCACAGACTCCACATGAAGGAACACCCTTCCTTTCCTTACCCATGCCTTTTCACTGTCAACAACTGGCCAACCCCTGGCAACGATTCACCCAGTGTTAGAGGAGGCATGTATTCGCCACTTGACAACAAGACCCTCTCAGCTGTGCTACTCCAGTAAAACCGATCGGCAGGAATAACGCATGGCCCAGCACGACACGCTCAGTGGGAATTTACACGATTTGAAATGCACTTTGTTCCGATAGCAAAGTCTTCTTACAGTTGGGTCTTCATGTTTATCAATATGGTAACCACACCCAGGGGAACAAAGAAAAACCAAATTCTCCTTCACACTCCCACTAGTGGGAGCTTCTCTCCAAGGGTTCTGCTGAGCACACCCTTCTGTGGTTCCCAGGTCGGAAAGTCTTTCAGATTTCCAGCTTCTAAATGTCTCTATCTTACATATGTGAAATGTGAGCACTTTCCACAGCCCCTGCCTTCTAGACGCAACCACTTTAAGGGCGCCTGGGGGGCTCAGTTGGTTGAGCCTCCGACTTCGGCTCAGATCATGGTCTCATGGTTGGTGGGTTAGAGCCGTGTGTCAGGCTCTGTGCTGACAGCTCAGAGCCTGGAGCCTGATTCAGATTCTGTCTCCCTCTCTTTCTGCCCCTCCCCTGCTTATACTCTGTCTCTTTCTCTCTCAAAAATAAGTTAAAACATTAAAAGAAAGAAAGAAAGAAAGAAAGAAAGAAAGAAAGAAAGAAAGAAAGAAAGAAAGAAAGAAAGAAAGAAAGAAGGAAAGAAAGAAAGACACAGCCACTCTAGCAACTGGCCACAGCATCTGGCAGATACTTTCCATAGGTAGATGAGGACAAGTTTGAGGTGGAATATTTGGAAATGACAAGCCATACACTTGTTTCAAGCATTGAGGGGCTAACTCCAACAGGACACTTCTCAAAACGAAGCACTTTATGTATTAACTTTGTTCAGCACCACTTTGTTCATTTATTAATTTATTCACAATGTATCTAGATCTACATCTAGAAGCCCAAAAGAAAAATGTCGCACTGGACACTTGTTAGAAACAGTAAGGCAGGTTTGATTCAAGCCACTGTAGTATGGGAGGGAGACTTCAGTATAAAACTGAGCACAATTCCAAAGTCAGCAAAGATAGCTCAGGATTTATAGTCAAGGAGCAGAGTGAGGGAGCCAGTAGGTGCATATTACTAACAAAACTTATCAAGGGTAGGGGGATAGGGGCATTCTTGCTAAAGGCAGACCAAGGACTTAGACACCAAGGGTAGGGGATGAGGAATTTGATCAGATATGAAGGCTCTGAAGGATTCTTTGCTAAAACCAGGCTGGGAAGGCCAAGTTTGAAGCCAAGTTAAGAAGAGGCTCAGAGGAGGGGCGCCTGGGTGGCTCAGTCGGTTGAGTGTCCAACTTCAGCTCAGGTCATGATCTCACAGTTCGTGGGTTTGAGCCCTGTGTCAGGCTCAGTGCTGACAGCTAGCTCAGAGCCTGGGGTCTGTTCCAGATTCTGTATCTCCCTCTCTCTCTGACCCTCCCCTGCTCATGCTGTCTCTCTCTCAGAAATAAATAAAACATTAAAAAAAAAAAAAAAGAGGCTCAGAGGAGGCTGTCTGAAGCTTGGTCAAGAAAGGAGTCCTTGTGAAGACACAGCTATAGATGTAGGTGTGGGTATAGCTTTAGATGGGAATATAGATGTAAATGTGGATATTGTCATACATATAAGTATACCTGCACATATAACGAGGCACCATATTGGAAGCTGCGGATGGATGAAGATGTGAAGAAAAAGGCCCTGTGTAGAAAGAATGCAACACGAGGAGATTCTCCATGTTGTGTACTAATACACTGTGAGTACACCAAGAGCACCATGATCAAAGCATGAAACCCACAATAAAGATGTTCAAATCTCAAATTATAGAGTAGCTGAAATTATGGGGACAGCTGGGACCACATCTAAAGACTTTCAGGAGACTCCTGGGAGCTGACAGAAGGAAGCCCACAGATTGAAGGTAGAAGTCACTTTGATGGGTAGATGGTTCTGGCAATGTTTTATTCCCAGGTTCGTTTCCTTCTGAGCCTCTGTCCCAGAAATCTCTAGTCTACACTGGAGGCTCATCAGACTGTTCCGAACTTGGTGAGGAAAGACCATCTGCTGTCCCAAAGATCTCACAACGATCTTCAAAGTCAATGACCCCTAGGGCCCAAAGCTACCTCCTCCCCTTATTAGGCAGCTGGCGGGAGATTTTTAGAGAGAGCTCTCAGCTATCCCTACAGCCCTGGCCCCTTTGTCCACAATGCCCAGAAGAATCACCTTGGTTCTCATGGGGAAGGGGCCAAGCTGGACCAAACCCCTTAGCAACATCCTACATATGAACACATTTCCAAGAAACCTACCTAGACATTTTTAAACTATCTGAGAAGAAAATCTATTTTATACAAGCAAAAAAGAGTGAAACGGATTTACAAATAACTGCCCATGAGATAGTATTAAGTAAAAACAACCAAACCAAACCAGATGCATAACAGTATCCACAATATTACCTCATACATATACAAGAGACATTAGAAAATGTCTGGCAATGATTCCACTCAAGAGGATGTTGTAAGTTCATGCTTTGTGCCAGCCACCCCGCCAACACCCCCAAATATAGTTTATAGCAAAAGTTAAGAGAACATGGCCATATTCAGCAGCAGGATGTAGGAAGCATGTAGTGAGGAGGGCTGATGCTGTGAGCCTTTGAACTTGGGGCCCTGCAGCAGGAAGAGGCTACCAGAAGTCCAGCCCCTGTGGTGGAAAGCCCTTACACCAGGCAAGGGGCCAGAGCCATGGCTTATAGGAGGCGGCTCATCGGAGCTGCTTCTGACCATGCTCTGGGGCTACACTCCTTGAAGCCAAGTACCCTGGGAAACTGGAGTACTCAGACACAGCCTCACACTAGGATCTGAGCCAGGCCAGCCACTGGCTCAGTGACTGGATCTCCAATATTACCAACATAAAAGCAAGCAAGAGCCATGGGATGTCAGTATAGGACCTGATATTGCCCCAAAGGTCCTAAATGACTGGGTAGAGGCAAACACAAAGTCACTATAGAGAGAAGAGTGAGCACTGGCAGAGGATGAAAAGTAGCCTTGTACTCAGACGAGATGGTACACCACAACAAAGGAGAGAAAATGCAGAAAGACAGCCAACAGAGTCCACAATCAGAAAGGGAATAGACCAAAGGTGAAACAAAAATGATGGGAAAATCTGAAGGAAAAACAATGTAAAGCAGCTTGCTTTAGCATCCACAAATACAGAATGACCAGTGTAAAAAGAAAAAGAATTACCAAACAATAACACCGAAACAAAATAAAAGTGGCTCTGTATGAAAAAGAGCCATTAAATCCTGAAAATTAAAAGTAGGGTCATAAAAGTAAAATGTGATAAATTATAAAATCGATATTGGACATCATTATAATATAAATTAGTAAATTATAAGACAACAGTAGGGAATTGGTCCAGAATGAAACATGGAGACTTTAAAAATTATAGGAGTTAATTAAGAAATACAAAGGGTAGGGGTGCCTGGGTGGCTCAGCCGGTTAAGCGTCTGACTTTGGCTCAGGTGATGATCTCGTGGTTTGTGGGCTCGAGCCCCGAATCGTGTTATGTGCTGACAGCTCGGAGCCTGGAGCCTATTTCAGATTCTGTGTCTCCCTCTCTGTCTGCCCCTCCCCCACTCATGCCCTGTCTCAAAAATAGATCAAACAAACAAACAAAAGAAATACAGAGGGCAGATTGATAGGGTGCAACATGTCTTAGAGTCATCCCTGTAGGGGCAAATGAAAGGGATTGTGAAGGCAATGCTCACAGAGATAATGGCTAAGCGTTTCCTAGATGTGAATCAAAACTGAGGCCACCAGATTAAAAAACTATTTTTAGGCCAATAAAAATTCACGAGCAGGAGACACAAAAATAAATACACACCTAGACCCAAAGAGGACATAGTGAAGAGTGTGAAAAATAAAGGGAAAATCTTAAAAAGCGACCACATAATTAACTTCATGAAGGAGACATAACTGTGAGACTTACTAGTGCTCACAGATGCCAGGAGCCAATATAGTAGGGTCTTCAAAGCACTGAGGGGAACCAGATCTGTTATTCTAAAATTCTATACCAACCTAAACAAATCACCCGCAGTAATCACTGAAGAAATACAAAAATACACAGAGAAATATATTTGCATATATAAAACATTGAGAGTTACGTCATCATCTGGAGCCCTCACTGAAGACACTACACGAAGCTCTATTTCAGCAAGAAAGGAGCAGAGAAAGAGAATGTTGGGGCGTAAAACAAAACAAATAGAAATGGTAAGTGCAGCAATTGGTGAAATAGGTGGTTTGATTTATTCATTATTAATTGTTTTGAATTACTGATTTGTGTACAGCTTAAAAGTAAATGGAGTTAAACTCTGCTTACAATAGACAAGGAGAGAGAGTGAGAGAGCGTGTTCTATGTGTAGTGAAACTGGGCTAAGGGACTTTTGCTTGAGAAGAATAGAAAGAAATTAAATAACTAGGTTTTATTTGGAAAAATGTTCAGTCAAGACTGTATTTTTTTAACGTTTTGTTGGTTTTCTGAGTGAGAGAGACAGCGTGAGCAGGAGAGGGTTAGAGAGAGAGGGAGACACAGAATCTGAAGCAGGCTCCAGGCTCTGAGCTCGCTGTCAGGACAGAGCTCGACACAGGGCTCAAACACACGAACCGAACCGTGAGATCATGACCTGAGCCGAAGTCGGATGTTTAACTGACTGAGCCACCCAGGCGCCCCGAGACTGCATTTTTTTTTTTAAATAAGGAAAGGGTAGCCTCTTAAAAACAAAAGCCCATTTAAATGGGAAATGGGTATTAAGGAAGGCACTTTTTATGATGAGTACTGGGTGTTATCTGTAAGTGATGAATCACTGAATTCCACTGCTGAAATCAATATTACAATATTATGTTAACTAACTAGAATTTAAATTTAAAAATTGGGGAAAAAAATAAAAATAAAAGCCCACCCAATCTACAGCTTTTGAACCAGTAAAGGAGAAAAAGTAAATAGCAAAAATGTGATGAGTCCAACAGAAGACAGGAGAGAGAAAAAGAGAAAACAAATTTATTTTTTTTTTTTATATTTTTATTTATTTCTAGGAGAGAGAGAGACAGCGTGAGCAGGGGAGGGTCAGAGAGAGAGGGAGACACAGACTCTGAAATAGGCTCCAGGCTCTGAGCTGGCAGTCAGCACAGAGCCCGACGCGGGGCTCGAACCCACGAACTGCGAGATCATGACCTAAGCGAAAGTCGGACGCTTAACCAACTGAGCCACCCAGGCGCCCCGAGAAAACAAATTTAAAAAGTTATAAACAGGAGCACCTGCGTGGCTCAGTCGGTTAAGCCTCCGACTTTGGCTCTGGTCATGATCTCATAGTTGGTGAGTTCGAGCCCCACATCGGGCTCTCTGCTGACAGCTCAGAGCCTGGAACCTGCTTTGGATTCTGTGTCTCCCTCTCTCTCTGCCCCTCCCCTGCTTGTGCTCTCTCAAAAACAAACAAACATTAAAAATAAATGAATAAATAAAAACAAAAAGTTATAAACAAAAAAATAGGAAAAACCAGGTAGCAGAAATAAGCCTGTACCAGTAATCACAAAATATAAAACGGGATTGAAATCACCTATTGAAATGCATATCCTTATGTTGAGTAAAAAAAGAAAAAATTCCTGCTAAGTATTGTTATAAAGACACCAAAGAGTGATAAAAAGACAGTCCAAGTGAGTCACAACTGATCTCACTGTCACTGTTTGACCAAAGAGAGAGGAACCAGAGGAGCAAATATAAGTAAGTTAAAAGTTCATTTCAAGAAGTGTGTTTAACATACTAAACACAAAGAAAGTAACAGAGCTGAAATAATAAACCCAAGTGCATACGTTAATGAAAGAGGAAACTAATTATCAAAAGATAAAGTAAGTTCTTTGGAAGACAAATATTTAGCAAGAAAAGGAAAAGTGATAAGACAAAAAAATTAGTAATAGGATTTAAATGGAGAGGTCTTGACAACAATAGTAGCTGTCCCTTAATCAAAAGAGAAAGTATTAACAGAGTTGGAAAAACACAAGTGATTTTCTTTAAAAATTCGTAAATCATCACAACTGATTCAAGAAACAGCAGAAAGCCTGCGTATGCCAATAATGACAACAGAAACTTACGCTGATGGCTAGAAATCTGTGTCCCCCTCCCCAAGGGCACAGGGTAAGAAGATTTTTTAGACAACTTATGCCAAATCTTTATGGAATAGCTGATCCCCATCCAAAGCAAACTGCTTCAGGGGCTCCTGGGTGGCTCAGTTGGTTGGACCTTTGACTTCAGCTCAGGTCATGTTCTCACCGCTCATGGCTTCAATCCCTGCATTGGGCTCTGTGCTGACAGCTCAGAGCCTGGAACCTGCTTCAGATTCTCTCTTGCCCCTCTCCTGCTCACACTCTGTCTCTTTCTCTTAAAAATAAACATTAAAAAAATTAAAGAAAAAAAATAAAGCAAACTGTTTCAGAGAATAGAATAAGAAGGTAAACTAGCAAAATGACTTTACGAGGCTAGCATAGCTTTAATAAACTGCAGAGCAGCAAATAAAAGAAAATTATAGATCAGTATCACTTACGACAATAGATATAAAAATCTTATTTAAAATAGTCTCAAATCATATTTAGCAGTGTATAAAAATTATATCAGGATCAACTACAGTTTATCTTAGGAACGTAAGAATGTTCATCATTAGAAAATGCCAAATTATGAGATTAAAGAGGAAAAAAATGTAATGATCAACCGAGTAAATGCTGAGGAAAAAGGCATTTGACAAAACTCCATACCTATTCAGGATAACTTAGCAGATTAGGATAGAAAAGAACTTCTTTAACTTGATGAAGGTATTTATAAAAAAAGTAACGGCAAACATCATATGTAACTGTGAAATTGTAGACAATTTTTCATTAAAGTCAGGAGCCTAACAAGAATGCCAATGTCACCTGAGTTAATTCATCACTGAATTCAAAGTCCTATGCGGTCCAATAGACAAGAAAAGCAAAAGTGTAATAACTGGAAAGATAAAACTCCCATTATTTAAGACAGTAACATTGTTCCTGATGCACATAAAGACAAGATGATAAAATAATTTGGCAAGATGACTAGAAGGGCATAAAAGAGGATCTGACCAAATGGAAAGACACATACTGCATTAATAGACGAGAAGAGTCAACATGGAGACGCTAATTCCCCCAAAATCAATCTAGAAACCCATGCGCTTTCAATGGAAATGCCACGAACGTTACTATTTCACACCTACTAGAATGTTAAATGGTACGGTCACTTTGGGAAACAGTGTGACAGCTTCTCAACAGGTTAAACATAAAGCTTTCCCCTGTGTTTAGAAGGTGACCATCTGACCCAGTAATTTCACTTCCAGGTATATACCCAGAAGATATGAGAACATGTGTCAACACAAAAACTTGCATGCAAACGTTCACAGCAGTGTTAATCTTGATAACCCAAAAGTGGAAAAAACTCAAATGTCTATCAACAGATGAATGGATAAACAAAATGTGGTATGTCCATACAGTGGAAAGTTATTCAGCTCTAAAAAGGAAATGAAGTCTTGATTCAATGCTACAATATGGATCAACCTTGAAACTGTTATGCTAAGTGGCAAGCAAGACACAAAAGGCTCCATGTATGATTCCATTTACATGAATGTGGAGAGCAAGCCAATCCATGAAGACGAAAGTAGATCAGTGGCTTTTAGGAGCAAGGGAAAGGGGGAATGTGGACTGACTGTTAATGCACGTGGGGTTTCTTTCTGGGGTGATGAAAACTAGATGGTAGTGATGTAAATTGTTATCAAGGTTTTTGTGGTATGTGACAGAAATCATAAAATTCATATGGAAATATAAAAAGCAAAAAACTACTATCACAATTTTGATAAAAAAAAATATGGGAGAGTTGGGGAAGGCCACTTGTTGGGATGAGCACTGGGCGTTATATGTAAACCAACTTGACAGTAAACTATTTAAGAAAAAAAATACGGGAGAGACTTTTTCTATTATATACCAAGACCTATTTAAAAACTTAGTAATAAGACTTACATGCTATTGTTATAGGGATAGGCAATGAAGCCAAAAAGAAATAGGAACTCAGAGGTAGATGGAAAGTTGGTATATGGCAGACTTGACATTACGAATCAGTAGGGAAAGGGTGGACCCTTCAATCAATTTACTCACAAACAGGAAAAAATTATATTGTTACCCAATGAAGTTTAAAACAACAATGAAATTCCATTTCACACTCAGATTAGTAAACATTCTACAATAGTTGTTATATTTTAGGAGAAAGAGGAAAGAACTGAAAAGGATAGGAGAGTTCAATGGTATCTACATTTTATTTTAAAAAATGAAAGGAATCCAAACCAAATATGAAATTCTAAGATTGATGAATTATGGCTCATGGCATATGCTAATGGTTATATAATTTCCTGTACATTTCTACACATTTCAAATAATCTCTCATTTTTTAACTTCCATGCAAATAATGCCTGCAGGAAATATGCCAAACTATTCGAAGTATTTTTTCTCAGAGCAGGGAAAATAGGGATGATTTTCTCCTTGTTTCTGTTTTTTCTATATTTTTCTTTCTTAGTTTTTTCTTCCTTCCTTCCTTCCTTCCCTCTTTCTTTTCTTCTTTCTTTCTCTCTCTTTCTCTCTCTCCAATAAGCAGCTGGTATTTTTCTAAGAAGGGAAACAATCTGCTTTGTCACTGATCTCCTGCTAAAAAACTCTCATAGTAACTTGAATAAAATGAGAATTTCTGTAAATTTCATGGCATGTTATACGTTTCAGGCCACTTACACCCATCCGTGGCATGATGAGTGTGTGAAGCAGATAAGCAAAGTCTCATGAGTAAAACCTGGTTACTAGCAATGGAGCTGAGTCAAGAACTAGTATTTTAGGACTCTTAATCTCATGCTTTTCTTGGCTACACCAAACTACTACCTCTTAACAACCAAAACCGCCCCTTGGGATACATGCATATAAGTACTCCCAGCTTCCAAATAGTTATTATGCTCTAGGTGGATTTGTTAAATCAGGTATTTTGAACTTCAGCCCCATTTTCTCAGAAAAACAGCATTACGGTAGCCAAGTCAGGTTCACAGAAGCCACTGTCTCCAGCCAATGTCTCTTGTTATGAATTGCGACCAGCTATTGCTTTCGGCCATCTCTACTGGGATGATTCCCCAGGCATCCTAAACTCTGCATTTCTAAAACTAGGCCGTTTATATTTCACCCAACATTTCTGAGTCTTCCCTAGTTTCATAAGTGCACCTTGGTCCACACAGTAGCTCCATCCAGAAACTTGTAGGAGTTTTCCCAGACTCACCCCTCTTCCTCCTCAAACCTCACCTACCCACCGTTGCTTGTCACTGCTGAAGTCGAAACCTTCACCAAATTCTGTTGAGTGTGCCTCTAAAATACATCTCAGGTCCATGCACTTGTCTCCATTTTCCTGCCCCTAATGTGCTCCCGGCCACCATCCCCTCCCCCAAACTCAGTCACTCTTTGGATCCTTAGCAAGAAGGCAAAGAACAGTCTGGTCTGCCAGCAAGGGGCCCTGGCTGTCCTGTTCAGGGTGTCTGTTAGGCCAATGGGCATCCGCTCTTGTCCTGGCTACAGAGCTACTTGCAAAAGTGTCCTTACCAATGACCACCCTGGCACACACACCTGGCTCTTGTCATACGCTGTCCTTTTCACTAACCTTTCCTTTCATAGAGACTTACCCTTGTGGCCTTGTCATTTCCAACTTGAAGGCAAAGTTATTCTTCCTAATGATAAGAAGGGCTCACTCCTGGGAAACAATCACAAGCCAGCAAAACGGTGACTTCATTAAAAGAAAGTTTCGATCTCCAGCAATGGGAAATTAATTGATTAATACATACCAAACCAGCCCTAACTAAATGGGTAGAGTGCTTACATAAACAAACCGTGCAAAAATATATATATGAATCCTGATGACCAACACCATGACATTCTTCCTATAGCTATTGTTTTCTAGAAGGCCAGCTGACTACTTGCCAGTGTGGTTCCCCTCTGTAACGTAGTATTGCTGCAGTACTGTTCGAGCTTCAGGATGTGCATCCATGGGAGAGCTTTTAGTATGTGGATCATTCATTTCACAGAGCTCCCTGTATGCAGTATATACCTAGCTTGGCCCCTATACCCAGCAGAATGCCTGACCCAGAGTTTGTTCAAATGAATGGGGTCCAAATCCCTGACTCAAAGGTGGAAAAGCTGAGCCCTGAGAGGTCACATGACTTGCCCGAGATGGCACAGTTTGCTTTTGACGGAGCTGGGATTGTGACACTCAGGTCTCCTGGCCCTCGATCCACACCATTTTATGTATTCAAAGGGGAAAAAGGGGTATTTCATATTTTCTTTCCCCTGCATTTGACATGCTTTTCTAGCTCTCAGTGACCTAACAGGTCACTTTGCCATCTTCCAAGAAGCAGAAACACAGCACGGAGCGGTGCAGCTGGGCACCTTGGTGAGCCTTGGCTTTCTCCCTTCAGCTCCTAATGACACCACATTTAGAATCAATGGAAAACTGAAGCCCTTTAAATTCCGATCCTCTGATAAGCAGCATTGTGGGGAGAACGTTAAACAACAGGGACCAATAGGAACGCCTGGGTGGCTCAGTCAGTTGAGCGTCCAACTCTTGTTTTTGGCTCAGGTCGTGATCTCAGTTTCGTGAATCCCAGCCCTGTGTCATGGTCCACACTGACAGTACAGAGCCTGCTTGGGATTCTCTCTCTCTCTCTCTCTTTTTTAAATTTTAAATGTTTTCTATTTATTTCTGAGAGAAAGAGACAGCGTGAGCAGGAGAGGGTCAGAGAGAGAGGGAGACACAGAATCCGAAACAGGCTCCAGGCTCTGAGCTGGCAGTCAGCACAGAGCCCGACACGGGGCTCAAACCCATGAACTGTGAGATCATGACCTGAGCCGAAGTCGGACGCCTAACCGACTGAGCCACCCAGGCACCCCTCTCTCTCTCTCTTAAAATTAAATAAACATAAAGAATAAAAGCAATAGGGACCTACACGCTACAGGTCTCTCTGCAGAGACAAGTCTGATTTTGGAAATTTGCTTTCAGAAACATCTTAGGTACGAGATCCTGGAAATGGACTCAGGATAGGGAAGAAGAGGGATAGAAGAACAGATGGAATTTGGGGAGCTGGAGGAGAACAGGGCAGGTGACAAGAACTGGCAACCACAATGACGCACACAATCATCCCCAGGACAATAAGAGCACCTCAGATTTTATAGCCCAAGGTGACTTCCAGAATTCTCATATTGCAAAAATTCTTCCTGTGCCTCAACCCTTCTCATGCCTGTTCTTATTTTCTTTTTCTCCAGCTCTGTAAATGGCCCGAACAGGGCTGCAGGTGTGTTCCAAGTTTACTCTAGGATTTTCTGTCCCACACAAAAGGGCACAATAAATAGCTATTCTACTTACATTTTGAGAATTTGAAATTCACAGCCATTCTGAGGAAAGCTAGAGCTCCCAGGAAGCTGTTTAACAGTGGGCGAGGTGCAAGTTTTATGGCTGCAGGAGGAAGTACAACACAGGCTGGTGAGGACACACCTGAATGTGGGCAAGGGGTGCGGGGGGCCGGCCCTGCTTCATGGCAACTTTCGAGTTTCCTTCGACAGAAATCAGGAAGCATCCCCTTTAGTGCTAAATTTGTAGACAGACATCTTAGGTTTATAATGAACACGAGTTCTAGAACTCATAATTGGTAGTCACAAAATTAGCACACAAGTTTTGTTTTTGTTTGTGTTTTTGTTTTTCTTTGTGTTTTTGTTTTAAATGAGCCTCCTTTCTGCCAGGTAGCACATCCTCTTTCAGGACACTGGAGCAGGGAGAGCTGGTGCAGGGCGAGTAGAAGAATATGGCCTCAGACATGAAGACGGTTGTAGAAAACAAGCAATTTAGGTGCCTGTGATAGATTATTTCCAAAGACAGCCACAAAAATCAGTTATCAAGAGGTGGGTGATATTTCCCTTCCCCTTAATCTAGACTGGCCATGTGACCTGTTTTGAGGGACAAGGTGATCTCCTACAGAGAGAGGCCATAGGAGAGAGAGATCCTGGGGGAGAAAGGGCCATGAGAAAACCAGACCAGGCAGAGAAGACTCCAGCTTCTAGCCGAGAGCCAGCACCAAGGCCCCCTGGCAACAGAGTGGCACCATCTTGGATCCTCCAGCCCCAGCGGGGGGACCCAAATGGAAGAAAGAAAAGCTGCCCCTCACAGATCCTGCCCAAATTCCTGCACCATGTGCTTATGAGGAAATGGTTGCTTCAAGCCACTATATCTGGGGATGGTTTGCTATGTATCAGTAGGTAATGGAACCCTCCACCAACTGCTCTCTGCTGTCAACCAGTTCCTTACAGGCTTTTCCCTGAGGGACTATAATGGGTTTGGGTTTTGATTTTGTTTGTTTTCTTGTTTTGTTTTGCTTTTAAATTAATCAACTGGAGAGTCTTGCTGGGGATAGTGGAAATTGATTTGAGACGGATGGAGCCCTTCAACCTGCCTGGAGGGGAATGGGCTGTCGACACACTATCTCAAGTGTGTCACACATGTTCACAGGGAATAAGTACACTCGCAGGGCCCAGAGGGAGCCCCACGGAGCTGGCTTCCCTGCCTATCGCCTCTCCTCAAGACACAGGTCACTGAGTCTTACGTGAGAGAGCAGCTCTTGCTTCACCATTTAAAAAAAAATGCCCTAGAAGGAAATCCAGTACATCCAGTAGTCAAAAGCCTTGGTTCCCCTCCAGTCTGCAGTGACAGGTTGGCAGATCTGCCTGCCTGGATGCATCAACTCCCTGCCCTCCCCACAGTCATTTCATGTTCAACATGGCAAAAAAAAAAAAAAAAAAAANNNAAGGAAAAAAAAAAAAAAAAAAAAAAAAAAAAAAAAAAAAAAAAGACAGGAAGACAGGAAAAAGAGGCCATACCGATTCTGCACAAAGCTTCAGGTGAGTCGAGTGCCCCCTCACATTTGGCTGCGAGCAGACCCAGCAAGCCATACTACCTTTTATCACCAGGGGAAAAAGCATCTAAATAAAATGAAGACGAAGGACCACATGCGGCTGGTGTGGTTCTGTTTCTAACACTAGCACTGCCTGACTTTTGCAGGGTGGGGGGGCAGGGTTTGGGTTGGGAGTGGGAGAAGGAGAAGGCAAGGGCAAGTCCCCCAAATGACCTGCACTTGGCCGCTGCTAAAATGAAGACACCCTTAGTCCTGAGCCTTCAGCATTCTATGATGATGGACCACCTACAGAATAAAGTCCCCAACATTTTGGCTTGGCTTCTCACATCCTACACCATCTGACCCAATCCATCAGAACAAACTTGGAACAAAAGGTCCCCACAGAGAGATTCCCCTACCCCCCCCTCAATCTCTTTTTATGGTGACCTGTACAACCAGATGACTAGCTCCACCCCCAACTCTGACCCCGTTACTTACATATTTAGGAATGTCTCCATTTTTATACATGAACTCTAAATACAAGGGTCTGTGTATTCACAGGGCTATGCATACTTGGGTCAGCAGTCCCAATGAAGCAAGATATGAGAAATCTAGGAAAAGATACCAGGTCCAAATAACACTCAACCCCCAGATGGTCTGAAATTCTCTGTTAGCTTATTAGTCATTGATTTAAGCATTAACTTACTAGGCAACTTTTTAGATTTTATTTTTTATCATGTTTTTAATGTTTATTTATTTATTTTGAGAGGTGGGGAGAAGCAGAGAGAGGAGAGAGAGAATCCCAAGCAGGTTTCACACTGTCAGCGCAGAGCCCACCATGGGGCCAGATCTCCTGAACTGTGAGATCAAGGCCTGAGCCAAAATCAAGAGTCAGACACTTAACTGACTGTGCCACCCAGATGCCCCTTAATATTTTAGTTTTTAAGTAATGTCTACACTCAATGTGGGGTTCAAACTCACAACCCTGAGATCAAGAGCTGCAGGCCCACCAGCTGAGCCAGCCAGGCATACTAGGTGATTTTTCAAATTAAAAATTCTTAGTGGTGTGACCCAGCAATTCCAATCGTACACATAGAGCTAACAGAAGTGCTAATGATCATTCACCAGAAGATATGTAAAAGAAAATCACAGCAACGCTGGTTCTAACAGTCCCAACCTAGAAATTATCCAAATGCCCATCGACCGTAAGATGGTGATTATCTTACTTTCACATAATGAAATGCAATACAGAAACAAGAATGCACAAACTTCAACTATTCCCAGCAATATGGATGAATTCCCAAGCATAATGTTGAGTGAAATAAGGCACACACAACAGAGTAATGCTACATGATTCCATTTATATAAAATTCAAATATGGTCAAGACTAAACTATCATGTTCAAAGGACAATGGTGATTCTTGGGATTGTGATAACGATGAAAGGTGGCTTCTGGAATGCTGATCATATACTATGTCATGCTCTAGATGCTGGATTCATGAGTATATCGCTGTGTGAAAAGTGACTGAACCATACACCTATAATGTCTCATTTTTTCTATGTATGGAGTACTTCAAACAAAAAAATAATAATATTGATGAAAGTGTACAGAAGTTAACACTTTCTTACACTGGAGAATGCAAATTAGTATAACTTTAAGAGAAAGAATCTGGCAAGGTTTATCAAAACCTTCAAAAACTGCCTATCTTTCCACCTAGTAATTCCAGCCCTAGAAATTTACCTTCAGGAAATAATGAGAGTGTGCAGTGGTAACTGTCACGCAATTGTTGGTAAAAGAGAACATTTGGAAATAAATGGTGAGCATATGTATACTTGTTGCAGCCACTAAAATATGTTTTATATTAAAATATTTAATGAAAGGAATTCAGGAGATTTTATTTCTTCTACTTTCTATTTTTCCCAATTTTCCTACAATGTATCACATGAGAATAGAGTTATTTATGTATCTATAAACACAAATACCCATGCGGAAATTAATAACTTAATTCAGCATTCACTCAACAAGTATTTACTGAAAGCTTCCATTGCCAGGCACTGAGGATAGTAATGAATAAGGCTTAGGGAGTGCTCTCAAGAATCTTAGTGTAGTCAGACTTGAAGGTGAATATTAATTGTTAACATCTGATGCAATTGGAAGAACAACCAATCTGAAGTCAAAGTACATGAATTCAGTCTCAGCTCTATCATCTATTTGCCTTTTTTTTTTCCAGCACCTTGGAAGGTGAGGTCCTTTCTCTATTCATGAGCTCTTATACCTGTAAAGCAAGTAGAATAAGAGCTCTCCTAGCTACCTACTGCACCTTGATGTATTCAGCTGCAAAGAGATGCTACTGAGCATGCTCTGAGGATGTAGGCTGTGAATATCACCATCCGGTTATCCTTTATATCATAAACAAAAAGGGTACACACATGCTCTCCAGTTCTATTAAGAAACATCATGGCCCTCAGCCCCAGTGTTACCCTATCCTGCCCTGAGCCTTACTCGTGGTGCCAGCATCCATGATAGAGTGACTCCTGGTTAAAGGCAAAGGGAAATTATTTTAATCATTGACTTCCAGTTGCATTGCATGGTGGTAGAGAACATGGTCTGTGTGATGTTGGTTCTTTGGTATTTCCTGAGACTTCCTTAGTGGTCTTGTCCATGCTCAGCTTCTATAAATGTGTGCCTGAAAAAAGAAGGTGTAGTTTCCATTTGTAGGGTGCCATGTTATATATAGGTCTGCTGGCTGATGCTTGTTACTTGTCTTGTTTAAACCTTTTATAGACTTACAAGTTTGTATCTCCTTGATCATGCTAAAAAAATCCCCTAAAGGAATTATGGATTTGTCCTCTCCTCCTTTCAATTTTTGCTTGCCTTATTTTGAAGCTATGTTGTTAGGCACATAAAAACTCATGATTATTATATGTCCTAGTGGATTGTCCCTTTTATCATTAAACAGTGATCCTTTTTCTCTATTTATGCTTTTCTCTTTGCTTTCTATGTTGTTAATCACATTGAAACACCAGGGTTTTTTCTTAATGTCTGCATGGCATATTCCCTTTCAACCCTTGGCTTTCAATGTCTTTGTGTCAGAAAATTGTATGTGTATACCTTATGAAGAGTATATACCTAATTTTGTTCCCTCTTAAAAAAATTATTTTTTCTTTTCAATGTAAAACTTTCTGTCTTTAATGGAAGAGTTTTATCTGTTTGGAGTATGATTCAGCTTGGGGTTTCATTTTCTCATGGGTACATTATTTTTTGTTGTTGTTTTTGTTCTTCACTCCTGGCCCCTGGAAGATGACATAGTGCTTAGTGGATTCCCTAGGATGATGAACAAGTGATCACAATGATCAATTCACAGAAGAAACTGCCCTTCACAGCTCCTGTCATTAGTTTCCCAAGCATGGGGACCCAGACCTGAGCTCCCCATTCCTTGATGGATGGGGGAGGAATCAGTCTGTATTCATTTCACCCTATATTACATTTCCATACTTGTGAGGCCTTTGTCTTCAGCTCCTACTATGCTCAGGGGTTTAGTCTATCTCCTAAAAATATCCCTTTCTTGGTTTGAAGCCTGGCCTCACAATACCATTTTGCTGGGTTGCTCTTGTTGTCTTGGCCATCTTGGCATAGGACATTAAAATCAGGTGTGTGCATGTGTGTGCGCATGTGTGTGTGTGTGTGTGTGTGTGTGTGTGAAGGAGATGGGAGGATTGTATTTTGTCCACTAGATCCACTATGGTAACCAGATGTAAGGCCATGGAGTAAAGACAGTAGAATATATCCTCAAAGTGTTGAAGTGATTGACACCCTAGATCTGTGTACCCATAGAAATGAGATTTTAGGAATGAAAATGAAATGAAGACTTTTCTTAAGAAAAACACAAACAACTGAAAGTAAAAGAGAGATCACCACCAACAATCATGTAATGAAGGCATTTCTAAAAGATAAACAGGTAACTACTTAATGATAAAGTGTTCAATTCACCAGGAAAATATAATAATTCTAAATGTGCATGTACATAATAAAATATCCTCAAAATATGTGAAAAAAAATTCTATAAAAGAACAAGGAGAAATGGACCAAATGCAGCATTAGAGTTGGAAATTGTAAAACTCTTCTCACAGTAATTGACTGATCAAATAGATGCAGAGCACAAGAATATAGGAATTTTGGACTTTTAACTGTGACTGATTGAGTTTGATTTAATGCAAAGCTGTTTACCCCAAATTAGAGAACATATATTCTTGAGTTCATATAGAACAATTTTTTTTGAGAAAGAGTGAGAGTGTATAAGTGCACACACAAATGTGGGAGGGACAGAAAGAGAGAGAGAGAGAGAGAGAGAGAACCTTAAGCAGGCTCCACACTCAACACAGAGCCCAATGCAGGCTCCATCTCACAACTGTGAGATCCTGACCTGAGCTGAAATCAAGAGTCAGATGCTTAACTGAATGAGCCATCCAGGCACCCCACATAGAACAATTTTAAAACCTGACCAGATATAAAGCAATGTCAAATAATCCCAAAGAATAACACAGTCCGTGCTCCTTGAACTTAATGCCAATAAATTAGAAATCAGTAACAAAAGATAACTAAAAAAAAAACAGAAAAAAATCATATTTGTACATTTAAAAACACTGATTGAAGACAAAAATCATAACAGAAATTTTAAATACTTAAACTGAATGATAATGAAAAAAACATCTATCACACTTATAGAATGCAGATAAAGCAATTTGTAGAGGGAAATTTATAGCCTTGAATTCTTATATTATAAAAAAAAGAAGTTTAATTAATAATGACCTAAGTTAGAAAAAAATCAACAGAATAAAAACAAAAAATGTATAGAGATAAATAGAAAAAGAAGAAATTAACACAATGGAAAATAGAGATACAATACAGAAAGTTAAGAAAGCAAATAGATGTCTCTTTAAAAGATAAGCCTATGGAGAAACTGATTACAGAGAGAAAGAAGAGAAGAAGAAGAAAATCAAATATAAGAAAGGAAGAGAGCTTAGCTTAGATACTATAATGACTTTTAAAGATCATAAGAAAATAATATGAAGAACTTTATGCCAATGTATTTTAAAACTTAAGTAAATGAACAAAGGCCTAAAAGAATATAATTTACAAAAATAGATTCTAAAACAAATAGAAAACCTGATGAGTTTTATAATCGGTAAATATACTGAATAAGTAACTTAAAATCTCCCCACAAATAAAACAAGAGGCCTAGGTGGTTTTATGGGCAAGTTCTATCAGACAGGCCTTAAGTAAACCATTTCATCCTCTAGGTAATCTTCTTAAATATAAGAAGAGAAAGCCTATTTTGTAACCCATTTTGTAAGGCTAGTAAAAACCTCAGACCAAGAAAGTCTGAAAAAAGGAAAATTACAGGCCAATCTTGCTCAGGGATAAAGACCCAGGAAAGCTGAAAAATAATAGATAAACCAAACACAGACATATATTTTAAAAGTATGTTATATATCATTACCAAGTTGAATTTTTCCAAGGAACTGGGAAAAGTAACTTAACAACAGAAAATCTCTAGTGTAATTCACCAGAGTAATGGATTAAAGGAGGCTAATCATACAATCATCTCAGACGAGGGTGAGGTAAGCACGTGATAAAATGTAACGGGGTTATTCCTGATTCAGCTCTTAGCAAGCTAAGAATTAAGTTGCGCTTCCCTAACTTGGTAACGGTTAGCTAACATGTTACAACTGTCATACCTAATGGTAACATACTGGAATCATTCCCTTTCAGCAGGACCAAGCCTGCCTGTCATCCCTTCCTGTATTCAGTTCTGCACTGGAGATGCCTAAGTAGTACATTAAGGCAAGAAAAAGAAACCAAGGATATACAAATTGGAAAGGAAGAAATGAAACTATCATTACTTGAATATGATACTATCTTTTATAAAGATTTAGAAGAATTTATAGCAATGCATTAGAATTATTAAGAATAGAAAGGTTGCTAGTTATAAGATCACTATACACATCAATTGTATTACTATGTACCTGAAAAAAAATATTTTTAATATGTATCATTTGGTATTAGAAAGAATTCATATCTACTGCAATCAAAAACTGCAAACTGTTGATTGAACTTCATTGACCAATCAGGGCCATATAGCAACACTTCTATCCATTACATAGGAACAGGCATTGATCAGGATATGCGGAAGTGTTCACACACTATTACTGGGAGTGTAATTAGGTTTTCAAAAACATTGGAGAGCAAACAGGCAATGTCAAAATTAATAGAGACACGTGTCTCCTAAGACCCAGAAAATTCACTTCTAGGCACATTCTTCATTTTTAGCCTCTCACACTTGTGCGCCAGGTAACAAGTTCAGGGATATTAACCACGGTGGGTAGTTTAACAGCAAAAGAATTATATGCAACCTAAAGTCCATCAGCGAGAGATTGGTTTGATGATCTGTGGAATATTATGCAGCAATGGAAAAGGAGGCAGCTCTATATGTATTGCCAGAGAAATGTATTCAGTAAAGGAAAGAAAACTGAGCACCTACAGAAAACAGAATACAATTTTTTAAACACCACAAAACATAATTATGTATTTACATATACATTAATTCAACTACTATGTGCCAGGTGCGCTTTTAAGTGCTAAGGCTACCGTGGTAATAAAACAAACAAATGAATACCGAAGACAGCTTACATTCAAGGGCCCATACATAGATACGGATTTTCAGGTTTTATGTGAACCTAGGTGCACGTTTGAGCATAGAAGTCTCAATAGTAGTTACCACTGAAGACAGAAACGATGTGGACATTCACACAATGAAATACAGTTAAAATAAATGAACTTGACGTCTACGTAGCAATATGGTTAGCTGTNGCTCGAATCCACGAACCGCGAGATCATGACCTAAGCGAAAGTCGGACGCTCAACCGACTAAGCCACCCAGGCGCCCCAGGTCCCCTAATCTTGTTAAGGCTCAGTTTCCACATGTGTTAAAACAGGGTTATAGGGGCGCCTGGGTGGCTTAGTCGGTTAAGCGTCCGACTTTCGCTTAGGTCATGATCTCGCGGTTCGTGGGTTCGAGCCCCGCGTCGGGCGCCGTGCTGACTGCCAGCTCAGAGCCTGGAGCCTGCTTCAGATTCTGTGTCTCCCTTTCTCTCTGACCCTCCCCTGCTCACGCTGTCTCTCTCTCTCTTTCTCTCTCTCCTAGAAATAAATAAAAAAACATGAAAAAAAAAAAAAAAAAACAGGGTTATAATATTTAGGCTAGTACCTTTTTATGGGGTTGTTGCATGATTTTCGAGAGACAATACATTTAGAGAATTTGGCACGTAGTGGGTGCTCAATAAATGATAGCTATTAATATTTTTACAAAAGGGTGGAAAGAGGCCTAAAGTGTCCACATGACCGTGGACAGCACCAAGCAGTTCCCATGCCTGTGGGCTGGGGCTGTGGGCTCCAAGGTCCAAAGGCTGCAGTGCCAGGGCCCTTGGGAAATCTGTCCAACTTGCTCCCAGTGAGAGTCCCAGCCACACTAAGGGTGCTCACTTTGGGCTGCCCAAGCTCCTGGGGGCAACGAGTCTCTGTGGGTAGAGAGAAGGTAGACAATGGCTTCTGCAGGTAGAAGGGTTTGCAGCCTTCAAGCCGGGTAGTGGCATGCCAGTGCACAATGTCCTTTGATTCACTGGCTTCAGGGCAGATAGATGCTAATTATCTTGAGTTGCTGCTCAGAACTGCTCCCTTAGGGTATTTTTGAGGGTCATTAGGAACGTGGAGAGGAATACTGACTGGGGAAAGCCTGTTCTTCCTTCCCTAGGCAGACAACAGGGCCTATTGTCGAAAAAGAAAAAGATTGTGCCTTGAGCTGGACTAGTAATGATCTCTGTGCCCAGGCCCATGTCTCCTGGCCCTGTTCATTCTTCCCTACTGAAGGAAAGCACGGCCCCATCACCTCACCTCAGAGGGTGTTTGGCTGATCAGACACTCCCCTCTCCCTGGCTCCAGCAGGCTGCAGAGGCTGGCCCCGGGCAAAATCATGTCCCCACTGGGTCCAAAATCCCTCCTCTGTCACCTGCCTCGCCCTCCTCCTCCTCCAATGCCTGTACAGACAGTGGCTGAAGGTCAAAAGTCCTGGCCCAAGAAGACATAGCAAGTGTTTATCACTTCTTTGAAACTGTGAAAACAACATTCTCCAGACTCTAAAATGAGAGGCTCCTCAAGTAATAGTTATTCATTTGGAAAGTCAAAAGCATTGACTGCCTGTTAGCATTTCCCCAGCGTGAACTCAAGGTAGTCACCAACTTTCTGCTCCCAGAAGAAAATATAAAGGAGCCCTTGGTTTGGTGCACTGGACATCTTCAGTAAGAACACACCTCCACTAGGTTTAGAGGCTTTGGCTGAAAAGTATCTGACTTATAAACAGCATTATAGCAGCCTTAGAACACGAAGCAGCTAAACTTTTATAGAAATGGGCACCTTTCACCCATTTCCCAGCCTCTTGATTTCTAGGGTAGTCCCACAGACTCAAGGAGGATTGCATGGGGGGCTGGGGACCCAAACCCTCAGGGATCTTAGAAAAGGCAAGACAGTTGGATCATCCTCTATCCAGTTGGCCTGGATTCAATGAACCAGAAAAGCTATTCCCATAGCTAGGGGATTAAAACCCAAGGGAAACTCGGAAGTAAGTTGGCAACAGCCCCAAAGAGAAAGCCAAAGGAGAAAGCTGGAGGAAACCCAATTCCTGAAAGCCATGGCCTCCTCACTCACTCACTGGGATGGGTGGCATCTCGGCCTGGTTGTTACAAAAATCATCTTAATGTTTATGTGGCATGGCAAATTTGGAGAGTGCTTTAAAATCATTTATATTCATAGACCTGTAACTAATTGCAGTATTGTCCCATTCCATAACCACAGCTATCGTGACCCCTGTAGTCCGAGTTATTTCCAGGGCTCTTGACTAAGGAGTGGTGGGGAGGGTAAGGTAGGGGCTGGGAAGGAAAAGGCAGTTAGGGGAACTGGTCAAGTCTGGAGGTGGATCTAACTCACACCCTGTAGGACACAGACATCAGCTATTGAAAAACTCTAATGAGGACTCAGCCTCTTAAAAATTACTACATCTGTTAAGCACTCACAAAGTCTCAGTCACTGTACATACATTCCCACACCTGTTCATGACTCCTCTAGGGAGCAGTTCTATTGCCCTGTTCCATGGCAGGGAACACTGAGGCACAGAGAGGTTAAGTTACTTAGCCAAGGTCATACCGCTAGTGAGGACAGAATGGGGCTTGGGATTAGGCCCGTCTGACTGCATAGCTTTTCACTATAAGTTGCCACCTCTCTCATTTCAAGCTGCTCAGACCCACTGACGTACCCAAGATAGAAACCAGCTGTATTAAGGCATTTGCCTCCCAGAGGGGTCCAGTTTCACACCAGAACCAGCTACATAGGACTCTGCTTTATTCTTCTAACGCCCTTCTCTCCTGCACCTGACCTTGGAGAGGCCAGAAACAGTAGCCGGCAGGACAGAAGGAGAGGGAGAAGCAGAGAGAAAAGATGCTGGCCACACCCCATCTCTTCTGCAGATTCCAAACCTGGGCAGGGACCCGGGGGGTGAGGCAGGTGGGAGAAAAAGTCTGGAACTGGAAATTGGATAAGACAGTGAGGCTTGGGTTTTAAACTGGGTGGGGTTTTTCCATACCTAAAAATGAAGCCATTCATTAATACATGAGTGCAGCCAGAAGAGCAAGGGGATCCATGCAAGACTGGATACAGGGTCTGGAGAGAAGAGCTCAGGATGTGGTACAAAAACCAGGAAAGCAAGAAAAAGTTCTTTCAGGATTTCACCCACGGAGCCTGGCTCGTGGCACAAAGCCTGGGAATCTGCTACTGCTCTGATTGCCAGTAATCACCGATCCCTCCACGCTGACACATCACCCTGCAGTGACTGACCCGACTAGCATCCAGCCTCCCTAGATGGCCACCTCGTTGTGGGTAGGAATTGTGTGTGGCTCAGTATTGCAGCTTCTGCGTTAGCACGGTGTCTGTGCTAGCAAATAAAAATTTGATGAACAAATAAACAAACACCCCAACCTGCCAGTCACCATTTGGCATTTGTTATCATTCACATCACCTCCTGTCTCCCCTCCTCTTTCTGACACCCGTTTGACCTGGTGGAGATGCTAACAAACTTCCCAGTGGCCCCCAAATAAGGAGGAGGGGAAGCAGGCGCAAAAACGGTCTGGAGACTGAAAAAAAACAAAACCAACTATGAGTCATCGAAGGGGAAGAAGAGCATGGAACTGGAAGAAAAACTGTCGCAAGGGAACCTCTCCCCTCTTGCCTCTGATGCGAAGGCACAAAGGTCTAGCAGCGTCAGCCATTTGGTCCAGAACATTGCTACAATTTAGCAGCATTTTTTAAAACTCCCCTGAGAACAATGAGACGAAATGAGACAGAGATGTTGGCCCAAGGCGGCGGTGCCGCCTTGGCAGGGTGCTGTGGCCAGCTCGGGAGTCATTAGGAGGGACGAAGTGTGTACCTCCCCGGAGAAGCGTGAGCAGGTGGCTCTGGTGTCTCAAAATGCACCGTCCCCTGGGGCCCAGGGAGACAGTGGTTGCAGAGGCCAATGCGGGGGCTCAGCAATCAGCAGGTGCTGGGCACATTCCCGCCCTGAATTCTGCATCAATCACCTGCAGGAGGCATCACGGGCAGAAGGGAGGGGGTTGCAGGGAAGGAGTCACGCAGGCAGCAGAGGCAGCTGCTAAATTTAGCCTGGTCCCCAAAGCAGGACTTAATTAAATTAATCCTGCACACACACAACCCTCCACCCCCCAGGCCTGGTTCCCAGGTGGGTTTTTTATGTTCCTAGCTTGGCTCACATTATAACATGGGCCTCCAAAAGTTGATCCCCTTGACAGATGCCCCAGGCCAGCTCCTCTGGTGCTGGTGCGGGGAAGGATGCACAAGCTTCCAGCTGTCCTTACTGCTCCTGAAGTGTCAGGTGCAGTCCAGAGCAAGGCCATTGGTGAGGCTCTGCCAGGCAGACGGTGCTCTACCTGCTGAGATGGGCCTGACGTGTGGCCCCCACTCCATCCCTAAAGCAGGCAGGGCCCTCACATCGGGGCAAGCATTCTGCTGATCTGCCTGGGCTCCCGTTTCCACGTGGCCAAGACTAGCCCTTTTCTGTCATTGTCTGTCCCCATGAAAGGGCTTCACCCCCTCCAGCACCTGCAAGCCAGTTACTGCAGCTCATCTCAGAGCAGCCTCACAGGCATAGCAGGGAAGGTTATCATTGCCCCACATGTCAGTGGAGTGAGCTACTGGTTTCCAAAATCTCAACTCTGATCTCTCCCCTGAACGTCTGTAACTTCCCCAGCACTCACCACCCTGCCATTTACTGCTGTCCATTTCATTTACATAATCTAAGCAACTGAAAAGGAGCTAGGAGACCTGGGGCCTGGTCCCAAACTCCTGGTCCCAGGTGACCAGCCCAGTGTTCCTTCCAGGATGCTTCCTTCCTGTAAGTGAGGAGAGTGGGATCCAGTGGTGGCAGGGGCTGGAAGCTTCTCCCTTCGCTGGCCGCCCACGGAGTAGCTTGCCTTCTGGGACCCAAGCCCAGGAAGATTCAGGTTATAGTGTTTTTAGCCTGAGGGAGTCACTTATTCTCAGCGGTCAAATTCAATTCAGCAAACCTTCCTGGAGCTCCTTCTGTGTGCCTGGCCTAGTTTGGGGCTGAAACGATCAAGAGGCATGAAGCAGCCTCAAATCCACAAGGAGCTTAAACTCTAGATGGTAACCCTGATCCTGCTCCAAAGAATAATCCCCCACACCATCTGACTCCACTTCTTTCTCCTCCTTCCCCGAGTCTGTCGTCATCAGGACAAAGTCACAGGCTGAGCGGGTAGTGAGGTGAGAGGGGTGGGAAAGGGGTCCGTTTCTGAGAAGTGAAAACTCCCAGGAAGGAGCGTGGCATTGGGCCAACAAGCAAGGTGACCGCGTGGTATAAATCCTTCTCCACTGGCACCTAAGAGACAGAGCCCAGAGAGGAGGTCAAGTGCAGACCCGTGGGTTCCCTGCAACCAAGGGCCCTGAGGTGGCTCCTCCCTAAAAGAACCGTCACCTACTACCCTCCATGGCCACCATTCTCATCCCCACCTCGCTGCTCAGCCTGCCAACCCCAGCAGTGGCCTCCTGGATGGCTGGGAGGTGGCATGAAGGCCCAGAGCTGCTCCCAGGATGGGAAGCACTGCCCACGCACTGTGTGCGAGCCTGACACAAAGCCTCCTCTCTTGGATCCCCTCTTGCCTGGGAAGCCTCAAAGGCTAACGTGTGCCCGACACAGGGCTCCATCTCACAAACCATGAGATCATGACCTGAGCTGAAATCAAGAGCTGGACGCTTACCTGACTGAGCCACCCAGGTGCCCCAATGATTATGCTATTTTTAAAAATTAGATAATATAAGCACACAGTACAATGTCCAAACAGCAGGAAAGAACACACAGTAGAAAGAAGTTTCTCTCTAGCAATGTGTGCCGAATGTCCTGGGTCTCCTTACCGAGGGGACTGTCCGTGTCCTGTGAGTCTTTCTAGAAATATGTTATCCGCATGCCAGAATGTTCACATGTGGTCTCCTCGACACCGACAGTGGCTTACTACATACACTGCCCAATACCTTGCTTTGTTCCTTTATGTGTTTGTTTAATCACAAAATATTCCAGATATACTGACAAATAGTGAGTCACGTGACAAACTCACCTCCACATCCAGCATGGTCACATCTCACAATTATGCTGTGTTTGCGTTCGGATTTGGTTTTTATTTTTTATTTGTTTTTTTTTTTTAATGTCTACTTATTTGTTTTGAGAGAGAGCACATGCACACAAGCATGCTCAAGGGTGAGCAGGGAAAAGGCAGAGAGAGAGAATTCCAAGCAGACTCTGCACTTTCAGCACAGAGCCCGACACGGAGCTCGATCCCACACCTCATGAGATCGTGATGAACTGAGCTGAGACTGAGAGTCAGACACTTAACCGACTGAGCCGCCCAGGTGCCCTTGGAGTTTGCTTTTAGGAATAAAACATGACACCTGCTGTTGAGGCCCTGTGGTCAGGTCCGCAGCCCGCTCCGCCCTCCTCAGAGTGAAGCTCTACTGCGTGCCCGCTGCTCACAGTCTCTCACTTCCCTGCTTGTCCCTACTCTCTCCGTACCCCCTCCTACCTGAGGAAATCCCTTCTGGGCTAGGATGTGCTCAGTGGCTTTAGAGCCACCACTGCAGTCCATCTAGAACACGGTGGGCCCTCATAGTTATTTCCCTGTTACCCTAACAAATGAGGTGCTATTGCAGTGACAACTGGGCATTGCTGCAGCGCTGGGCAATTGCAGGACATTTCAAACCTCACAGACTCGCAAATAGCATTGTCCCCTTCAGTCAGAAGTCATTGCAAGTGGCATACATCACGACTAAAAATCAATGCCTGCTAATGTCCCTGCAGGAAGGCAGAAACATTAACTTCATGAATTCTCCTTCTGTTTACACACTCATTAGGAGGGTAAAATGTCTGTTGGGTTGGGCCAGGCTTTTTGCCACTCAGAGGTGGTCCTGCAGGAAAGTGTGTACTTCGTCTTGGCCCAGCCTGCGTCACACGTTCGATGCCCGTGGCCCCTGCAAAGTGCACATTCTAGCTCTTTTCTTTACAGGCACTAAGGACTCGAATATCAAAGTAAGAGCTGTGGGTTGAGACTGGCTTGTCGGTCTTTCCGTAAACTGGGGCTGGGGACAGACGGGCCGTTGTTCATCCCACTGAGGACACAGGCCCTTCCTTGTTGGCAAGGGTGGCTTTGGGCGCTCATCTGGGGGGCTGGCGGCCCGTTGCTCTACACCTAAGTGTGTAAGGCCCTCCTGTCTCGACGGCCACCTCCAGCCTGGGAAGCGGAGCCGCAGGGCCCTTCCAGGGTGTGCTCGGGGACGGCCCCACAGTCTCCCCCGCTGCTGCTGGTGCAGAACGTTGCCACAGCAGTTCCACTCACAGCTGGGGGCGCTCTAGAGGCAATCCTGTTGTTTTCGAATGAGATGGCTGAGACCCAGAGGCGAGGATGCCCGGTGGTCCAGAGTGCCCGGCAGACTGGTCCCAGGAGAGCCTTCAGAGGTCCAGTGTCCCTCAGCAGGGCCAGGCCACAGCGACTGTGGGCCAGGGTGGGGGTGAGGGGTTGTCCTCAATCCCAGCCCCCTTCCCCTGCTTGCCCTCTGGTCCTTGGCTACCTTGCCAGTCCGGGCGATCTTTTCTCTGGCCCTTGGGCTCTTGTCAAAACCTGTCCTCAAGAAAGCAGAACAGAAGAACAAAAGCGGCGATTCTGTGTGCGTGTGCATTTTTGCACGGTAACTGCGGCCAAACCGTTCAGAATTGGGGGCTGGTCGGCTGCAGGGTTTCTGAGGGGCTGGAGGCCAGGCTCCCCCACTCAGCCTCGAGGTGCGGTCCCGTCCCTGCCTCAGAAATGCATCCCCAGAGGTCCTGACCCAGAGACGACCCGGAGACAGGGCAGGAGGCAGGGCGTGGGGTGGAGGCAGGGCTGAAACGGTGACCTGGGAGGGTGTTGCTGGGCAACGGGAATGAAGGGGGCCTGGCTCAATGAGAGGGAAGGGCTCTCCTGGGCCTGTGCAGCACGACCTTTCTAAACATTCAACGCTCAGCGCTCGTGAGAGTAAAGAAATGCTCTTCCACTATCATGGGGAAGGGTTTACGTTTCCCTGAGGCTCACTACATTCTCAAGCTCCTCCACACCCATTCCCTGCTGCCAGCACTCATTACTTGATTTGACCCTCACAAAGCTCCCGTAAGGTGGACAGAAGAGGTATGTTCTTGGCCTCCTCTTGCGCAAACATTAGAAAAGTGACAAAGAAGGTGAAGAGGTGACCTGGATTTGGAAGCTGGATCTCCCCACTACCAGGTGCGCTCTCTCCCCGACTCTACTCTGGACATCCTGGGAGCTGTTACTGGAAGGCTGAGATGCTAACCACGGGCAGAGGCGGAAAGAAAGATGGCAGAAAGGAGAGGTGAGGGTGGTGAATGATGTGGATGGCACAAAACGCACCCCTCCCCCAAGTCCAGCTGTGGGTGAGTAAGAGACAGCCAGGTGGACTGGAAGACGGCAGAGGCTAGAAGGGGGATGAGGGACACATCAGGCAGAACACAGTATGTGCAAAGGCCCTGAGGGGAGAGAACTTGGCTCCTGTGAGGGGTGAAAATGGTTACAGTGTAGATGTTATGTCTATCTTCCTGCACATTAATATGAACTGACATTGGATACAAATTTTTATGCCACGCCTGCACCCAAAATGGATTTGTGGCCGCTTACATAGAAGTAACAGATATTACAAACTAAAGGGAATCCAAAAAGACCACTTACAGAGAAAATGCCTTGCTCAGGAACCCCAGAGACCCTGTTATTACCCACGTTCTGGTAGAAAAGCCTGGAGCAGGACCTGAAAGTCTGCATTTTTAACAAGCTCCAGGTGATGCTAATGCCACTGCACTGAGAACCCCACTTCAAGCTGGCAGCAAGGGGCCAGAGCGGGCCGTGTTAACCTTGCTGCACATTAGCGTCATCTGGGGAGCTTTTAAAACATAAAGATGCCAGAGCCCCACCCAGTCCCATTGATCAGACTCTCTGGGGGTGGGGTCGAAGCCTCGGGATGTTTTAAAAGCTCCCCTGGTGACCCTAATGTGCAGTCTGAGTTGAGAAAACCAGGCTGGCCCTTTCCCAGCTTTAGGTGTATCAATCATCTCTGCCTGGCAAATGAGTTGTGAATGCAGTCTCCCTCGTGAACCAGAATTTCACCGGCAGGGAACGTGCAGGTTCTGGAATAGGAAAACAGATGTTTCTGCCCCAAGTAGGAACCATACGCTGTCAGGGCCGGGAATCTAATTCAACCTCATTTTCCAGCTGAGGCTACTGAGGTCCAGAGCCCACCCAGGTGGTGAGTGGCAGGGCCAGGACCATCCAGGGTTCTTCTCATGCCCCCTGTGGATACTAAGTAGGACAGAAGGACGCACCCCTGGATGCAGTGGGTGGGTCGAGAGGAGCCTCGAGGGTCGGGGGACATCCAGAAAGGAGATGGTGGAAAAAAGCTTTGGAGAGTGTCAGTAGAGGGGGCTACCCCTGGATCTTTTCAAACCACAGGATTCTGGGAGTGGCTGCTCTGCCCACTCAATAGGCCTGGAAGGCTGTTGTGAACAGCGGATGGGGCAGGTACAGTCAGGGGACGAGAGGCACTTTCGGGGCAGGTACAGTCAGGGGACGAGAGGCACTTTCAGGGCAGGGACAGGTCAGGAGCCCACAGGGCAGCTTTGTTGCAAAGCTGGGACCTACCTGGGTTGAGGACATACTTCAGAGAGGGTGTGGGCAGGGCACAGCCTAGGGCAGGCTTTTAGGAAGTTTCCAGAGAATCAAAAACATCCCATAGGTAACCATCCACTGCACGTGGCCTTGGGGGCCCCAAGTGCCTTATTTACCTGTCACAAGTGAGGAATGCCATCACGGTTCTCTTGGGGGCACCCAGGCACCAAAGGCAGATGAGGAAGGTGGAGGGACAGGAGATGCAGAGCCAGAAAAGAACACAAAGGACACAACAGACAGCCATGGGCTCTGAGGGGGCTGTCTGCGCAGCAGAAGGGGCCAGAATGGAGAGTCACGATAAGTGGGTAGGGAGTGGGTGCAAAGTGTGGCTCAAGCTCACAAAGAACTCTCCAGCAGTGACAGTTATCCGAGGGCGGAATCTGCCTTGCAGCATAGTGAGCCCCGTGCTGGGACCATCTGGGTAGAGACGAGATAGCCCAGCATCCCAGAGAGATGGGAAAACTGGCCGAGCAGTGGGTGATGGGGTGAGAAGCCTCGGCCATTTTCTTCCAGACTAGCCAGCGGGAGCACCCTGATATTTGACCTCAGGGGAAGAAAGACTGGATTCTTCACAAAACCAGCTCTCATCGCATCTCGAGAAGACATGGTCCATCTGCCATCTCGCAGCCCGTGGGGGACGGCAATGCCCAGCCCCAAGGCTTCTGAGAATTCTCAGGGGGAATACATTTTTCGTTACCTCCACCTCTGATTTCTGGCTTTTGTAGAGTTTCCCTCCTCCCTCCAACGTGAGCTGAATACACTTCTCTAGCTCTGCGCTACGATCCTTCGGCCCCTGTCCTTGGTCTTCCTCCCACACCCCATCATGGTGCACATGGGTGGGGTGACGAGGGGCACATGCCACTGGAGATTTGGGGGCTGGGAGAGCGCAGGGCCATCAGGAATTCTGAACTACAGAGCAGACATCTGTTCTCTGATGCTCCCTTGCCCATCTCCAGTCACACAATCCCAGGCTCCCTCNTGTACTTATGCCCTCAAGGACTCATCTCTCACCCAAATGACCTATCAAGATAGTTCTTAATGAAAGCAGCCCCTTCCCTGGGAGAGCCCTAATGCCAGCAGGTAAAATAATAATTTTTCTCCTTGCTGCATGTTCGATAACAGAGAGCTGGCCAAGTCTAGCCAGATCAATGTCCACTCTGTGTCTGGTGAGCTAGCTGGATTGGCTGGGCATGGATACTTCAGTTGGAACTGGAACGTCTCACAGCAGCCCTCTACAGAGGCCTTTCCCCCAGAAAACCATACTCCGTAGCTGACTTCTAGACTTGTTGGCAGTTAAGACAAGTCCCAGGAATGCTCTGGACCTGGCAGGTGCCTGTGAGCCCCATTCTTCCGATCTGGCATGCTGCTGTGTCCCCTGGCCCCAGGGTCAACGGGATCTGTTCTCGCTGTGCAGCCGCAGAGCCCACAATCCAAGTATACATAGTGTGTGGTTTTGAAAGTTTCGAGTCCCACTAGTGTTCACTGGGCTAGGAGCGGTACCAGAAAGGGAAGAGTGGACACAGTGTTGTGCTGGCGGTTCGGGGTACTCAGGACAGGCCACCAAAGAGTCTGGCTTCCCTCTCCCTTGCCTGCCTGTCACCGGGAGTGCTTTACCATGCATCTGCGGGACAGGATCCACTTGCAACTGCTGTGGAGAACGTATCTTTGAATTTCTTGACTTCTGTGTACTTGAATACCCCATGATACAGTTGTTTCTGTCTTGCCTCTTGACCTGCTCTCTCTTTAGACTGGAGGAGGGGAAGAAGATACGCCAGACCTAGCAGTCTGCCTCTAAGCTCTCCAAAGAGCCAGAGCAGGTAGTGAGTTCACAGTCACCAAAGACTCCCCGCCCCGTCTTTGACAAGATCTCAGATGTTCCGACGCTTCTTTTAATCCCAAGGATCTACAAGGCAGGGACTGTGGGAAGTAAAGGGCGAATAGACAAAATGCCACGTGGTGCGACAGCAGGGGCCTAAGGACATTCTCTGCCTCCCCAAATACCTTGCCAGCCTATGAGCAGGTTCTCAACGCTCTACAAGTTCATTCCTATAGCATAAGGGGTTGACCTCACTGAAATACAAAGGACCCCTCAAGGGATGAGGTTTTGGGTTTCTCTTGGCTATGAGAACGGAGATAGAGCCGAAATATCTCAGCGAAGCCAGGAAGAAGGTTGGAAACAAGAGCCCAGGGTGCCTGGGAGCGGGGAAAGAGGAGGTTACAGCCCCAGGCAGTGACTAGGCCTCTATTCCAGGTTTGGCTCCACTTCTGCTTTGTTCTGTGAACTTGGGTTCACTCCGAATCCCTTTGGCAAAGTGAAACCGAAAATAAACTTAACTTGCTCCTTGCAGTGCGGAGGGTGGCTTTACCGGTCACCTTGTTTGGGAAACTATTCTGGGACAGGGTAGCCAAACTTTACAGCATGCCAGGTACTGTTTCCAGCCTTTTATGTGCGTTAATGTGCATAATCCTTCCAAGGGTCCAGAGGTAGGAACTATGACCACCCCTCCCCCCATTTTGCAGATGAAGATCTTGGGATAAGCAGCCTAGAATCCCACGGCCGGCTGATGAGCAGCCACGCCAGGAATGAACCTAGGCGGTCTGGGTCCGGAGCCCATACCTCGATCATCATGCTCTCTACATGCAGGGCCTTTGAGCACCATGCATAAACCAGGCTGCTTGCTCTGAATGTCCTACTCCAGTGTACGAGGGGTACCGTGTATCTCCGGTCACAAAACAGGGGCAGCCTTGGACCCTTATCCTCTTGAGAACAGGAAAACTGTCTAAATCCATTTCAAGACTGCTCCTGGAACGTGGTTCTCTGTCCCAGTGTCAGATAGGCACCTGTTGTCAAAGACACGGTCTTGCTAGATTTGATTTCTGGCACCAGGACTTCATTTTAATCCTGTTTAAGACAAAGCTAGGTTTCCTCCTGACGCTCTATAGGCCTGACACCGCGGGGAGGGATGAGGCACCCAGAGCCTTTGTTACCTTTAATTAGGTGTGCTCTCATTGATTGATTGACTGATTTTCTTCCCTGAGTTGCAAGAGGGGACAGGGCCCCTGCTCCCCAGGTGCGCCAGGCCTGCCACTGGAATTATAAAAGCAGTAAGAAGGCCCAGCACGCCATTCCAGGTGTGCCAGACCTCCACCAGCTCCCTGTCAAACCTCAAATTGATTCTGAAATTGCTTTGAGGACGTAAAGTGGCGAACAATTTGAAACCCGTGTAATTATCTGAGTGGCTGTTGCTGGGTGGCCTGGCCATTGCTGCCTGAGACCAGCTAAAGGGGACAGAGTTACAGTTCCACAATGAAACAGTTAAAGAGCTGCTGGGGATCCGTGACTCAGGCAGGACTGACCTGCCCCGACCGTTCCCGGCTTGGAGGCCTGGAGTATGGCTGCTCTCTGGGCACATTAAAAGGCTTCCCCTGAAAGTACAGCCCAGACTGCGGCTTTACGAACAGAGTGTTGAATCAACTGAGCACCTGTAGAGCACCCACCATGTGCCCAGGACCGCGAGAGGCATGCTGGGCATTTGAAGAGGTGGTACCCCTCCAGGGTGCTCTGTGAACTTAGAGGAAAGAATAGCAAGGTGGGGAAAATGGTAAGCAAGAATGCATTGTTCGTTGTAAAACACCACATGTTAAAGCCGAAATTGAGTGGTAACGCTCCGAGCTGACAATCGCAAAGAATCCTGCAGACCAGCTGAAGCTAAATGCTTTCCATGCCCTCCGTCACATGTGCTCAGGACCTCCTAAGGGTTTGGTACAGACAGAGACACTAAGGCTCGAAGAGCTGAAGTCACTGGCCCAGATTTCCCTCAGCCCCACCGGTGGCATGCACGTGAATGATGAATCCACAGGAAACACCGAGAAAGCCATTATGCTATGTAGCCTCGGCTCACCTGTTTTTGAAAAAGAAACTCTCAGAAACACATTCTGGAAAGAAGAAAACTAGATCCTGAACTCTGGGTATCACCATGGTTACAACCCTAAGGTTTTTTATCCCTTAAAATTTCTGTGAACAAACATTAGTTCCAAATAGAAATTCAAACTCTGGCACTGTCCTTAGGCTGGCAACATGTCAAAATCAAGAAATCTGGGGCGCCTGCGTGGCTTAGTCGGTTAAGCGTCCGACTTTCGCTTAGGTCATGATCTCGCGGTTCGTGGGTTCGAGCCCCGCGTCGGGCTCTGTGCTGACTGCCAGCTCAGAGCCTGGAGCCTGTTTCAGTCTGTGACTCCCTCTCTCTCTGACCCTCCCCTGCTCACGCTGTCTCTCTCTCTCTCCTAGAAATAAATAAAAATATTAAAAAAAAAATCAAGAAATCTGATGGGGAGGGGTGTCAAGAAATTTTTAAAAGACAATCAGCACCCTCCGTTGCATGGGCAAGCAGAGGGGGTGACCCTAGCCGGAGGGCCCCTACCTCAGCCAGTCCTGGGAATTCCCAGACTCCTGCTATCTCTTCCCCCACCCCCTCACCAGCACTTTTTTTTTAATCTGTAGTTAGCACAGTGGCTGGGAAATAATAGGTGCTCAATAAATATCTGCTGAATGAATGAATGAATGGTGCAGCACACAGGCGGCTGGCAGTTGCCTGACTCTGGAGTGGAATCCCAGAGAGTTGCAAAAAGCCAGAAGTGCTGCTCTTATCACACAGCGAATCTCCTCTCCCTCTTCAGCTCTGGCTCCAAAACCATCCCCAGGCCTCAGAAGGGGTGGGCACCCCTTCCCTAGAACAATGCCAACTTTTATGCAGTGCTCACCTCTGAGCTGGTGTTCACAGCAAATGAAAACAGAAAAGCAGGTTCTTCGCACCCCGGCATGAAAAACCAACAAGAATTAGCCCCAGAGGAAAAATAGGCGGGGTCCCTTGGACAGATCCGCGTGCTGCACCGGATCCTTTGAGGCACACGGTGTAAAAATGTAAGCCGGCGTTCCACAGAGCAGGCCTGGGAAGAGATGATTTGCCAACTATCTGCCACCTTCTGACCACCTTCCCTCCACCCACTCACTCCACCCTCCTGAGGAATCTCATGCCTGGCACGAGAAACAAACGAGGGGCTTTACTGTCCCTGTAATTGCTCCAAATCCCATTAATTACACGGTAAGCCTCCAACAATGGTCCTGCTGCCTGCCTTGACACAAGCTCAACTTGGAGCAGATTTGGGGCCTCCCTGGCCTCAGTTTCCACCCTACTGAATGAGTGGTTGATGAATGCTAAGCCCCCATCAGGCTCTGCTTTCTACAACCCTGAGCCTGAAGAGCCAGTAGCCTCCACATATGCTGAGAGGCACAAGACAACTAATTACTGCTCACACTGTCACTATAAAATGTTAAAACATTATCTACGAAGACGGTGGATTGCAATCACAGAGCTTTCTTTCCTAGCTGAAAAGGATGTGTGCAGGCCAGGCACTGGCGAGGGCCAATGACCAAACTCAAGCCAGATCCCTTCCAAACAGAACTACTTATTGTTGTGGTATTTACTGCCATTCAAGCCTTCTGAGCAATTTATAATGCCATCTAAAATTGTGTACCACCTTTAAATTCTGTTACCTTCCTCTGTAAGAACATGTATCCCTTACATTTGTCAATGGCTGTCCTAGAAGCCATGTATAGACTATATTTTGGTGACATTTTTTTTAAGGAGCAACGATTCCTCAAACTCCTCTTTTTTAAAGGGAATTATCCTCACCACCCCATGCCAGTCTACCCCTTTTCTACACTGGAGCTTTTGCATATTGGTTTTGAATAAAGGAGGAGGTACCTATAAAGTATCAATAATATAGCCATGTCCCCATGCAAAGCCACACACACACACACACACACACACACACACACACACACACACACATCACTGTCACTATGTACTTAAAGGGCCCTCTGGTTGAGCCGGTTCTGACCAGCCCTCCTCCCTCCCAACTCCCTGTCCCCCAGGACTCCTACCCCCAAGAGAAGGCAGGAAGGCCTGGATCAGGCCAGCTTTTTAGACCTTCCCTTCCCCAGCCATTGTCCCTCAAGAGAGGTTCTACTGGCATTTAGGGCAGGATAAATCTCTGTGGTGTCTACACCCAGCTCTCATTCATCAAAATTTTCTCCTCCATCCCACCAGCCATTCTAACAGCCAACACCCTACCCTTTCACCATCCCCCTAGACCCTCACATGCTTCCGAACACCTGGTAGGGCCAGTCCACTGCGTGCCCAGCCTGCCCAGAGCCATTCTGCCTCAGTTTCCTGATGGGTACTCCAACAGTACTGCCAGCCTGGGGGTGTCCTGAACCCTGGCCATGAGGCTGGGCCCTCAGCCTGAGTTCTCAACCTGCTATCTGTGTCAAGGAATGTAATGCTTTTCTTAACTACTGAACATCGTGGACCAATACCTTTGTGAAATAAAATAAAATGGAATTAATAGAAAAATAATCATGTGCTTGGCTGTTAAGGCAATGTCAAACTGCAATAAAAGTCTCTAAATTCTTATTCTTACTTTCTGTACCTAATTTGTATCACAGACTGGTAACATATAGTTGCCAGTGGGCCACACTTAGAGTATTACTGTTCACTACAGGTCAGTGGTCTGCAAATTGTGGTCCCCATAACAGCAACAGCATCCCTTGGGAACTGAACGGATCATCCTGGACCCTGTGATGTATAACTCTAGGGTGGGGCCCAGAACTCTGTGTTTTAAACAAGTCCTCTGATGTATGCTCAAGTTTGAAAACCAGTACTTCCCTCAGTCTCAGCGGGCCTGGGACCCCAGGAGCCCTACTGAAGGTCAGGTCTACCTAAGGATTCTAGAACTTTCCAGGCCAGGTCCCTGGTCATGTTTCTTACCCCAACTGCCATAGAATTAGAAAAGCCCTCTGAGGCTTGGAAGCCTGTAGAGATGAGGGAGGGGGGAAGGAGGGTGAAAATTAAGATCACTGGAGCCCCACACTGCCAGGACAATACTCTTTAATTAGGGCCAGACTCCTGGAGATAACCAAGGGAGGCTTGCTGAGACCACTAGTCTCCATTAGCATTTTCCCAAGGGCTACATCCAGATTATGAAATAGGAGGGCTGTGCGAGATTTGCATATAATTTGCATATGCCTACTTGGACTGCGCTCTCTTCTCCAGCAATTTTCAACAGAATTACGATCTTTTCTTAGAAAACCACCACTGCCCTAAGGGTTGTCACTTATCATTTTTCCTGGTTTCTCCTCCTCCTCCTCACTCCCCTCCTCTGACAAATCCACAACCCTAAGCACAAGTGTAAAAAAGGCAGAGAAGTACAGAAGTGGGGACCCTGGCTTCTTCTCATAGAACGCGCCAGGAGCTGTGGTTCCTGGTGGGGCTCTGTGACCTGGGCGTCTCATTCACAAAGGAATTACCAGACCTGGGAATTTCGTGGTCCTGCATAACAACAATTTTTAAAGGGCAGAGTACCAAATTTTCATGTTGTCAACATCATCCGTCTCCATAGTCATCATACAAGATAGTGCATCTTCCTACCAAAAATATTAGAAGAATGTAAACATTCCTTTCAAGGGACATATATTTCACCCTTTTTTAAAAGTGTATTGGTATTTGGAGAGAGAGAGAAAGTACACTATGGACTTGAGGTGAGGGAGGGGCAGGGAGAGAGGGAGAGACAGAATCCCAAGCAGGCTCCACACTGTGAGCTCAGAACCCCATGAATTGCTGGAACTCCTGAGCCTGGAGATCATGACCTAAGCCGATTAAGAGGTGGATGCTGAATGGACAGCCACCCGGGTGCCCCAAATTTCACCTTATGAAAAACTTACCCTACGATGTCTATTTTTCTTACTTCTTCCAAGACCGAGATCTGAATCCTGGCTTCATTACCACATGCTCTGGGGTCAAATTCAGACTCTGGTGACCCACCTCTGAGACGGGACAGTGGGAGCGACCTTGCAGGAAGCTGGGATCGGCCGCACATGTGAAATACCTGGCACAGAGCAGACACTCAAAACCTGGTTGCTAATTTTTATTATCACTTTTTTTTTAATCAAGGTGGTTGCTGCTGCTATTACTATTACTTTTTTTTTTTTTTGAGCTTTTGTTTCTTGCCCCTCCTGAGCAAGCGAAAACCATTCCTCCCACTTCCTATTTCCCAGACGCCTCATGATGGTCCGCATTTTAAAACCAGAAAGGTAAGAAGTGGATTCAAGTTGCAGAAGGACCTGTGTCCAAGACTCGTAAAGGAAGCCTCCTGTTGGAACACACAGGCTTTCTTTCTTGCCCAGTGCTTACAAAAGTGAGTATGGGAAAG
>NW_027532203.1:16724179-16773311 GCF_008692635.1 Crocuta crocuta | reverse complement strand
TGCGCGTGATGGAAAAAGGGAATGTGGGGAAGGCTTTTTTTTTTTTTTTTTTTTTTTTTTCTAATTTTTTTTTCCTCTAAGGATGGTGAACAGCCTTATGTCAGAACGCCCAGGAAAGGCGCTGTCACCCAAGCCCACAGGCCTGGGTAGGCACATTGTTTTCCTGAGCTTCTCTTCAGGACACGTTTTTCGGCACATCTGCCTCGAAGTGCGTGGGTTTCTCCTCCCTTGCTCTCCTCATAGCCCCGGGCTCCAGGCTACGGCGAGTCTGAGGAAGAGGCACATCCCAACTGCCAACTCAGGCTGGTAGCAACACCATTCTTCTGTGGGGTGACTTAATCCACCCACCTGTCCTCTGCCTTATTGGTCTTCCTAGGAGACACATCAGCAGGCTCCTGGCTGCCTGGCTCCAAATGTCAGCTTGAAGTAACTGCCCCTGCGTGTGATGAATTAGTGCACATCTTTTCAGTCGATCTGGGCAGTAAATTACGTCCTGGGCAGGCTTTATCACGCGTTCCTAGATTAATTCCGTCAACAACACGAACGTGGGAATTCCTGGCATGTCTAGGGCCATACCCGGCGGCACCTTTGACCACCCTCGATACTTCCCTGCCCCTTCAATGAAAACTCCAGGATTAAGCATCTCTTTTATGTGTTCCCACAGCACCATGCGTTTCCCCGGTGTAGCACATCCCAAGGTAGCATGGGCGCTTGCTCGTTCTCACCCCATGGCCTCACCAGGATGGGAGCTGCGATCACATGACTTGTCTTGCTGACCACTGACTCTCCCAGCACTCGGCACATAATAGGTGCCTGGTAAATATCTGTCAAGCTAGAGAATCGAAAAATGAATGAATGGAATTTAGCCAGTTTTTGCCTGAAAGATACTCAGGGATGACCACAGTTCTCAATTGTGGGCAATTTTGCCTCCTAGGGGACATCTGGCTATTTCTGGAGACATTTTTGGTTGTCACCAACTCAGGAGTTGGGAGGGTGCTACTGGCATCCACAGGACGGAAGCCACATGTGGCGTTAAACATGCTAGAATGCTGAAGGCAATCCCCACACACCCGATGAGAAGACTGAGGTTCAGAGAGGGGAAGTAAATCATCCAAAACACGGAGCTATTCAGCATCTCAGATGAAACTTAAAATAAATCTGACACCAAATCTATGGTCTTACCTTGTGCCCCCACAGGGAAAGCCAGGGAATAGTAGGGATCCCAAAGGCATACATGGCCGATGGTAGAAATGTAGCAGGTATGCTATTATTAAGTTTTGCCTTTATTCTGATTTTTCATCACTGATGAGATAAAGACAAGTAGGAAAAGCAGCCACCTGGGACCTGATGTTTCTTCCCAACAAGCCTGTTTGGATTCCCGAATCTCCCCAGTGAGTTGCTCTCTCAGGTTAGGGCAAGAATCTGTACTTGTGCTAATGTTCTCCCACCTGCCAGAACATTCTTGACTGCCATCTGCTTGTCCAGTTCCAACCCATCTCTCAAGGACAGCATGAGAGTCCCCTCCTCTGTGGCGCCGGGTCTGACCCCCTTGGGAGGGAGCCACCACCCAACCTCCATCAGAGGGCACTGAAGGAGCTCCCAGGCAGTGCCCAGCTCACATGCCAGCACTCCAGCCGCAGCCTGGACTGCCAGTCCTCTCCTGAGTCTTGCTACCAGCTGGTGGCTTCCCTGCCTGGCTCTTGGGTGCCCTGTTCCCAGCCTGTGGGATCTCCTGGAGGCTGTCCAGGCAGCAGACACACTTGATCATCCTGCCCCACCCAGCACTGGCCCTCCCCCAGGAAATTTGTCCAGTGCCCCCCCCTCCGGTCTTGCCTGGTCACCCCACACTGCCACAATTAGCCATGTCACCCACTGTGTCACAACTCTATCCTACTCCTCCAGCAAGTATCCAACTGATAACTTTTATACCGCAGTTTAACACCCACGTGGTTCTTTATATATACGGGGATATGTGTGCCTGCCTGGCTTCCAGAGGCAGAGAGTCGGGTTCAGATCCCGGCTCTGCTGCTTTCTACCCATGAAATCTTGGGCAGGCTACTTAAATTCTCTGTGCCTCGCAAGAGGAGCAGAGAAATACCAGCACCTAGCTCACAGCCATGTTGGGAGGATTAAATAAATAAAGCACGCGCCCTGTCCCCAGGAGCTCATCCGCCCCTAGGCTTTGGGAACAGTATCTCAACCAGTTGCTGGTTCAGCTGTGAGCCAGTCATGACGCTAGTGTTGGCACGGATGCCGGGGCAGGGGTGAGCAGACGAGCTTTTCCATAATGCTATGGGGCAGGGGTACCTCAGTCAGTGGCCTGCTTGAACACAGATGCTGATATTCTATGTAGTTTGCTCAATTCCTACTGTTCTCTCATCTGACATTTTCATGGCAGTTGATGGATCCAAGAAGGCTTTGCATACAGGGTTCATCTCATCCTCCTTTTTGCTACAGTTAATACATCCCTTTATAAATATGGGCCTCAGGCTCAGAGAGGTGAAGTGGCTTGCCAAAGGTTACACAGTACTCAACCTGTGAATTCAAAGCTAGGCTTTCTGCTTCCCAGGCCAGTTTTGGCTGGCATGCCCCCTCATGGGGGACACCATCCACACGCCCGACTAGAGTCGTGGAATGGATCCACCCTGTACCTAGCAAGGCTCAGAGGCCTCAGGCCAGCGAGAGAAGACAGGCTACCAAGAATGAGCCCAGGGCAGTCATCCTCAAGCCCATCTGGGAATTAGAATCATCTGGGGAGAGGATGTGGCAAACTCGGAGCCCATGTGCACTGTTGGTGGGGTTGAAAATCTGTGCAACCATTATGAAAACTAATATGGAGATTCCTCAAACTTTTTAATTACAAAAAAATTAAAAACAGAACTACCATATGATCCGGCAATCTCGTTTCTGAGTATATACCCCAAAGGATTGAAAGCAAAGTCTCAAAGAGATACTTGCACACCCGTATTCATAGCAGCGAGATCCACAATAGCCAAGAGGTGGAAGCGGCCCAAATGTCCACCAACAGATGAATGGATAAGCAAAGTGTGGTGCATACAGAAAATGAAATATTATTCAGCTTTAAGAAGGAAAGAAATCCTATCACATGCTGCAACCTGGATGAGCCTTGAGGAGATTATGCTAAGTAAAATAAGCTAGTCACAAAAAGGCAATTAGTAGTACAGTTATATAGGAGGTGTCTAAAGTAGTCAAATGCATAGAAATGGAAAGTAAAATGGTAGTTAGCAGAGGCTGGAGGGAAAGGGAGAACGGGGAGTTGTTGTTTAATGGGCACAGAGTTTCAGATTCACATGATGAAAAACTGCTGGAGATCTGGTTCACAATAATGTGAATATATGTAACACTACAAACTATACACTTAGAAATGGTTAAGTTGGTAAATTTTGTTCTTTGTTTTTTGCCACAGTAAAAACAATTTTTTTAATTAAATAAAAGTCCCTTGCTTGGGCCCTGCCCCAGACAAATTACCTCAAAATTGTGGAGGCATCAGCGTTTTCAAATCTCCTTCCTCCAGCCCCCGACCTTCCCTGTGAATCTGAGGTTAGCCTGTAATCACTGCTCTATTTCCTTGCTACTCAAAGCCTGGTCCTTGGTCCAATAGCATTGTCCTGGAAGCTTGTTAGAAATTCAAAGTCTCAGCCCTGCCCCAGACCTACTGAACCACAACTTGCATCTTATTAAAATCTCTAGGGCATTGGTGAGTGCGCCTTGTCCCACAGACGACAGAAGACACAGAACACAGATGGCACCCTTCTTGGCCCCAGTCCCATGTGGGGAGATCTCTCTGTGGGTGGGGTTGCCAGATTTAACAAACAAAAATACAAGACGCTCAGTTAGATTCGAATTTATGATAAATGACAAATGATTTTTTAGTATAAGTATGTCCTATGCAATATTTGGGATATACAGGCTAAACTTTTGTCATTGCTTATCTGCAATTCATTTTTTGTTTTAAAGTTTATTCACTTTGAGAGAGAGAGGGCATGAGTGTGCACACATGAGTAGGCGAGGGGCAGAGAGAGAATCCCAAGCAGGCTCCGTGTAGTCAGCACAGAGCCTTAAGCGGGGCTGGAATCCACAAACCCACGAGATGATGACCTGAGCTGAAATCAAGAGTCAGATGCTTAACCAACTGAGCCACCCAGGCACCCTGTTTACTTATCTGAAATTCAAATTTAAGTAGGCATCCTCTGTTTTGGCAAACCTACCAGTGAAGGAGAAGAGGAAATAGTGTGAGAGGTTACTGCATGTGATGGCTAAGTTCAGGGGATGATGAGCAGTGAAAGGTAAGGGCAGCACTGGGTCCTCAGTCAGGAGCAAGACCCAACCCTTCCAGAAAGCTCCTTTCTGTCTCCAGCTGAGCTTTCTTGGAGACCAGAGGAAGAAGAACCCACAGTTGTCCACTCCCTTCCCAGCCAGGTCAGCCCTCCAGAGATCTCTGACAGCTGGGAGAAGGGCTCAAAGCTGCAGGCCACCCGAAGTCCTAGCCCTGACCCTGGCTTTCATTTTCAACATTCTTCCGGGACTTTACAAGCATGCAGGCAGGCATTTTTTGCAGTCAGCAGAAGAGTCCTGAGTGACCTGTTAATGGCTATGGTTTCCCTCCCCTGCCCCTCCTCGCCTGCGGTCTGCACAGCCACTCGGGATGAAAGGAGCCCTCTATGGAGGACATGGTGACCGTGGACATGGCCGCCCTCTCCTGTCCTCTTTTCAGGCTTTCAGAGCCTAGTGTAGCATCTGCCTGGGCCATGCCTTCAAGAGTGCCAATTAAAGTTGGGACAAATGTGTGTGATTGCAGAAGCCAGTTGAGTTGAGACACTCAGAACACAGCGACGTCTGCATAAAGCAAGTACCAGGAGAGCTGACCTTGAGAAAAGCACCGACCACTCGTCAACTGTTGGAAATCTGCTGGGGGTAAATTGGCACACCATACTGAATTAGGCTCACAGGACCCAGGGACGTTTGAAAATTCAAAACTGTAATAGGACACAGGAAAATGACTGAACTTTTTCTGTAATCTGGTGAGGAAGGCAAACCTGGGGGATCACGTGCTTGGATTTGCAATAAAATGAAGGTTATTCCCACAAGGGCTCTTGATGTCCAAGGTCATCCCGTTTTCTCTTCCTCCCATCTCCCCACCCGGCCCTGTTTGAACACAAGGAGTGAGGGTCTGGTACTGAGGAGCCTCCCATTTGGCCACTTGCTAGCCTTGTGACCCCTAAGAAGTCACCTGCTACTTTGAGACTCAGTTTCCTCATTTTAGGCAAAGTGGGAAGTAAGGAGGCAGACCGGAGCCTGTGTTCAGCCCCACACTCTCGGTAAGAATGGCAGCTCTTAATGGGCAGGGATGATTCAGCCTTTCCAGGGGGAGGGGCTGCAGAGTTGAACCCCCACCCCACTCCATCCAACTGTCCTGACCTGCCCCCACCTCTCCAGGCTGGGTGAACTCAGGTCCAGCTCTGAGCCGGGGGTGGGNGGACTCAGTTAGCCTCATGGCCCTCCCCTGCAAAAGTGTAACACAGAAAGGAAAGAGGTCTATAAATATGCCTTGGAGACAGACCCTATGGATCCGGATAGATTTCCATGACTGCTTAAGCATCTGGAAGCCCCCAGCCCAGCCCTGCTCAGGGAGGACCAGCAGCCCTCACTGCCCCCACTCCTCCTGCCCCTGGAAATTCACACCATCAACTGTCCAGCCCCCCAGTCTTCCCATCCAGACCCCATCTGCATCACCAACCACTTGGGGCCCCCAGGGCACCTGGGGCCCTGCACTGAGTCTCAAAAGAACACTCCTTTATTCATTTTTCCCTTTCCCCACAGCTGTAGTAGAATTGGAATTGTTAAAAGAATGTCCTAAAAATCATCATGGAAAATAAATGGAAGACTTTTTTTAAAACGCTGGGCTGTGGAGACTTTGAAAAGAATGAGCCATTTGTATATGGGTTTAGGAATTAAAAAGTAACTGAATTCAGGGCATGTGTCTCTGAGGAGCCCAGACCCTATCTCCCCAGCATCTATCACCACAACCCCTCAGCCTGGGGAGGAAGCCACAGGTTAGAAATCTGGGGAGGTGCCTATGGTATGGTGAAAAGTCAAGAGAGCTGGTTCTCCTGTGTGACCTTGAGCAAGTTGCCAGGCCTCTCTGGACCTCAGTTTCTCCCTCTGTACAAGGGGAATATGTGTATCCATCACACATGGTTGCTCTGAGAACTGTGTGAAATAATAAATGTGAATATGTCTAGCACATAGGGGACACCCCACAAACGTTGCCTTTCCACCACGTTTGGCTAACACACACCTAGCTAGACATCATGACCAAGGTTAAGGCCTTCAGAGAAACAGGTGTGATCATCATCTCTGACCTGAGGCTCCAGCACAAGACAGTGTTCGACCATTTTGACCCAGACCTGCAGGCCAGCTTCACCCAGACCTCAGATTCCAGAAACAAAATGTCTCCCCAGATGCTGTGTGTCCCCAAGGACCCCAAATGAAGCCACCGCTCCTGAGGATGCCAGGTCCGGAGCCTGTTCATGAAAGACACCGTGAACTGACTGTATAGGTTCCTTGTAGGTGGCAGCCGTGTGCAAGCTTTACACACAATGTTTTCCTTAATTGTCACAGCAGCCCTCCCCCCCCCATGTCAGCATATCCATCACCATCGCCATTGTATAGATGGTATTAAGTCAGTACTCTGTCCTACAGCTAAGGGAGGGTAGGGGGAGTGGGGAGAGGGCAGCACTCAAACTTCAGAGTGTCTGATTCAGTGGATCTCAGCCCTGGCTGGAGAGAAGAATCATCTGGGGAGGCTTTAAAACAGACAGATCCCTGGGTCCCTTTCCCTGACCTTCTGATTCCGTCGGTCTGGGTAGGCCAGGGCATCGGTATTTTAGAAGTTCCTGGGGCCATTCCCGTGTGCAGCCTGGGTGGAGAGAGCTCATCCTGAGCTCAAGCAGTCCTTTCCCCTTCTGGAGGATTCCCTGGCTCTGCACCCCAGCTCACCTCACTTAAGCACATATGCACTACTTATGGGCCCTGTGCCCTTCCACACACCTGCATTCAGCTTGAAGCCCCTTCCACACACCTGCATTCAGCTTGCAGTCTTCTAGGCCCACAGATGCTCAGGGGAAACTGAGGCTGGAGTGAACTTATTAGCAGCAGAGGCCCCACTGTTTGTCTTCTGCTCTCTGTCGCCCCCTAATGATAGCAAAAAGCAGAATGTGTCGTAGCATTCACCCACGTTCCTTTCCTCCTCTGACCCGACAGGTCTGGAACCTCCTGCTTCATGCATCAGCCCATATGCCCATTCCCCCCCAGGTGAAGGTTCCGGCCTCCTCCACCCTGCGTGCTTATCAGGTGTCTGGCTTCCTGGAAAGAGTCCTCTGCCTTCCGCCTACAGCTCAGTGAGGCAAGTCCCAGGCAGTCCTTCCAGACCGGCTCTGCTCCCGGGCCGGGATAAACGATGGCATCGTGGACCGGCCATTCCTCACACCAGAAGGGTAAAATCCATGGCTCTGTCCTCCCTGTGGTCAAACCCAAGTCACACAAGCCCGACACGGAGCTCAGGACCAAAGCCACCACAATGTCCATTTATTTGCCTGACCTTGGCCCTGCCATGTGTGACCCCTGGGGTAGGGACAATTGTTCTTGAGACAGCAGTTATTGTTTGCTCAATCCTGTGCCCAGCCCTCTAGTTCCCTGTCATTTCTGTTAGTTTCTAATACAGAAGAGTCTTGCCCTTGAAAGGGTGTTCCTAATCCCATGAGGGGGCAGCTGAGGGCTAGGGGTCCCTGGAAGAGTCATTTCTTGCCCACACTGGTCACGCATGTCTACCTTTGCTGTCCCTGCAGTCACCCGGGGCTCTGGGGTGGAGGGTTCTGCCTTAAACAGGCCCCTTCCTCCCACAGGCCAAGGGCACGCACAGTCCCAGCCTGCTCCCTTCCCAGGAGCCAAGCCCAAGGGCATATAGCCTGTTGGGCTATGTCCTGAGCCACCAGCCCCTGTAAGCACAAAGCCCAAATGGTTTTTTCTTTTCATAGAGAGGAGATGGACAGAAATAGACAGGGAAAGACAGACAGCTCTTGGCAAGCATCAGAAGCTAAGGTATATTTTTCCTAATATAAATTATCTATCAATTAACACGTACTTGTGAGCAATTCCAGAACGCCAGTGTGTGTGTGTGTGTGTATGCGTGTGCGTGCATGTATGTGTGTGTGTTGAACCTTGACTTGTAACCAAGAGGCAGTCAGTGGGGTTCCTGAAGTCCTGGCCGTGGTGGTGTGTGCCAGCAAGCACACTCACACATTTGTTCAGAGAGGTGGTGTGGTGCAGGGGCCGGAGCAGGACCCACTGTATGCGTTCACGTCTTGCTTCTGTCCCTTGAGCCATTCTGCGGTGACCTTAGGCCAGTGCTTACCTCTCATGTCTCAGTTTTCCCATCTGTTAAGTGAGGGTAATCAAACCGAGTGCCTTGCACAGAGGAAGTGCTTAATAGACGTTAGCTGCTCTTACGAACTGGGCACTCCGGGGGGATATAAAGTTAAATATTCACTCCACCAATCTTTTTTTTCGGTCATCAAAAGGAATGAGCCACAGCACATCCAACCAAGTAGGTGGGTCTTCTACAGTATTAAGTGAAAAGGACTTCAAAGATTACATACAGTAGAATAGGCTTTGTATAAGGCCAAAAATAAATACAATAAGACACACTTTTTAGGAATACATATAAACGCAGTGAAATTAGATTAAAGGGAAAATAGGGGAATGATAAAGTCAAAATTAAGGAAGATGATTACCTCAGTGGAGAGACATGGGGGTGGTGGGAGGCAGGATCATGCGTTTGGATGTAGGTCTGGTCAAATCCTTGCTTTGTTTCGGAAAATGAGCTCTTGGGCACTTATTACATTAATAAAAATAACTAACTACATAACTCATAAAAGCAGACCATGCACACATCGGCCAGGAGAATGGCATGAGACAAAGGCTGTGACTGTGCCAGTCATGAGCATCAACAGCATGTAAGGGGGAAAACAGGAACAAATATATGGGGACCCCACGGCAGGCTGGATACCGTCCCAGGCTCTGGGTTGACACCAGCAAATGTAATAGCAAAAAAAAAAAAAAAATCCCTGTCTTCTTGGAGCTCACATTCTAGTGAGGGGAGATAGAGAGAAAACACAATGTACGGTGTCAGGATATGAATGTCATGGAGAGAAACGAAAATCCAGGAGACAGGAAGCAGGTGGTCCGGGAAGGTGTCACAGAGAAAGTGACATTCAAGCAGAGTCCCAAGGAAGGGGAAGGAAGAGGCTTGTATGTTTCTGAGCTTCTAGGGGACGGATAGTCTAGGCAAAGGGAGCAGTCTGGGCAAAGGCCCTGAGGCAAGAGTCCCTGCGAACTGGTTAGCTAGGCCAAAGCAGAGTGATCCCAGGGAAGGCAGTCAGATGGGTCAGGAGGGAGAGTGGAGGCCTTGCAGACCGCTCTGAAGACTTTGGCTTTTACTCCGAGCAACATGGAGAGCCACTGGAAGGTTCTGAGCAAAGGAGGAAACCATCTGATACATTTTAAAGAATCTCTCTGGCTGCTGCCTTAAGAACGGCCTCTGGGGGCTTGAGGGGGAGGCTGGGATAAGCAGGAGGCTATTGTGGAAACCCAGGTGGGAGATGAGGCTGCTAGAATCTGAGAGAACAGCGGAGGAGGTGAGAAGTGGTCAAATCCTGGGTGGAGTTATGACCCGGCTACTGCTTTCCTCCGAGGCTCCCAGGCTGGCAGCAAACACCAGACACACGTCCAAATAACCCCAAAACACAATCTACCGTAAACTCGCCAGCAGTTGATGTAGCCTGAAGAGCACCCCATCAGCAGCAGGGAGGGCGCTGGCAGCCTCAGCCCTGCTCCTCAGACCCTGGCTCTGGGCAGCCTCTACCTCTGGGAAGAAGGGCCTCATGCTCTTCCCCCAAACCCTCTTGTACCCAGCCTGACCGGAAACCCTGGTCACCTGTGCAGCCACATAGGTGACGTTCCTTCCCCAGTTGGGGTCTGTCAGCTCCCTGATTTCCCCCTCATGACAAGGCTTTCCCCTGTACCCCAACCCGGGTCCCCCCCAATGCCCTCACTGCAGGCTTCAACGCGGCTAGACTAACAGAGCCCAAGCAAGCTTTAAATCAGTGGTTCTCTGCCTTGGCCCCCCATTGACACCACCTAGAAAAATCGAAACATTTGCTGGTGCCTGAGTCCCACCCCCAGAGACTCCTATAGTAGATCTGGGGTAAAGCTGGGCGCTGGCATTTTCTCAAAGCTTCCAAGTAATTCTACTATGCAGACAGGGCTGAGAGCCATGGCTCAAGTGGTCTGGCCCGGCTTTCCTGCCCCCATTCCTTACAGGTGTTTCATGCCCGCTAGCCTCCCTCCTGCCCTGGCTGGTGCCTCCTCTCCTGAAGTGAGGGAACCTCTGAAGGCCTGAAGGCCTGCTGAATCCCGAGATGAGCTGAGAGTGCCCACAGAACTCGCACGGTGGGCTAGGACCCACGGCCGCCCCACGGCCCTGCNGTATGCATCTAAGGCCAGAAAAGCCCTGCGGCTCAGATACACTTAATCAAAGCAGTGCTGGACTGGCTCCCCTCCCCGGCTCCTCCCCATCCTTCCTCCTTTAGGACTAGAACTTGGAATGCATTTTTATTAGACTTTTCCGAGGTGAAAATGGTGCCGGGCTGGGGGTGGGGAAGTTGGATGGAGTGTGATTTACACGTACCCTGAGTCCTCACACTTCCCAAGGGCAGCTGCTCACAGAGCCACCGGCAGATGGGCATCACTGCACGGGCTGCTCCCTGGTCTCCCCTGGCCCAGAGCCACATCCCTGCAGAAGCGCCCTGAAATTTCAAACGACCAAAGGCCCTTTGGAAAATGGATAGTGGAAGATAGGTGCTGGTATGTGTAAGGTTCTGGCAAAGACACCACTCAGAAAAACTGCTCACATTCCCCAAACCCCGTACACATCTGGTCAGGCTGCCCCTGTTAATTTTCCCTTTGCTCCAAACAGCTATTTGACTCTTGTCTGCCTCTGAGTTCTATCTCGGGCTTCAATCCCGCCTCAGCCTCCAGCAAGAGAGGCCATTTTCCCTGGATACAGACTTGCTAGGCACCTGCTGGCCTTTCTAGAGAGGGTGCCCTTCATCAGGTCAGTTTCTGATGGACTTGGTTTGCCCAGGGCCCTCCTATTAACGCTATGGCAGGATTTTTAACGTTGGTCCTATTGACATTGGACTTCTTTGCTGAGTATAGGGTTCCTGTTCATTGTAGTACATGTAGCAGCATCCCAGGCATCTCCCCACTAAATGTAGCACCCCTCCCCACATTCTGATAATAAAAATGTCAACAGACATCCCCTTATGCCCCCAAGAGAGGTGGGGGCGGGGAATAGGCAAAGTCGCCCCAGTTGAGAACCTCTACATTATAGCAATATGACCAGAACTTCTGAAAGGCAAAGGCTGTGCTGGTGACTTCCAACAAATAGCTCACTCCAGCGACCAGGACGGAAAACCTGGCTGTGCGTTAGTAACTGTGTGATCTTGCTCAGGAAGCCTAACCTCTCTGGGCTTCTATGTCATGCTCTGTAATACAATAATAATGACCAACATGCATTCAGGGCTGGCCCTATGCTAAGCACCTTGCATGAGTTTTCTCATGTAACATGACATTTGCCTCATTTAAGCCTCAATGTTTTTCTGGAAAAGGTATTGTCCCCGTGTTACAGATGAGGATGTTGAGACTCTGAGCAGTTAGGCAACTGACTAAAGAACACACAGCAAGAAGGCAGGCAATTTGGCCCCAGAGGCCAAAGACGTACCCACAGTTCTATACTCCCTCCCTAAGAGAGGGGCTTGGGCCTGACACTACCTCTGAAGTCCTTTGTAGTGACACGACCATGCCCTTCTGATGTTGCTGCTAAAAAAAGAATGCTCACTGGTGTCCTGTCCTCTTTGTGTCCCCTGCCCTGCCCCCCGGGACACAGCCTGCACATGCTTCCCCTCATTCGATGTGCTTCTACTGTGTTCTCTGTGTTGTGCTAGGAGCCAACTGTCAATGGGAGGTGGAACTCACCCTCTGGTGAGGAGGCAGATATCAAACAGCTCGTTAAGACTTTTATTTCAACTGTGATCAGGGCTAACAGGGGACCTGACCCAGCGCAGAGGGTCAGGGGAGGGACGAACTGGCTGCTCTGTGATGGGCGTGCAGGGGTTAAACCCATGAGGCTGAGGGAAGCCAGCTCCCACAGAGAGCAGTGGGCATACTGCCCCAGGAGGAAAGGAACCCTGCTTGCTCTAGAAACCAGAGGGAAGCGCGTGCAGAAGGAGGCTGATAAGGTGGGCAGGCCCTCTGCGTCCTGGCAAGAATTTCTACCTTCATCATAGTAGCAATAAGAGGCCAGGGGAGGGTTTAACGAAGGGGGTGACACAATCAGGTAAGCAACTACAGTGTGCCCTGGGGAGACCGGGGTGAGGGTGGCACCAGAAAATGCAGGGAGGCCAGGTGGGCTGCGGGGCCGGTCCAGGGGAGGCGCTCTGGGCTGCACGGTGCCAGGAGTGGAGAGGTGTGTCAGACTCCGTGGACACAGGGGAGAAGGCGGGGCTGAAGCCGGAGGCCTGGTGGACAGAGTCAAGGGTGGTGCTAACCGGCAGAGGGTGCACAGGGTGTGGACACATTGCGTTTGAGGGTTTCTGTGCACCCCTCTGTCCAACCAACATGGCACTGAATGACTGATTGCTCTACCAACTGATGGATGGATAAAGGGTGCCGAGACCTCTTTCCGAGGGTGAGGCTCACTGCGAGGCACCTGCCGACTCTGGACACACCCTGGGCTGGAACAGACATATCACAAAGAAGGCACACGGGCAGGCAGCAAAGCCCTGGGGAAAGAGCCCACGTAATGAAAATGTAAGTTATTATTACTATTACCTTATCAGATCTGACAAGATCACAGTCAAAGGTGGGGCCGCTGCAGTGCAATACAATATAAATGGGCTCTCGGGTGGCAGTTGGCTGTTGCATTGATTCTTATTCACTCAGGAGCTAAATCGCGGTGCTAATGTGAAACATGTGTGAAATATCCGTTTTTCATGCACTAGCAATGAAAGGGCTTCGCAAATCTGTAGCCAAATGAATGTAGTTATGAGTAATGAGAATCTGCACGTGGGCATCATTTTATTACTACATCCAAGCCAGTTTCATCAAAGCCTTGATTTCACGTGAAAGAAAGCACTCCAGCCACCAGGGGAGGCGGGGAAACACCAGCACAAGGCGCCTAGTTGAGAAAGTGACACTTAACTGCGAGCCAGGGCCCGAGGGTTTTGAAACTGTACTTCACACCATTCGTTTGCTCCCATAACCACGGCCTTTCGGGATGGGAAGGGACCTCAGGCCACTCAGCTCACCTGCATGACAGAGGAGGCAAGACACTCTCGGGGTGTCCCCCAGTTCATCAACGGGAGATCTGGGACTGGAACCCACACCCTCTCACTGGTCTAGACCATGATGTCTCTACCACTGGTCTAGACTCCCCTAACCTTCCTAGGATTTCAGATGTCAGGGCCCAGGATTGAGTCTTTACTGAAACCACCAGAGCCGATGAAAGTAAAGACTATTTCTAACATCCCAGGTTGGCAGGCAAAGGACACTGCATCTTGGCAGACGTTTTGGTGACTATGGAATGCTAGAGAGCTGAGGGCTGAGTCCCCGGGACAACAAGGCACAGAAATCTAGGAACAAAGTCATGTTCACTTATCTGTTCACATGTAAACGCATACTCTGCCTACTTCTAGAAGAGGATTTGGGGTGGTTTATAATGGAACATACACACACATGCAACAAAATAGTTCAGGCCAACATTGGATTGCAGAATTGATTTTAGTAGCAAAAAAAAAAAAAAAAAAAAGAGAGAGTCTGGAAATGATCCAAGTGTCCCTCTATAGGAGGCTTGTTTTAAAAATTCCTGTCCAGGGGAGCCTGGGTGGCTCAGTCGGTTAAGCGTCCAACTTCGGCTCAGGTTATGATCTCACAGTTCATGAGTTCGAGCCCTGCGTTGGGCTGTGTGCTGATGGCTCAGAGCCTGGAGCCTGCTTTGGATCTGTTTCTCCCTCTCTCTACCCCTTCCCTGTTCATGCTCTGTGTCTCTCTCTCTCTCAAAAATGAGTAAACATTAAAAAAAACTTTTTAATAAAAATTAAAAAAACAAAATTCCTATCCATACATCCAATGAATACTACATAGCTCTTAAAAATAAATAAATAAGCAAATACATAAATAAATGAGAAAGTGCTCTATGTACTAATATGGAGACATTTCAAGGATACACATGTAAGGAAATTTAAAAAGCAAGGCATAGAGTACACAGTAGGCTATATTTTGTATGGTAAGGTGGAAAACTAAAAATATATATTCAAATTTCTCTGTTTTAGCATTAAACAACAATGGAAGTATAAACCAGAAAGTTATATAAATGGTTACCTATGGGGGCAAAAGGCTAGAGGGAGAATTCTGGGTATATGTGCCTTTGTATGTCATTCTGATTTTTGAACTGTATAAATGCTTTACCTATTCAACAATTCTAATTCAGTTTTGCACAAGAGGAAAGAGGAAATGGGAAACAATTTCAGGTGCAAAAGCCAACAATGTCTCCCTTCTGCCTTCCCCCAGAAATGGAGGCTACGCCTGCCTTTCCTGGGCCCCCACAGTCCCGTGGATACAGAAGGAGTGGGGAGTGTCAGCAGCCTCCGGCCTCCAGTCTCGAGGAGGCTAGGAATGGAGGGCAGACAGGCAGCCTACTCAGGCTGGAGGCCAGCCTGCCTCCTCAATGGAGAGAGCAGGTGAAAGCTGGGGCCCGCACCAGGCCACCGCTACTCAAGGCTGTCCGCCTCTGGGGGGCTGTGCCCACATCTGCTCCCCGACTCAGTCCTGACTCACAGTTGTCCCAGCCGCTGACATTCTGTGGTCCCAGGAGCAACTGAACTGCATTAAGAACCATGTTCACACAATTAGGTTCCTGCCTGCTCACAGCTCCAGCCCACCGCACCCCAGGCCCTCCTCACTGCGTTCCCAGCTTGACCGTCAATGCCCCTGCTTCTGGGCAGCAGTGCCTTCAGCTAAGGACGGTGGCTCTGGCCCTAGAAACAAGCTCTCCCCTCCCAGACTCCTCTCTGACCCTCTCCCGGAATAGGAGGGGTGGCCAACCATCAAATCAATTACAATTCACTGCCACCACCCAGATGTCCATTAGCAAAATTAATTCTAGTCTATTAATAAATTATATTCTTACTATAGAAAACCATATTATAAAAAGCAAGAGTGCTGTGTATGAGTAGTTTATTTTTTAAGATATATTAAGTAAAGGGGCGCCTGAGTGGCTCAGTCAGTTAAGCGTCCGACTCTTGATTTCAGCTCAGGTCACAATCTCATGGTTCGTGGGTTCGAACCCTGCGTCAGGCTCTTCATTGACAGTGTGGACTCTGCTTGAGATTCTATCTCCTTCTTCCTCTGCCCCTCCCCTGCTTGTGCTCTCTCTCTCTCTCTCTCTCAAAATAAATAAACTTTAAAAAATTGTTTACAAAAGATATATTAAGCGAAAACACAAGCTGTAGAACATAACATAGCTTGATCCCATTGGAGGGCAATCTGGACCTATTTTCCAGACCCACGATGAAAATACAGATGTAACAATGCCCTGAACTGTTGACAGTGGTTGTCTCTGGGTAGAGAGGGGGCTGTTACAATTTCCTTCACTTTCTCAGTGAAACACTTCTAATTTTTTTCTTAGCTGAAGCAGTTATTATTTGTGTAATCTGAACATAGATCTCTCTCATTCATGACACACTTCATTGGGCTGGTTTGCCAAGTCAGATGCTCGGGCCAGAAACTCCCCTTCTGACCTGGTACTTCCTACCAGAGGGCAAATTGAGGCCCAGAGAGGTTACTATTTTCTTACTTAGCATCATGCAGCAAGTGAGTTAACAGCCAAGCCGAGCTGAGAGCTCCTACCTCACGACCAATCCCTATGCTCTTTCCACGATACAATGAGGCCTGAAAATAAAATGAGTGCATATTTGTAGAGGGTTCCTTATGTGGCTGATAGGGGGAAACAGGGGAAAATATGGGAAAAAAAAAAAAAAAAAAAAAATTGACTTCGCACTCCAGGCCTCATTACCTGGCTGCCAGGTCAATACCACCACCTTTGACTGATGAAAGATTCCAGACAAGTGTTCATTTAAAGATGAGCCATTAACTGTAAATCAAAGCCCACAGTGAGTGCTTAGTTATAAAGCGAATTAGCATAAGTGGGTAAATGGATGGCTGATCTCAGCCCCAACGGTCAGGGCCGGGAGAAGCTACACCCTCTGACTCAGAAAGACAACAGAGGATCAGGGTCAGGGAAGGCTTCTTTAAGGAGTGTCTCTAATATAAAAATAGTCACCACTGTCTCCCCAGAAGCGGGCAAAATAGCAGGCTGCACATTCATCAATTAACAAGTGCTATTAAACCTTTTGTTCCCCTGGACTCAGAAGGCCTGGCTGACTGTGATGAGGATGGTGGCCTCCTCCATTTGGCCGCCCCTTTACAACTTAGAAAGGCTTTAACTCATCATCTTATCGGATCCTCTCGGTGTCCTGTGGCCGGCAGTTTTTAGCCTTTATTTTTGTGTCCGAGGAAGCAGTTACGTGACTTGCTCGGGGTCACACAGGGCAGTTTCAGAGGCAGCGCCAGAGGCCAGCTCTGCGGGGTCTGGCCCCATGTGCTTCTCCTACCCCCCAGCAGAGTGGGGTGGCAGGCCAGAAAGGTGGGGTGAGCAGCCTCTGGGAAAGCAAAATGGCCAAGATGCATGATGCAAACCTTTCCGAGTCAGGTGCTACTGTTTCCCTCCCAGACCACCTGCACCACGCTGTACACATGTTCTGCCACTCTGGGGACTCTGAGTATGGTTTGCGTGTGTGCTAAGCGATGTCTGCAGGGCAGGTAATCTAATTCTTTCCATTTAGTAGATAAGGAAACCGAGGCTCGGGGTCACTTGTCAGATGTCTTGTTACTTCTCAGGGGCCAAAGAGGTAGAGAGGAAAACTAAAAGTTGTTGAGGGCCATTGGGGGCCAAGGACTCTCTCTGGATCATTTCATTTCCTCCTCCCAGCCATCCTCAGAGGAAGGCATGGCTACCCTGTCTTATATCAGAGGCCACTGAGTTTCAGGGAGACTAAGTCACCTGCCCGAGTGATGGGGCCAGGACCCAACAGCAGGGCTGTCTGATCCCAAAGCTGAGGTCTGTGGTTGCTATGAGAGCCACAGCGTGGGGGGGAGGGGTAACTATGTGCCAGGCACTGGCTAAGTCCCTCCCCCAAATATCAGTACTAACAACAGCTTCCTGAGCCTTAAAACGTGCCAGGAGTGGGCTGAGCTCTGCCCACGCAGACTCTTGAGGATGCGGCATGTGTCCCACACGGCTCTGAATCCTCACGAGGCACGAATCGGCACGTGGCTTCCTTGTTGATTTGAAGCACCCACCCCAGCCCTGTTCTTCTCTGGGTTCCTTTTATTTCATTTCTGCTGTGCAGATTAAAGGGCAGTGTGGGCTCTCTGCTAACAAGTGCCCTTGACTGCTATTCACATCCCAAATAACCGCACACACACCCTGCCAGGGGAGTCCAGGCCCCCCCAGCCAGCCCCCTGCAGCCCAGAAACCGGGGTAGCTCCCAAAGGTGCCTCAAATCCCTCCACTTCTACTTAAACCACCACTGCCCACCTTTCGCACGATTCCCATTCAGGCGGTCTTCTCTCCCTGACCGGAGGAATGATTTGAAGGTGATAAACATTTCCACATGAAGGCTTGGGTGTTTCTGAGTCACAATTTATTGCTTTGTTTCTGTGGTTTATACTTCTTCTTCTTCTTTTTTTTTTTTTTTTAACTTAAAAGAGAGGGCAGGAGTGATGAGTGTGTATGGGATGAGTAATTCCAGCTCTTCTGGGCTCCGGTGGGAAGACAGAAACAAGAGGTGGAGACAGAGGGGAGGAGAGGCTGGGAGTGGCTGGGAGGGCCGGGCAGGAGGAGCACTGACCCCTGTTCCGGATGGGGAGGACTTGGGCCCCCACGTCAGATAGCGCCATAATCCAAACAAGGTTTATGTGCTCAGCTGCAGAATGTGGGCGTGTGGAGGCCGGAGACAGGGAAGTATTCCAGCTGAGTGATCCATAACCAACAAAGGGGTGGCCCATGCAAACCTTCCACAGCTTCAAGGCCCAGATCAAGTGCCACGAACCAGCCCAGAGTGGTCCCATCTTCCTCTGACTTGGAACCTTTCATTTGCCCTGAGGGCTAGATGACTTTGCTAGTCCCCATCACTGTCTGTTCTCACCACCTCCCCAGTTTGATCATGACCTCCCAAAGGGCAGAGAGCTTGTTTTTACCACCTTTGTATCTTTTGAGGGTGTGACACTCACACCAGTCCATTCTTGAGGTGATGTGTACCACACCCTGTATACAGAGCCATGAGCCTCCAAGCAAACATTCGTGGACTGAGTTTCAGAAAGTGGCACCAAATAAAAATCACACAATTTACCCTTTGGTCTTGGGCTTTATACTGTGTATGCAGCCCTTTCCTATTCTTGTAAAGTACCTGGTAGGTGATATTAAGCTTAGTTTGCACGTAAGAAAACCTAGGTTAAGTGATTAACCAGTAACTAGTTAGTAAACAGAAACAGCTCTGGAACCCAGGTTTCTGATCTTAGTCTGATTTTCCCTGAAGGGGCTGGAGCTTTCTATCTCCTTCGAAGCCCATAATTTGAGGGAACACTGCATTGCTATAGCCCACCCTCACCCAAGATGCGTAGTGTGCAGTGGCATAACCAAGGCTCTGAAGAAATCTGTTTAGCTTTACTTCAATACAGCCTTCTCCAAACCCACCTTACCCAGAACTCTTCTGCATGGGATCCCTGTGGTCTCCTCCCCTGGGGGAATGTTCTACTGACCCACTGTTACTTTCCTAAAGGGGAGCCCACACTCCCAGGAGAAGCCGTACATTATGGATGAAGGAAGGCTTAGGCTGGACTAATGGTGCAATTTCAGGGCTCAGCCAACTAGTAAATACATTCCTTCTTCCTCATTCTCTTTTTCTTCCTCTTCCTCTTCTCCTTCTCATCCTCCTCCTCATTATTATTATTATACTTTTCATTATTAAGCTTCTCAAATATGCACAAACAGAAGAGCATAATAAATCCCCAGGTGCCCATCACCAGCCACCAAACCAGCTTCAACAATATGCAACAATCTGCTATGTTTGCTTCATCTTTTTTTACCTGGATCACATTAGAGAAAATCCCAGATATCATATTACGTCATTTGTAAACTCAACAAAGACCCACCGAGCGCATTTGGTTGGTGTGTCTCTTAAGACGTTAGTAATCTGGGGGCACCTGGGCGGCTCAGTCAGTTAAGCATCCGACTTCAGCTCAGGTCATCATCTCGTGGTTTGTGGGTTTGAACCCTGTGTCGAGCTCTGTGCTGACAGCTCAGAGCCTGGAGCGTACTTGGGATTCTGTGTCTCCCTCTCTCTCTGCCCCTCTCCCACTCACGCTCTGTCTCTGTCTCTCAAAAATAAATAAACATTAAGAATATTTATCCAAGGGATACAGGAGTGGTGATGCATAGGGGCACATGTACCCCAGTGTTCATAGCAGCACTCTCAACAATAGCCAATACATGGAAAGAGCCGAAGCGTCCATCAACTGATGAATGGAGCAAGAAGATGTGGTTTATCTGTACAATGGAATACTCCATGGCAATGAGAAAGAATGAAACCTGGCCTTGTGTAGCAACGTGGATGGAACTTGAGGGTGTTATGCTGAGCGAAATAAGTCAGGCAGAGAAGGACAGATACCATATGTTTGCACCTATAGGTGGATTAGGAGGAACTTAATGGAGGACCATGGGGAGGAAGAAGGGGAAAAATAGCTAGGGAGAGGGAGGGAGGCAAACCAGGAGAGACTCTTGAATGCTAAGAATAAACTGAGGGCTGATGGGGGGGGGGAGTGGGTGATGGGCATGGAGGAGGGCACTTGTTGGGATGAGCACTGGGTGTTATATGGAAACCAACTTGACAATAAACTATTTAAGAAATAAATAAATGTAAATATGCATGTAAAAAAACAAACATTAAAAAAAGAAAAAAAAAGAATATTAAAAAAAAAAAGACTCTAGTAATCTGTCATAATTTTGCCTGCAAAATTAACTTAACTCCCCCTCCCCCTTAACTCCCCCTCCACATTCTATTGATAAAATGGGGGCATTTGTCCTGAGGTCTTGGTCTGGCTTTGGTGACAGCAAAGCCACCTTCAGTGGTGTTTTTGCACATTCCTCTAGCTCCTGTATAAAATGGTAGTTAGAGTCACAGGCTGGAGCAGTTTTAGGCTCAGCTTTACAGCAAGCAAATGTCATGGGTGGTGCCGCATTCTTCCTGTTACATTACATCTGGTTGCCCAACGTTTAGCAAAGCCAATATTAACCCATCGGTTTGGGTGACTTTTTGAGAAATCAGGTCTTCCCAGTGTCTCCCAAGTTATATCACGTTCTAAAAGTGATATAGTTCTAGATACATCTCGAACCCATTGCCCACTTTCTAGGATTTCATGGGCGACTCTCTCCTACTATCAACCTCCAAAATTCTATCAGCATATCCTGTCTTTGGCTGTCTCTGTGTGACCTTTAACCTTTCCTTTCTTTTTTTTTTTAAATTAGAAAAGACATTTTTAAGGGGCCAGCCAAGCTGGGGACCCCATGCTTCCTCCAGGCCCCATCCCACCAACAACTCCGTGAGCTCAGCTAGAATCTCAGGGTCTCAGTAGCCCATGGATTCCTCCACCCATCTCCTAGAAGATGAGTCAGAATCTCAAGGAGAACAAGAACACATAGTCGAATATGATAAATATGCATCCAAATTTTTAAAAACCAAATTACACAAATCAAGCTTATTCTGAGAGGTTCGTATTACCAGGGGCCTCTAGTGCTCCAATCAGCATAATTAAATACCAAGATCTCTCTACAAGTGATTGTGGGTTTCACATTTTTTATCATCCAAGGACCATTTCAGTGGGATGATTTTAAGCTAATAAGAACCCCCAAATTAGAAACTAATTAAGGAGATGGAAAATACAAATGTATTTGTTTTTAGTCGGCACTATTTTTGTCAGAGGAATCATGAAAAATTAAAATTGTTAAATACCTATATGAAGGTTGTCAGTCAAGGGCAATGTGGCTGTCTGCCTCTCCCTGCTGCAAAATTACACGGGGATCTATCAGAAACTCTTCCCTGGGGGCCCCCAGGAAGCAAAACAGAGCCTGATTTCAAGGAACAGAGTTCTGCACTGTTAGACATGGCCAGGAAAAGGGTGCTGCCATAATACTTTCAAATCCTTGCTGATTATGATTCAGAGTTGCCTCTTACTTTTCAAATGCATGGGTACCTGGCATCACCATAGTAGGCTTTCTCGTGCCCATTTAACAGATGAGAACATTAAGGCCCGGGGAAGGTGAGAGACCTGCACAGGGTCATACAACAGACTTGGAGCCATGACCGCCTCTTGAACTACATGTGCTTGATTTTGTGAAACGTCCTCCCCGCTGTTTTCCAAATGTGCCACAGCTCACCTCTCAAAATAGATGTTAAGTCACGATGACACTGGTTTGGAGGATCCTTTTTGATTCGTGACAGCTTTGAGAACACAGGCCCCAGCAGAAGCAGCAGGAAGCAGGACCCCCCCGTCTAGAGAGGCAGCAACACAGGGACCCACAGGCCACCGCGGTGAGCATCAAAGCACCAGTGTCCCCACCACACACAATCAGGTGTTGACCCAACCTTGGAAACACCACTTCAATCCCCAGGCCTGGAGAGTCTCTGTTCGTTCTGTGGACTGCGCGATCCCGCGCAGCCGACGCCGAGTTCGTGACCCTGACCTTCACCTCCTCGTCCTGCTCCTTCCAAACTAGGCCAGGAGGACATGGGGCCTTCCTGCAGACACTCTCTTTAAACCTCCTTCCCTATGGCAGAACTGTCACCAACCCTCACTCTTCTGCTGTTGCTGGGGGACGGTGGCTGGAGCAGACATTATTCATAAAACACTCCGCACCCCCAGGAAGAGCAGCCATACTCTGTGGCAACGGGTTCCCTTGCGCTCAGAGGCAGGCACCCAGATTTTTATGGCTGGGGCAAGACAGGGGTGATAAGGTAGAGATAGTCTTTGTCTCAAAGGCCACAGCTGGAAGAATGGAGAGAGAGGGGTTGAAGGACTTGCGGCCTTTGAGGTAGGATCCCTGGGGTGGGTCCCCAGATATTTGGGATGGCTCAGGTAATGGGTGCTGCAGAAGCCAGAAACCCTCCCTCCACTGGAACAGAGCACCTTGGTGGTGTCCAAACCCTAGAGATGAAGGCCTACGGGCCCCAACACTCCCTCTGGCAGAGCTGACACTGGGGTACAAGCTGGATGCAGGGATGCCTCCTCCAGAGGGCCACACAGACCTGAATAAGGAGGGACCACAGGCAGACATGACTGCTGTGGGCAGGGGTCCGGGCCTCCCCTCCCTCCCCACTTTTCCTGACCTGCAAATCCCCATTGTTCTCCTACCACAGGCAGAACCACAGAAATGCCTGCTGGGAAACTTGCCAAACTTAGCCAATAGGGGAACTCAAATTGGTTGTCATTTGATTTAGGAAAATAACAAGGATTCCTTCTTGACATCGAATGTCACAGAGTAATCACTCATTATTGTATCCAGTCATCCTAGTTACCCAGCAAGATGGAAATGATGAGCGCCACTGCCAGCAAAGCCTCTGAAAGCTCAGAGAGCTTTAGGAACTGCCTGAGGTCAGCCTGGAACCAGCAGACGCTGGGGTCCAAAGACCAGCTGGGGAGACCCATAGCCAGGGCTGGTTCCAGAAAACATACGTCACCATCTAGAAGAAGTGATTCAAGACATCTCTGATTATTCAAGCCAGTTTCTCCAGGGATACATTACAGATGCACCATAAGAAGAGGACATAATAGGGGTGCCTGGGAGGCTCAGTCGGTTAAGCGTTCGGCTCAGGTCGTGATCTCACGGTCTGTGAGTTTGAGCCCCGCATCGGGCTCTGTGCTGACAGCTCGAAGCCTGGAGCCGGATTCGGATTCTATGTCTCCCTCTCTCTGCTCCTCCCCCACTCACACTCTGTCTCTGTCTCAAAATAAATAAACATTAGGAAATTTTTTTTAAAAAGAGGATATAATAGGAAGTCCTCTTGAACAGCTCATGAGACACCTGGCCCCCAGGTCCCCCTTGGCAAGACATTCTAGATTCTAGACCTGAGCTGTCCAGCCAGTATAGTAGCCACAAGCCATATGTGACTATGGAGCACTTGAAATGCAACTAGTCCAAACTGAGGGGTATTTGTAAGTATCGAATACACTCTCGGCTTCAAAGACTTTGTACAAAAAGAAGAACGTAACACATCTCATTAATAATCTATATATTGATTACATGTTGAAATGATAATAATAGTTGGGCCTTTTGAGTCAAATGAAACACGTTATTATAATTAATTTTACTTGCTTGTGTTTACCTTTTTGAGGTGACTACTGGAAAATTTTAAATAGTGTATGTGGCTTACGTCGGTGGCTCAGGCTCTCCCAGGCAGCCCTGGGCAGGGACCCAAGTCTTGCCTTGGTGTCTATACCCACCTCACCCTGCCCCACTCCCAGAAACTGCGAGGGAAGCCCAGGAGGCAAGGCTTCTCCAGACTCTTCTCGACACTTCTGTAAATCCAAGCCCCGCCCCTCCTGCCCTCTCTCCTACTCGGTGCCCACCTAGAACCTGTGGGCCCAGCAACTGCCGAAGCACTTGAACTCAGTCACCATTTCTGAGTGTTTGGATCCACCTGGAATGATATCTTCCACAGCCAGATAAATTCTGCTAGCCCGGTTTTTGGAGCCCAGGCCTCAGACCCCGTTAGGGCATCAGAAGCCCCAGGAATCAGGATGCATTTCTCCCAGTCTTCTCTGCTCCCATCCCTGCCAGCCTGTGAGCTCCTCCAAGAGCAGCAGAATGGAAGTCAACTCAATGTATTGATCACTTGCTATAGTGCCAGCTGCTGTGCTAAGTGTTTTGCATGTTCTATTTTATTTAATTCTCCCAACCAGCCTGTGAGTGAGACAGCATGGTCCCTGTCTTGAAGATAGGAGCCTGAGGCTCCTGGAGTCCTGGCTCTGTCCCCACTGCCATTCGTTTTCCCTCAGCCCCATCCCCCCTCCCTTGGGAGCAGAGATGCCTTATACATTTTTTTGTTTCTGCCTAATACAGTGCCCAGGACACAACAGGTACTCAGCAGTATTGGTACAATAGGTTACGAACCTTCTCATAGACGGGGTCCTTCGCTCTTTCTTGCCTTGATCAGAAAGCATATTGTCACTACCTGCCTGAGGCCACACACATGATGAAAGTCCTCACATACTAGCATGCCACCTGAGCCTTTTCTGCCCCTATCACCTGCCCTCCAGGGTCAGCTCTGCCCAGGTCCTCAGGCAAGTCTGAGATATACAGACCACCTTCTCTGCTGAGAAGTGGGATACATGAATAGTCCAGGGCCAGTACCCAGAGACACAGCCCCAAGCTGCTGTGCAGGGCTATGCTTGCTGGGCTCCCTGGAGCTTACTTTTCCCTCCTCCCCACCCACCCTTTTATTTCCTTATAGACACAGGAGCTAAGTCCTGGGCCTGCCTAGTGTTGGAGGCTGACCCATTTCCTAGAGCCGGGTTCAGCTTTCTAAATTCCTTCCTCGTCTTATTCTTTCTGCCTGATTTAGAACAAGGCCACCCAGAAGTCCTAATACTCTGCCCCTCCCTACCCCTTGGCCTGACCCAATGGATCCTGACACTGGCCTGCACTGGAATGGAATTTGCCACACCTCCTTGGGCCTCCTGCCCCACACCATTCGTCCTTCTCCCCTGCCTGCTCTGGTCAGTTTCCCAAGGCCTTAAGCTATTTTTATTTCTGCCCTGGCCTGCCATTTTCCCCAAGGTGGAAGTTGCCAGAGTGGTACCCTGTATGACACACTGCGAGCAAAGACCAGATGACCAAAGGTAACGTGCCCTCCCCAGGATCAGAGCTCACCTTTGGGGTCTCCAATCTCACTGGCTCCCTGTCCTTCCAGCCTCCGAACCCCACCTTCAAGGCCCTAGGGACCTGTTTGATGCTTCTTGTTTAGTTGACTTCCCAGGGTCAACTGCTAGACCCAGGGTATCTGCCAGCCCCCTCCTGTGTTCCTCAGACATCTGCTCATGACCTTCCCAAGGCACTCTTGACATCTGCTACTTGATCTAGCACCCTTGAAGGGATGGAGAGAGACATAAACTCCCCTTTTCCTTTTTTCTACAAGAAATACCAACCCATCACCTCACCCTATCATTGAAGAAATCTCAATCCATCAGGAAGGCTTCCCAACTAGAGAGGTCTCCAGATCTGTCCCTCATGTATCCTGCTTCATGAATCCATGAAAATGCTCTTGCACCTCTCACTGCCTCTGTTTCCCCACTGGCATCAACTCCTGGCCTCCCAAGAGGCTAATGGGGAATAATAACTTCTTGATTTGTTACTTTGAGTTCTTCAAACAAGAGGTGCTCCATCTATAAAGGCATCAGGCCTTCCCATAAGGCATAGGAAGTGAACCCACCTGCTGCTAAATCTTCCAGGGCCTGGCTCCAGCAACCACATGGGGCAGAAACTAATAACTATAAAGTGACCATCTATCATCTTATCAGGCCTTACGGCACTTTGTTTGCATAGTTATCTTTCTGAGGGTTGACATTTTATGTCTACTGCAGGCTGATATATTCTCCTCCCTGCCACATTACTCAGAAAGGATGGATGAGCCACAGGTTCCTTACCTGTCATTACACCGTGTACATGTCGCTGGGGGCCGAAGCATCGATTCTTCTTGAGTCTCCTTGGTTGTGTAGCCCTCCTGATTTGGCGGCTCCAAGTCCAGTGGTCTGTGGATCACGGTCACTCCTCAGGCCCTGGCGGGGCTCCACGCCATCCCTTCTTGCTTTCCCGGCTGGCCCCCTTTTCAGGGGTGGCAATACGTTCCAAGCTCCCAACTGCTTCAGAGGGGATCTGCAATCAGAACAGAGGCCTCTGTCGCCTGCCACGACCAGAAACACATGTCTAAGTTTTAACTGTTCTAGAACTTTCCAACGATCCTCTTATTGCTCTTTAATATTAGGTCCTGCAGTTACTGGTGATTATCTAGATTTTACCTCAGCCAGGGTCTTCACTGCCCATGTCCGACCCACCAGCTGTACCCCCAGGCCTTCATGTGCACACACACGCATACACACACCTTTCATTCCTATTTTCTTACCTCTGTATATTTTGTTTTATCTGCCTGAAAGACCCACCCTTCATCCTACCTACTATTCAGAGTTGAGCTCATAACAGCTCACTGCCTGAGGAAAGAATTTGCTACTCTCCCTCCGATGTTGAGATACACAAAGAACAGAGCCATGTCTACCAGGGACATTCCACCACCCCTGGGGTGAGGCTTCCAGTGCACTCTGGTTTGGGGACTCCAGGAAGGCCATGACCTATGGCTTATCATGAACTTCCTTTCATAGCCCTTGGGCTCAGAGCAAGAAGCAAGGGTTGAGATGCAAACCCCACTGAGTGAGGGACACAGAATGGCTCCACTGAGTTACCACGTGTCATAGCCAAGACCACAGCTCACACTCTAAGGGGTGGGAAAGCCCCAGCTGTAAGTAACCCCACTGAGCATGGAGGCCTGCTCACCTCTGGAGACTGGGTCCATGCCAGCCATAGCCCTGTACCTCTGACCAGTCATGTCATCCCCTTCTAATGGTGCAGAGGGTTCCTGCTACCCAGGATGACTGCAACCCTGAGTTCCACCCTGACCTTGGGCTCTTCTGAGCTTCATGCACCCATTTTTTTCTTTCTTTTTTTTTTCTTTCATAGTTTATTGTCAGGTTAGTTTCCATATAACACCCAGTGCTCATCCCAACAAGTGCCCTTCTCCATGCCCATCACCCCCCTTCTATTCTCCCCCACCCCCATCAGCTCTCAGGTTGTTCTCAGTATTCAAGAGTCTCTCATGGTTTGCCTCCCTCCCTCTCCCCAACTATTTTCTTCCCTTCTCCTCCCCCATGGTCCTCTGTTAAGTTTCTCCTGTTCCACTTATAGGTGAAAACACGGTATCTGTCTTTTTCTGCCTGACTTATTTCGCTCAGCATAACACCCTTGAGTTCCATCCACGTTGCTACACGTGGCCAGATGTCATTCTTTCTCATTGTCATGTAGTATTCCATTGTATAGATGAACCCCATCTTCTTGATCCATTCATCCGTTGATGGACACTTAGGCTCTTTCCATGTATTGGCTATTGTTGAGAGTGCTGCTATGAACATTGGGGTACATGTGCCCCTGTGGATCAGCACTCCCGTATCCCTTGGGTAAATCCTAGCAGGGCTATTGCTGGGTCACAGAGGAGTTCTATTGTTAATTTTTTGAGGAACCTCCACACGGTTTTCCAGAGGGGCTGCACCAACTTACTTTCCCACCAACAGTGTAGGAGGGTCAGTGCACCCATTTCTAAGAAGGGGCTGTGGCAGGTGGAGAGTGTCCACCAGGGCGCCCAGCACTACGAGTGAAGGATAGCACCATGGACAGGGATGAGGGTGGGAAGGAAGTCAGGGATGTGAGGTCCCATGAATTCTAATAAGCACAATGATGACAATGTCTTACAACACATATAATAATTAATACCCTTCAAGCTGGTTTTACATCCATTGGACTTACTTGTTTCACAATACCAACATAAAGGGGTATTTTGAGCATGAGGAAACAGAGCACAGAGACGTTGAGAATCTTGCTAAATGTCACACAGTAAGTTAGTAAAAGAGCCAAGACAGGAACTCCTGACTCCCAACTATCATTCTTTCCAGCAATCTCCCTGGGCCTAGGTTAATTTCCTGTCACCTCAAGGGGATGTTGGGTCAAGAGGAGTAAGAAAGGGGAGGAGAAAAGAGGCATGCTTGGCCTGCCATTGCAGGATGGGGACAAGAGAAGAACAGGCATGCCTTTGGTTTCTTCCCTGATATAGGAGGGTTTAGGAGGAGCAGGCACAGAGAGAACAGAGTGATAAATAGGAAGACAGGAATGTGCAGGCTCCTGGCTAACAGGCGCAGCTCAGGCAAAGAGGAAATTGGCTGTGATAAATAGCCCCAGCGTTCTGGGGGTGGGGTAGGGACTCTCCAACCTTGAGCTTCCTGGGGGACTGGGATCTCTATAGCTCCCACCTCCCAGGCATTTCTAGGCAAGGCATTGCTGGGGGATTAAAAGCACCTTTGAACAAACTAGGCAATTACTATTATTACCTTCAAAAAGTGCATACACATTCATAGGTTCTTTTATATATGTGATATATTCCTAAATAATAAAAATGAGGGGAAAAAAAACCCATAATGTTCCACCCCTGTGAATAAAGATCTGCTCCTAGACAACCCAATTCCTTGCTTGATTCCAAAGCTGCTCTCTGCTTCTATTGACAGGGAGGAAGTCACAACTTGGAAATTCCTACCTGGTAATAGAGGACAGGGCAGGGCCAAGCTCCTTCCAGAGCAAGCAGCACAGGCCACGGGCCTGGAAACCCAGGACAGGTGGCAAATCCACAGAGCTAGGTGGGAAAATTACCCAAACACTAATGGCAGCCACAAAGCTCAGTGCAGACCCACATGCCCACCTCCACTCAACAGCAGACCAGAAACCTCCGAACATCAGGAAGATGAACAGCAAATCATTGTCTTGGCATTAGCCCTGAATCCCAGGCAGCCCAGTGGGCCCTCGGTCAACCTTGGAGCTCTTAAGTGAGCCCCATAACATGCAGGGGACGCCATCGGGGAAGGAGAACACGCTGAGCCCCTTAGAAGCCAGTCACCGGCCTGTCCCGCTCGCTGCGTGGTCACTGGGCAGCTGTAGCTCCAGAGGCAAACAGCTAAAGCTCATCAATTCTCGTTGGGGGTAGGGAGGGTGAGGAGAGGTGGCCTCCTGAGCCCTCCTGCAAGGTGGGGCTGAACCGCATTCACAGCAGATGGTGCTGTCGCCCTCACTCCGGGATTCTCATTCCTAATTATCTGTGCTGTCAGCAAAACAATTAACCCTCGAAGAAAAATTGCGCCGTCCACTCCCAACCATATGAAAAGGCAATTTTTCCCAAGGACGAGGGACACTCAGGGCAGCAGCAGACGGAAAGTAGGGCAGCCTTGCATGCGGTTCCGGATCTCGCTCACCCTGGGCAATTTCACCATCCTCTGACCTCCTTGGTCTCTGAGGCACCGCAGGAGCCCCTCCTGCCTCTGAGCCTGCACTTCCTTTCCCATCTAAAGGTGGGGAGCCCCATCCCTAGGGTCCCCTTCAGTCCCACAGCGTTACCAGTCTACACGGACCCAGTCTTTTCTTTCGAATTTGAAGTTCCTGGGGAGCTGAGCCCGCTTCCTCGTGTGTTCCTTCATTCATTTGCTCACCCGCTTATTTATCTGCTTGCTCATTCATCCCATTATTGCATATTTATGTTGCTCCCAGGAGATACAAAGAAAATATCTATTCAGCCTTCTTGACCACTGCTTGGAGCCTCCTTCCCTGAGATGTGGGGAGAGGAAGGGAGGATGGGGCAGGGAAAGGTGGGGACCCCAGCCAGGAGCTTGAGCACTGGGCAGGGCTTGGCTTCAGGCTGCGGGAGGAAGGTCCTGTTGCTGCATGTGGATTCTGTCTCAAGATTCGGCTGCAGTAAGGCAGCCGTGGCTCAGAAGAGCTGATGTTGAGCAAGCCACTTTGGTCCTCGGGGCAGGCCTGCAGGGGGGCAGAAAGGTGTGATGGCCGGGAGCCCCCACCAGCCCTGGGGGGGCCGGTTACTGTACGGGGTCTGCACTACCAAGGGTGCTCATTAAATATCTGAGGCAAGATGAAGGAACCAGATGGCCCCTCCTCAGAGGAACTGTTTTAAAAAGCAAAGGGAGTTTCTACAGGGCTGGGATGTGATGTCTTTTCCCCAGGAGTCTATAATTTAAGGCCAAGATCACTTGCTCTAAGTCACGCATTCTCATGCATGGACATGGAAGAGAAAGCAGGGTGAGCAAGAGACCCTAGAACCTGTGTTCAATGCTGAGCGAGCCTTCAGGTATGAGGCTGTCAGGGCCACATTGTACACATTCCATCTGGAGATGGGCCAACTGCTCCCAGACAGGGAGATGGAGCAAGACTCCGCTGCAGGTGGCGCCCCCATATCCAGCCTCACCCACATCCCGCTCGCACTGCCCCCCGGAACTGCCCCTGAACAGAGCAGGGAACTCTAGAGGCAAAAAAGGAGAGTCCAGGTCAGGACACTGTCTGGCCCCCATGGGGCTGTGGGCCCCCTACTCAGGCAGGGGCAGCGCTTTGGCCACCTGAGAAGGAACGCAGAAAACAGAGAGGGTTGGACTGCGGGTATGATGCGTGGGATAGAGAGCTGGGACCCTCCTCCACCGCCATTTTGCCCAGGTCAAGCCCGTGACATCTTTCTTCCCTTCCCCCATTGCCCAGCCAGCTACTGGTCCTTGCCCTCGGCCAGGGCCCAGGCGCACAGGCTCAGATACCAGCTCCTCGGCATAAAAGGAGCGTGTTTATATTCAAAGCAGGCTCTTGCCCACTCAGAATCTGCCCACTCGAAGGCAGCACATGTGACCGCACCCCCTGCCCAGAGTCCAAGCGGGACACATGCCAACCTCTGGCTGGAGACATTTCTAAATATGAGCCTGGCACAGAGAGTCAGCTTCCCAGGCCTCCTCTACCCTGGGAGACCCAGCCAGGACTTTCGGGGCTGCCGGGAGGGAACGGGCTGGGGGCAGGCAGGCAGGGTCAGGAGGCAGCCAGCTGAGACAGCCAACCACCCTAGAAATATCGCCTGAACCCCTCCTGGCCTTCCACCCTCATTAAGGGAAGAGACAGGATTGCCCTGCATCCAGAAAGTCTAATCAATTGCCCGCAACCCTTGGCAGTGGGGACGGGAAAGCCACTGCCTGCTCAAATGTGCACGGATTAAAAATATACAAATGGAATATTTTTTCTTCCCCTCTCCTCAACCCCCTGAAGCCTGGGATGCTTGTTAAAAATAGCCTGGCTGTGGCATGGCTCCTACAAAACCCAACGGCTGGCAGGAAAATTAAGGAGCCATTGGAGACAGCGCTAAGTGGTTACCCCTGGGGAGTGGGCTGGGGCAGAGCTAGGAGGGGGTGCTTTCCAGTGCTTCCGGACACACTGCTTGGATTTTTAATGATAAGCAGATATTATTTTTATTAGTTTTTTTTGTTACTGAAGGTTATCCATCCCACCTCTAGGTGACGCTTAAAGCTGAACTTGTACTGTCCTAGCAACCCAGCAGCCTGGTGCTGATGGGCTTGGTGGTGCACTGACCCTCAGCAACCAGGGCACCAGGCACAAATACAGCCCCAAGTTGTGAAAGGAGCACTGAATCCAGAGTCAGGGTCTCAGATCTGTAACAAGCTGGCTGTGTGACCTGAGGCAAATCACTTGAGCTCTCTGGGCTTTAGTTTCCAGTGGGATCAAATGCTAAACCAGGTACTTCCTAGTCCTGGCATCTCCCAACGTAAAGTATTGAGGGAAAACATCTACGACTTGCTGTGGATTTCTCCGGACCATGAACGGGCAAGGGGAATGCATCCCTGGGCAGAAGCAGAGCTTTAAAAGCAGGAAGTGGGCAGGAAGGAGAGAAGCTATTCTGAGAGAAGAGACAGACTCCATAACTTGCTGATGAAGGGCAGGGCAGAAAGAGCATCGCTTCAGTATCCAAAATGTCCTGGGTTCAGATCCTGAATTGAGCTGTCTGCAACTATGTGAACTCAGGTAATTGCTTATCACTCATGCCAATCAACCTCTTCGTCTGTCACATGGGGTAAGAACACCCACTTCCAAAGAGCGTGTGCACATTCAATATAATACAGTGAAAAAGCACCTAGCTCATTCTAGAAGCTTCACATCCTTTTATTCTTTTCTTTCTCCTATCGTCCCCCCTGCCCTGCATTGCAGGGCAGTTAAGGGTTGGGCCCTGGATCACGTTTGTACCCCCCGCTCCACCACCTAATAGCTTATGACCTTGGCAAGCCACTTCATTTCTCTGTGCCTCGGCTTCTGCATCTGTAAAACTGGAGTGAGCTATGGCTCGATGTTGAGGGGCCCCAGCCCACAGTCCTGCCTCCACTAGCCAATGGGGCCCTCGGTTTTCAATCTTGCATCTTCCATGGGTTTGCCAAGTAGGACTTCCTCCAAAGCCCTCCCCCCGCCCCCCTCCAACCTCTCTAGGGTTCCTGGCCCGCAGTGGCCCACAACCTGTAGTTATCCTGCTGCTCTGGCCCTTCCTTATTCACCCCTACCTCCTCTCAACGTGGTCTCCTCTCGGCAGGCTATGCACCTGGCCAGGAGTGCGGATTCTATCCTGGAGGCAATGGGGAAATGGGTTTCATATCAGTGCTTCTCAAGCTTTAATGTGCTTACGAGTCACCTGGGGATCTTGTCAAAATACAGATGCAGCCTCTGATTCAGGAGGTCCCAGAGGGGTCTGAGATTCTGCATTTCTAACAAGCTCCCACGGGAGGCCCATGCCACTGGTCTGGGATCACCCTTTGATTAACAAGGCTGTCGAGTGGAGGAAATCCGTATGTGTGTGTGCATGTGTGTGCGTGTGTGTATGTGTGTGTGTGTAGGGGACAGAGACAAGGCAGAAAAATTATCCAGATCAAAAACAAGAATAAAATTTTGACAGAGATGGAACGATGGAGACCAAGCGAGGATTCCAGAGACACACTGAAGAGGAAAAGGAGAATGTTTTACAAAATTACGTAGCCTTACCCAAATAATAAAAGAAAAATGTTGATTGAGGGGGCCCTGGGTGGCTCAGTCAGTTAAGTGTCCACCGGACACTTAATCAGGTCATGATTTTGCGGTTTGTGGGTTCCAGCCCCGCCATCAGGCTTTGTGCTGACAGCTCGGAGCCTGGAGCCTGCTTCGGATTATGTGTCTCCCTCTCTCTCTGCACCACCCCCCCCACCTCACACTCTGTCTCTTTCTCTCTCTGTCCCTCTCTCTGTCAAAGATAAATAAATATTTAAAAGAATTTTAATAATGCTGATTGAGATAACGCAGGAACACAGAGGCTTACTAATATTAACTAAAAGAGCAGAGGGCCAGCTATACACACACTACGTCTGCAACTCTGCCAAAGGCACATGTACAAAAACTGATGGTAAGTCTATGACTCAAAATCACGAGGGCTGTGTCATAGTAATGCAACTACACGTATTTGTATTTCTTTGTCATTTTCTAGACGTTCTTAGTGAAGTTCTAACATTTTTGTAATTCAAAATGTATCTTATACATATTCTTATTTGCCCACTTCCCCAAGTTGTCAGTTCTTCTGTGTTATTGAGGTTTGATGTATTTTGAGCGCAAACTGCCATTTGCTGCAAGGGCTGGAAAACGGTGCATTAAACCTTCTCAGTCAAACCCAAAAATAAAGCAACCCAGATTCTGTTATTCCTCTCAGCCAAGGGTCCAGCGCTTTGGAAGGCTGGCGCTATCACCTCTCACTATAGCAACAAGAAGACCCTGGTAACCCCGAGCTTACGGTTATTAAGAGTAAAAATAGGAAGTCTGTAGATAGATGTGCAGTAAGAAGCTGGACTGGACAGGCCAGGCTTAGAGCCCTCTCTGCCTTTCTTGCAAGGAAGAGAAAAGCAAAAATCAGACTCTAGCAGCTGATTCCTGCAAGACTACAAGGTGTGCTTGGCATTTTCCTCTGTGTTGTCCAGGTCAGGGGTATACGCTGCCTCTCACACCAATTCCTGACCCACCTGGAGGTGGGCTGTTCTAAAAGACTCAAACGTTCCAGGCAGGGGATGCCTGCGACTCACTGATGTACTGGGCATGTTCACACCACTTCCAGCTCCTTGCCCCCAGGCTGTCCCGTGCATCCTGGCAGGGGCACCCCTCCACCCACCCAGACGCACATCCGTCCTGTGCAGGGTCTCTTCAATTTGACCTTGGGCAGATGTTCGAGCCCCCCGCCCCCCCTTCCCCCCTCGGCTCCTATCTATCTAGGCCTTGGCTCTTACCTCTGAGAGGTGGGAGGAGGTCCCAGCCCTGGTCTAGCTGCTCCCGCTCCCCAGCCCCTGAATCCATTTTGGTCCCTGGTGAACCAAGTTCAAGGCCCAGTTCTGCCAACAGCTGGCTGTAGAAACTTGGACAAATCACTTCCCATCTCTGAGCCTCAATCACATCATCTATACACGTTTTAAAATGGGTGTATGCAATCTCACGGTCTTTTTTGACCATGATGCTCCATTATGAGAACAGAAATAAGCATTTACCAGGCAATACAGATGAGATATTTCACAGACAAAGGTTTTCTAGACAACTAAACATTGCCCCCTCAAGCAACAAAGTGTGTTTCATTTTAACACTATTGCACAAATTGTTTTTCTAAGCGTTGATATGCTTCTCTTCTGTTTGTGGCAAAGGATATAAAACCTAGCTCTTCTTGGGTACTTCCCTTGCCAGTGTTGTTCCAGAAAGCACTGGCCGTGGCTGAGCTGCTCTCGATGGTTAGCTGTTATCTCCAGGAGGCTCTCTGCTGTGCTGGGGGATTTGTCCTCACTGTGAAGTTTTCTCTCTTCTTCTATCTGCCCCCTTCCAACAGGGAGGCTCCCAGAGCTCATGCTATCTGTTTGGGTACGTCTCCCTGAAGAAGCTTCTTGGCTTCTAATATGCAGCTTAGAATCCTCCCGGGCTGGGCAACCACGGGCTCTGAGTGAAGGGTAGGGTGGAGGCATTTTTAGGAACAAGAAGCCACGAGTTCAGCCATTTTCAGTGACCGAAGGCACTTTTCCCTCACGCTGAGATCTTTGTTCTGGATAAGAGGGGTGCCAGCAAGCTGATCTCTGGATACGTGAAGTGTCTGTTTCTTGACCCCGCACCTGAATTGGTAGCTGTTTCTGCCTCACTGGGTGATTTTCCCAGATGCAGGTTTAGACTAGACCGTCAGAGTTGCTAGCATTATTACTACACAGGCCAGACTAGAAGGCAAGCTCAGGGTCAGAATTTAACCCCAAATGTCCATAATGTCACCCCCTCCACACCGATCTTCAAGTTTTAGTATCCATTTGCCTTGCTTCCTCCCATAAGGATGCCACAAGTCCCCAAATTAGGCTTTCTTTTCCCTGCTCCCTCCAGGAAGCCACCTGGAGGCATTAGGTCAGGTGCAGCCTCGTCCCTCGACCAGAGACACTTGGGAGAGCAGTGAGAGCAGTCCTCTGCTCCTCCTCTCCCAGCGACGGAACGGGAAGCCTCAACCCCAACCCCTGCCTTTGCCCCTCCCTCCCAGGTGGGAGCCAGCTACCCCCAACAAGCTCTTGCAGTCTGTATTCATCATCAACCCTACACGTGCCCCCGGAACCTGTGAACTTCCTGTTCTGTGCACAGTGGAGCCCCCTACAGCACGAATTCTCAGGGCGACACCAGCAGAGAGCCTGGAGGTCATGGTGGTAAAAGTGGATTTCAGAGTTTCAAGCCTGGAGATGGCTAGTTCTGAAAGGTGGCCTTGATGGAAAGCCAGGCTGCCCACCACAGGAGGGAGAAGCTTCCAGGGATGAAACATCAAAGCCACTTTGAGACCAAGGTGGGAGGCGGCTTGCAAAATACTGAGGTCAGCAAGAAAAAGGGCAGGGGATGGGGGCAGAGGCGGCCTGGGAGACCCATGTGGGAGGCAGCTGAGGGAGGAAGGGGGTGATGGATAACGGGGGCATCCGAGAGGGCAGATTTACCAGTCCTGACCTGACCTGCGATTTCACCCTGAAGCCTGTCAGGAAGGGGCCTCTGCAACCCACATCCCTGCTGGATTTGGCCCAGAAGCAGCATGGCAGCAAAAAGAAGAGCCACGATAGTAAAGCAGCACCAACTTTGCAAAATAATAACCGCCACCAGGAGCCGGGCATCTCCCAAGGACAGGGCAAGTCCATCATCAGGGGACCTCACCCCGGAACAGGACCCTGCTTCTGCTTTGCCGGCTGCTTTGCCAGCGGAAGTGCATACGCGGAGCTGACGTGAGCACGGGGACCAGACCCGAAGGCAAGCTCAGGTTCAGAATTCGGTCCCAGCTCTGTACCTCCCAGTGTGATCCCAGGTCAGAGACCAGCTCCCACTTTTATGGACCGGCAAACTGAGGCTTAGAAAGGAAATGCCTCCAAGGTCACACAGCTCATAACCAGGGAGTCTGCATTTACACCCCTCACTATGAGCCCCTCGAGCCCCGAGCCCCTTGGCTGCCGCACTTCCCTAGACCCCACCCCCCACCCCGGGCAAGGACAGTGGCTCCAGGCGGCTTTGTTCTGGGAGGCCCTGCTGTCTCCCGGCCTGAAAACACCGCTCCAGCACCTCCTGCAGAGGCTGAGCGGGGCCACAGGATCACTCCCTCTGGCAGGGCTGGTTTCCAAGAGTCACAGCGTGCACACGTGTCACCTGGCTGTGCGTCTGCACCTCCGCTCAAACACACACAGTGCATTCGGCCAGGAGGGGAAGCCTGAGAGATGAAGCCCCTGGAAGGGGGGGCGGGCGGAGAGGGAAGACAGCCGCAGGGGGAGGGCTGCTGAGTCGGAAGGGCTTTCAGTGCAGCTCTGGGTGTGGTGCTGGCAGCGGGGCGGCCGCAGGACCTATCTGCAGCCGGGGGGCCCTTCAAATGGAAGAGTAGCAGCGCCCTGGCAATACATGACAAGATGGGGGGCGCTAAAGGAGGAAGGCATTTTGCCTTCATTTCCTATAGACATGGCCACAGACAAAGGAAATGGCAGAGAACAATGCTAGATTTCCTCTTTATAAACCAGGCTCAAACCCCAAGTTTCCAATGTGTGTTTGTTTGTGTCTTGTGTCCTTTCTAACGCCTACCTGGCACCGCCAGGTGCAAACTTTAGAGGCCGTGTACATGCTTCCCTCCAACAGGTTTCTAGTGAGTCCCTGTTGTGTGCTGGCCCTACTGAGATGATGAGGGGACAGCAGACCCCTGCCTGAGGGGGCGTGGGGTCTCATGAGGGGAGGTGGGACACACGCCTCCGAAAGCAGAGGGCCAGGGACACCCGGTCCTTGAGGAGTGCCTGAAAGAACAGTGCCCACACTAAGTGCTTTAGGAGGAACGTTCAGAGCAGAACCCACATTCTCAGGAGGTTAGGGGTTGTCCAGTCCTAGAGGTGTCGAGGCAGGCTGATCGGCCACAAGCAAGGGAGTGGAGGGCAAGTCCTGTCCACAGGGGCCCATGGTGGCAAAAGTCCTAGAAATGCCATGCCCAACAGGCCAATGCTAAGGGGCAGGGGACACAATGTCCATACCCTGGAAGCCAGTTTTAAAGGGAGGTGGAGATATTGCAAAACCTGCCAGGAAGCCTTTGGGGCAGTGACTGTGTCTTTTTCAGCGTGAGTTCCCCGTTAATATTTCCTTGTGTTTCTATCCCATGAGACTTTATGCCGATACACATAAACAGCAATCTGTATAATTTTTACCCTTTTTTACACAAGCAGTACCATACCCCCATACTGTTCTGCATCTTGTTCTTATCATACCTGTGATGTATACCATCCCGGATCAGTATACAAAAGCGCCCTTGTTCNCGCGAGATCATGACCTAAGCGAAAGTCGGACGCTTAACCGACTAAGCCACCCAGGCGCCCCATCCCTTGTTCTTTTTTTATGACTGCATACTATTCCACCGTATGGCTGCACTATAACTGATTAACCCATCTCCTGCTGACATTTATATTTTTGCTAATCTGCCCTTACAAATGGCCCTGCAATGAACAGCCTTGCCCATATGCCCTTTCCTGTATATACCCGGACCTGCAGATAGAACTGGAATTCTTGGTCAAAGGACGTGTGCATTGAAATTTCACAGCTACTGTTGAATTACCCTCCATAGAGTTGAAGTAATTTATGCATACGCTCCCTCCTCCAGCCTTCTGTAGGAGCGGACTCATTTCGGCAGGGACATCAAGGCTTACATTTCCTCTGTGTCCCCACACTGCTCATTCCAGGGAAAGACTCAGGAAGCCTTTGGGGGTCACATTTGCTCACAAGCATCTGGACTCTTAGTAACAGGGGCTGGACCAGAGAGGAGGATGAAACCAGCAGCCAGCGAAGGAAGGGCTCAAGTTCAAAGGATTCAAAAGAGCAGTGGCTTTGAGCCTCTTGAAGAGCCAAACTGCTCCTCCTGCATGGACATCCTGCTGTATTGAGAGACAACAGGTGTCCCCAGTGGGGACAGCATATTAGCACCATCTATAGGAGGGACTTTCTGCATGTGCTCCACGAGGAGATTACAAGTGATTTGGGTTTCCAAAGTCCCAGCTGCACCCATGGTAAGAAAGAACCATTTTCTTGCTGTTAATCCATTCCTGGTGGAGATGTTACTTCAAATTGAATGAGCCTTTTATGTGCTGAAGTCAAATGTGATCTAAAAGATAAGTTAAATCGCTTATTCCAGAAAACATGAAACCTTTGATCAGAGTGATTAAGATTTCACAGCAGCAGTCAAGGAATCGGGGGGGTCCCTGAAGTACCCATTCCTCCCACCAGCCTGGCCTTGGCCCACCCCAACAGAGCAAGCTCAGGCTCTGGCCCAGGACCCAGAATCCTATGCGCCAGGAGATTTCTCTCTGGCAGAGCACAGGAGAGACTGGAGGGGAGAGAGCAGGGATCTAAGTCCCTACAGGTGAGCCTCAGGGGCCCTGCCTGGCCACAGGGGCAAGAACTAGACGGACGACACCCTCTGCCCAGCCCTTTCCTCACCTTTATCCAACTTCTACTTGGCCTTCTAGGTTCAGCTCAAGGGCCCCCTCTTCCAGGAGGCCACAGGCACCCCAAAGCATGATCCTAGAGTGCTTCTGACCCTGAAACGTTACCTTGTCTGCGCACCTGTCTCAGCACCCACGGACAGTGAGCACTCCGAGACAGAACCCCCACAGTGTTTGACCCCCACTAAGCTCAACACGTGCTTGATGAGGGATGGAAACTGAGCCCCAGGAACAGTCAGCACAGCTACCTGTCCGAACGATGTCACCCACCAACCTGTGCAAACGTTCACAGCCCTGGGGGGTGCCAGCCACTGTACTAAGCTCTGAGGCCTCCGATCCCCATGTTGGGTCACGGGTTCCAACAGGGCTTCCTGAACTGAAACGCCAGCCTGGCCCCAAAGGCCCGCTGTTTGAGGCACTCTTTTTTGCGGAAGCATCACCTGGAGGAAACGCCCACCCCGTGGAGTCACACTGTTGCTGAGTGGTCCTCCTTGGCTCCTCAGCCAGCTAGGGGTGGGGCACACGAGTGGGAAGGCTAGATCTGGGGCCCTGCTGTACATAAGTAAGAGGCAAGATGAGGAAATTCTCTGGAATTCTAAAAGCAATATGCAAATAGAAACGGTTACAATGATAATCCTTCGCTTTTGCTGTGTCTTACAGTCTGCATAGAACTTCCTATCTGGGATCTCCTGATCCTCAAAGCAGCCCTGGGACAAATAAGACCAGTCACACCCAAGTTACAGTTATGAAAACTGAGGGGCGGCTAGCTCAGGCCCCAACTCACCCAGGTAACAAGGAGCTGAGCTGACAGCGGTCTCCAGGTCTTCTAACTCCAAATAGAATGTTCTGTTTCCCACATCAAGATAGACGCTCCAGCATTGTCTAAAACCTCAGCTTTTAGCTGTGCAGAACACCTTACTCCTTTTTGATCCCTCTCTTTCCCCAGATTTGTTGATTGACCAAGGAGCTTCCCCAGGCTCTTTGTGATCAGGAGTGTTGCGGGGGAGGGGTAGGTGGGCAGAGTCTTTATCCGGGGTGCAGCCTAGGCTCAGCCTCTGACCCACTCTGGGCCTGTAGGAGAGCTCCCATCTCCCAATTTCCTCTAATTCCTCATATCCTTGATGTTAAAAACCATGCAGTGACCCTAATCTAGGCCTCTCCAGGATCAGGCAGTCAGATTTTTCTAGAAGGGCAGCGGCCCTTTGTGACAACAGGGATTGCTGGGCGGGGCTGGCCTATATGGAGAGAGCATCTACTGGCTCCCAGCTCTGTGCATGTCTTCTCCGTGACCCCTGGTAACAGCAGGTCAGAGTCAGCACAGAGGAGGAAGGGCATGTTATGTGTCCTGCCCACAGCCATCTCACGGCCTGGAAGGGGTCAGGTCCAAGGACTACTCTTGCACTTTCCTTCACAGCATGGGTGGGAGAGGTGAGGACAGAGGCCCGGTGCTGGGCCTCTTATTCCACACACACACACACCCAAAAGGCTTTCTCTGCACTTCAAGCCACCTCCTAGGCCTCCCAATTTTTCCTTCCGCTGGTGAATTATGTGGAACAAAACATATTCAACTGATAGCCGGAATCAGACTCCTGTTTCTCAGATACTGTCACCCCACAACAGCACCGTCTGGGGCGGGACTGCCTGGGAATCCACCTGTGTGGTTCACACCTGTGGGCAAAACGCCATCTCCCTCCGAGGCCCATTTAAACAAACAGGTGTTTTCGGCTGACATGCCCCATCTCAACATGAACACAATTAACGACTTGGCTCATCACGGTTTTTTGTTGGAACGTTACGTGCGCTGTAGACCCTGTTCTCCCTTCCGGGGACCATCTGATATGGGAAAACTTGACTTTGCAATGGGAAAATGCGAAGGTGGTTAATCACCCGGCTGAGGGACTCACCTGAGAGTGAGCTGTCACTCATCACCCCCAAATACAATCACAGTGGAGTTCCTCTTTCACACAGTTGCAGAGCACACGTGTCTAATGGACTTGGAAGGTGGCTTGAGAGGCACAGCTATTTCCTGCTTCCCGACTGCAGATCTAGCACCAATTCCAACCTATTAGCCAGTTAAGCCAGAAAGGAGAAGGCTGGTAGGTGGGGGTGGTCAGAAATAGGGCAGTGCACTCCTCTCTGTGTTCCTCAGTAATGAAGGGAAATGGGCTGAGCTATTGTGGGCCCCCATCCACACCTCCTATGTCACGGGCATCCAGGTCCCTCTGGCCTCATCCCATCCAGAACATTCTTGTTGACCAGTCTCAGAGGGCTTTCCCGGTGTGCACTGTGTCTCCTGCTTCCTCCCTGATGCAAACTGCGATACTCCACCTCTACCACACCTAGCCTCCACACCGCCTCCCTGCCTCCAGACATATCCGAGTCTACTTGTCCTATTTGTCTTGCCTACTGGTGCCCCGAGAGCAGACTGCCTTGTAAACCTCTAGGGGGACCTAGCAGAGAGCGTGCTCGGGTGACTTTCTTTCCTTCTTGATCATTCCTGGTTCATACCATGAGCCTTTTGGAGAGGGTGGTATTTTTGAACACAAGGATATAATCTCTAATGGTGATATTTCAAGAACTAGGGGGGAGAAATAGGGTGGCGGGGGAGAGGTAACAACAGAGACATCTCTGAGATGCAGCCTCGAGATCATGCCACACGGACTGGCCACGAGCTACGATGGCGAATCTGGTTTTCAAAATGTGACACAGTCCCTTTCCAGATGTCTGCTTTGGGGGACCAAGCTGCGGTTGATTTGTTCCCAGTTCATCATGGAAGGAAGCCTGAGTTCCTCACTGAAGCGTTTTGGGCCTTCCACGGGGTCTGCTCCTATAAAGCCTCAGCTCCTTCCTGCCCTGAGTGAGAACCCACCTTGGCCACTGGCTTCCTCCCTGTCCCCAGGCCTACTCTGGGCTTCTTTGTCTGGGCCCATGCACGCCAGCCCCGCCCTGAAGGAGATGCGCTCCCATCTGAGATCATGGGCATGCAGTGCGCGGCACAGTACTCCAGGCCTGCCCACCCGCACGGCCTCTCTGCCCCAGGAGGCCTCCCCTGAACACTGCACACTCCCTCTCCCCAACTTCCTCCATGCTTCTGTCTTTGGTGCACTTTATTATTTTTTTTAGATTTTTTAAAGTTTATTTATTTTTGAGAGAGAGAGAGACAGAGTGTGAGCAGAGGAGGGGCAGAGAGAGGGAGACACAGAATATGAAGCAGGCTCCAGGCTCTCAGCTGCCAGCACAAACCCTGACACGGGGCTCGAACTCACAAACCACAAGATCATGACCTGAGCCAAAGTCAGACGCTTAACCAACTGAGCCACCTAGGTGCCCCAGGTGCACTTTAGGACTCTGACATTCACCACCCCATATTCTCTTGATCTGGGTGAGTAAGTAGGTCCCCAGTGAGAGTGTAAGGGCCCCAGGGTAGTGACTGGGTCCTGAGTCTATAGAAAGCACCCCCACACCTGGGCTAGCGGGCCAAGAATCTGGCATTGGCTTTCCAAGCGTGGTCCAAGGACCAGGGCAGCGTAGCCCCGGTAACCCCTTAGGAATGCAAGTTCCCTGCCCACCGCCGCCCTCCCAAACTCTGGAATCAGACACTCTGGAGGTGGCCCTGGCACCCTTTTGAGAAGCTGGAGGCAATTCTGACACCCAGGAAGTGTGAGAGCCACCGAGGTACAGGATCCTCAGCCTCCCTGCTGGGCCTGCTGAATTGATTAGCAGGGTTTTCCGAAGAGGAAGGGGGCAGGCCCGTGGGAGGCTGCCCATGGCACTGGTCTCTTGTGGAGACCCAGCTCTCACGGTTGCTCCAAAGAATCACGAAGCGAATTCGCTCAGAAAGCCTCCCGGCAGCCCAAGGCCTCATCTACACCGTGCTAAGGCTGCGCACACAATGCACCACCCAGCAGCCTGGCAGTCTCCGGCCCCTCCATCTTTGCCCTGCTCCTGCTCAGCAAGCAGCTAGCTGTAACAATGTCCCTGTCCCCCAGTGTCCCTACCAAGTGCTGGGCCGTCAGGAAGGCCCCCCTCCAAGTTCCCACGCCGTTCACAGCCTGCCAAGCCTAAGCCTTCAGCATCCCATCTCCTGAGGCAGAACTGGGAGTGGGGGCAGTTCCGAGCCCCCACTCCGGACTCACAGCATCTGGACCTGGAGGAAGGGCCTGGGAATCCTGGTGTTGAACTAGTCTCTCTGGTAACTTTTTTTTTTAACATTTTTTATCTATTTCTGAGAGAGCACAAGCAGGGGAGGGGCAAAGAGAAAGGGGCAAAGGATCTGAACTGGGCTCTGCGCTGACAGCAGCAAACCCAGTGTGGGGCTTGAACTCATGAACCGTGAGATCATGACCTGAGCCGAAGTCGGGCGCTTAACCGACTGAGCCGCCCAGGTGCCCCTCTGGTATCTCTTATCATTGACAATCTGTAAAGCAGTCAGTGAGCCACATTCCTTATTTGTCAGATGGGGAAACTGAGGCCCAGGGTTGTGACTTAGTTTTCCCCAACTATTCCCGAGCAGAGAGCACCAGTCTCCCTGTCTCGGCCCCCATAGCACTCACAGCGTGGATCTTACCCACAGTCCTAACACACGTCACCCTACACCACACTTCTAAACACTACCTGCTCAGCCCTGCCCCTCCCCCTCTGAATTGCAAAGGCCCTGAGGCAGGGCCAGGTCATAGTCATCACCAGTCCCCCTTAGTGCTTAGAGCTCAGAGCTGGGCACATAGGAGCCTCAATAACTGGCTGAAGGAAAGAATAACCCCCCAAGCAGCCCGCACTCTTCCATTAGCATATGTACGGAGATTAATCCACCAAATCACCAGACTGTCACCTTGAAACACACTGGAAGGTCGGTCCCACAGGGGAGAGAGAACGTATACATCCTGATGCAAAGCAAACAGCCACCTGCAAAACAGGTGGAGAGGGGACCAGAGCAGTGGGGGCGGGGGTGGNCCATGGGATAGTGTCACAAGGACAAACTTCACCTTCTTGTTAATTCCGCTCAGAGCCAACCCCCGCCCCAACTCCCAGAGAAACACAGCTGGGAAATGGGACACGGTGCTCACACTTTCTCACCTCTGCCTCTCAAGAGCCCTGATGCTGACACATACAAAAGGTGATGATGAAACAGAGACAAAGAAGAGCTCTGAGGAGAAAAAGCCAGCTCAGTGTGTGGGGTCTCAGGGCCCAGGGAATCCTCACCAGGTGCCCCAGGCAGTGCAGTAACCGGGCCTGGCCTTACCCAGTAGCACAGAAGGTGACTGCCAAAATGAGGAGCTCTGGAGGTGGAGGGTGGGGCGGCCAGGAAGTTCTCATCAATAGTCAAACTTTGCTCCAACCAGCCTGAGGGGGCCCTCCCCGCCTCCCTGGGATTCACCAGGTAGGCTGGTAAAGCAAACAACTCAAGAGATCTCAGGGGGCCTAAGACAACCAAAGTGTATTTCACGTCCACACTACGTGTCCACTGCCACTCCAACCTTTTTATTTGCATATTTTGCACAGAACCCATTCCTGTGCCCGCCAGTATGGACTAGGTTATGCCGCAGTAGCCATGACCAGCCACTGTACCATGCTTGTGGCTGTCACTCAGGGTTCAAGCTGATGCAGGGGCCACCATCTCGAATGGAGGGCTCATGCTGCAGCCTGGAAGTGAAACCTGGTCCACCCCTCACCACCTAATGGCCGGAACTCGTCTCGTGGCCCCACCCCACAGCAAAGAGCACAGGGAGGACAATACTCCCAAGGGCCAGAGGACACTGTCCCCGCAAACACACACCCACAGCCACCCAGTGCTGGCGCCCGACATTCCTCCGGCAGACCTTCCTCCCTTTCCCTCCCTGGTTGGGGGGGCCACACTTCCTCCCCTTATTTGTCATTTCACCCCAGGATGAAAGAAAGCTTTCAGATCACAGGTAGACAAAGGGAACTATAAAGACGATCAAAACATGATTTTCAAAGAAAATGACTGGGGACGTTATTACAATATAGAACGGTACAGTCTCACAATGAGTAACAACATTCTAATGTATGACATTACACATTTTTAGATATCACGGCAGGTTCAAAGTAAAGGTTTTAGACGGATGGCAATATGACGGTCACCAGATGCCCCTGTGGGAGTGAGAAGGCAGGATGCACAAAGGGAAATTTCAAGAATGAATTTAACAACCGTTGGACCTTCCAACAGATCAAGGGCATGAAAGGAGGCCAGGGAAGACCTGCCCTGCGAGTTTGGCCCCTTGAAAGCCCATCAAAAGCTGACCAAATTGGTTCTACAAGGATGCTTTGTGACTTTAACAAACCATCCTTTACCTTTTGCCCAAAGAGATCAAGGTGGGGTAGAACTGGAAAGGAAGCCATGGGTGGTGCTAAACAAGAACAAGAAGTCATACATGCCAAGGCGGGACAGGTTTGGGGGGGCAGGCTCAGAGAGAGGCCAGAGACCAGAGACCACTGTCCTTCTGGGGTGCTTATCAGGAGAGGGATTTACACCCAGAAAAAAGAACCCAAAAAAGCACACAGGGCACTGGAGCGTCTCCCTGGCTCAGAGCTGGAGTGTTCTGGCTCCTTCCAGGGGCCAACGATACATCCTAAGATGTGTGCCTATCTAGAATTGTTCATGAATGGAGCCTTCGTGGAGGAAGCTCCTGCTGTCTGCTGAAATCAGGACACGGGGGAGTCTGGAAATCTCAACACTCTAGCTAACCGTGAATTAGCAATAGATCCCATGTGAGGTTAACTGCTTTTCCAAACAATACGAAGCTAAACGGACCTTTCCTTGAGCATCCAGAAGTCACCATGGCCCATCAAGATGCTTTGAGTAGTCCCTTGCAGATCAATCAACTCAATTCTACAAACATTTGTTGAGTGCCAACTCTGCACCTTAGCTCCACCAGTTTGAGGGTGAGAGCTTGAGGAGGCAGCACCAGCCGTGAACTCTTCTCTCAGTGAACTCCTAGGTCCTTTGGAGGCAACAGCTTGCCTGCATCACACAGTGGGAGGTGAGCTCTAAAAGCAGCATCCCTGAGCCGCGATGGCCCAGGGCAAGGCAAGGCAAGACTAACCCCGCTCGGGAATGGAATGTAGAGACCAGGAGGGGCTCCTTGATGGATCTGATCTTGAGCTGGGATTTATTAAATGAATCCTGCTCTAGCATGTGGTTGGGTGAGTGGTGGGCAGGGAGCATTTGGGAGGGACAGAGCGTGGAAAATCACAGTCACGACCCACCATGACACGTCCATGGAATGGATGCAAATGTGGAAGGGAGAGCTGGAAGAGATGAGCCTGGAGATATAGGCAGGGGCCAAGTCACAAAGGGCTTCGTGTTGGATGTGACCCTGGGGGACAACGGGAGCCAGGGAAGGGAGGTCAGGATACCTTAAGAGGCTGGACCACTAACTAGCCCAGGTGAGGGAGGAACGACCGAAGCAAGGATGGGGTCATGGGCGCTGAGGGGAAGCCACGGCTTTGACAAACATTTCAGAAGCAGAAGCCCCAGGACCAGGTGGGCAGCCAAAGGTCAGGGTGAAAGGGCAAGGGAGGATGAGAAGGAGCTTGAGAAAGGAAAGTGTTCTGAAAGGTGTGGTCCACAGGACACACACTGCAGAGACCTCGGGTAGACACAGATAGAGCTGGTGGCCAGGGGTCACTGGTGGCCTCTGGGGGAGATGAAAGGGGGTGAGAAAAACAGACATCTCCACAAGAGCTGCATGTTCTAGAAACCTGGTTGTGAGGCAGGGGGAGAAGGGTGGAGGCGGGAGGGGGAGGTCACAGATGTGTTTTATTTGTACTGTAGGTGAGACAAGTATGCTTCCATCCTGAGGGGAAGAAGCCAGTGGAGGGCGATGAAATTTGAAGACAGGAGTTGGGGGGAAGGGAACTGGTCAGGGGTGCCAAGAGCGGATGAGGTCTGGAATGCACATGGTGGGCACGAGACCAGGAATTTGGGACATCTGGTCTCCTCGTGTCAGGCCAAACTCCTCAGGGACGGCATCCAGAGAGACAGTTGACAGAATGCAGAGTACAACTGTTTTCAGGCAATATTTTCCTGTGGATAGAAGCCTTGGTTTCTCAAAACGTTTTAGTGAATGATCTCACTCGTTCCTCACAAGTGTTCTGTGACAGGCACTCATGTTCCCACGTGACAGATGAGGAAGCTGAGATCAGAGAGGGTAGGCGGCCTCCCCAAACTCACGGAGCGAGTACATTGACGCAGCCAGCCTTGGCAACCAGGCTTCCGGGTTCTAGTCCTCTGCCTCCCAGCTTCCCCAGGCTCTCAGCGCTCAGATCCCAGAGGGGATTCATGCGAACTCACACTTACGGCATTTTGCTCAACATAAAAATCTTAACGCACTTCTTCAGTTTCCTATGACCTTGGAAAACACATCCAGTATCAAGCCTAAAACATATCAGAGTATCGAATAAGCATTTTTAAAAATAATTTTCTAGGTATATATGCTGCCCTTGTGGCTCTGATGGATCTTCTCTCCACTCATGCATGCCCTTTGTTATGCCAAAGAGAGTGGGCCTTGACCCAGGGCACACCGGAACCCCCTGGGAAGTCTTCAAAGACATACCAAGCCCAGACTGTACCCAGAACCAGGGTAGGAGGGGTCAGAAACTCTTGGGTGGAGACATCAAGGAGGCCTGCCCAGGGAGGGCCCAGAACCCTGATGTGGAGGACAAGACATCCCAGGAGGGCTCATGGGAGGAGCCAGGGGGAGGGAGGGATGACAGGAAGCTACGCAGATTCCGTGAGTCTAGTCAAACACACAAGCCCAATGGCCAGGACGTGGGGAGGGAAAAAACAGGGAGAAACTGCCCCCATCCCTTAATTCCAGGACTGCCAGTCATGAAGCATTTGTCCCTGAGGGGCTCACTCCCATTTCACGTTCCCAAAGCTCTGCCACAGGGAAAGAGAAGGTAGATTTGGGTACTTCTCCCCCTTTTACACAGAAGGTGACTGAGGCTCAAAGATGGGAGACGCTTGCCCCAAGGCCACCATCTTTACAGAACAAAGCCCGGCTGGAGAGCTGGAGGATGAGGACCCCACTGCCAGAGGGAAGCCCTGGGACAGAGGGCCACCTCTGGTCCTTACCTATTGCCAAGGCCTTCCCGCATATGGGTCTCCCTCATTTGCCAGGGGGGTCCGTTTCCAGCGAGCTCTCTTCCCCTTCTGGCCACACGGTGCTTCTTGAAGGTTCTCTGCCACAGTCTTACGATACACACAGGATTCAAGCCCCACAGAGAAGCCATGTCACCTGCATCACCAAGTCACCCTAACACTTTCCATCTAAAAAAAAACCCATTGGGGGCACCTGGGTGGCTCAGTCGGTTAAGCATCTAACTTTGTCTCAGGTCACAATCTCATGGTTTGTGAGTTCGAGCCTCGCGTTAGGCTGTGTGCTGACAGCTCAGAGCCTGGAGCCTGCTTCGGATTCTATGTCTCCCTCTTTCTCTGTTCCTCCCCTGCTCATGCTCTGTCTCTGTCCCTTCAAAAATATATAAATATTCAAGATATTTTCTTAATAAAAAATAAATAAAATTAGGACCATGGGTAAATTTCAGGCATCTCCACTCACCACACCCAAATCAGCCTTTTGGCTCTAAGGAAGGTGCAGAAGGCTCTCTGCCCCTATGTATGACAGCGCCCGTCTCTGGTCTCTCATGAGACAAGGAATTCCAACAACCCACAAGCTCTTAGGATGACGTGGTACCTTGCACAGCACCTAGAAGTGTGCGACGCCCACCCTGAGGGCCTGCCCTGAGCTGTGACTGGCACACACAAAACAAGAAGATGAAGAGTTAAACTGCTTGAAACTCACCTTAGGTGTATTCCAGCTCTTGGACAAATTACTTAATCTCTGTGCCTCAATCTACTCATCAGAATAATGGGGAGCTAATAAGACCTTACAGGGAGCATGAGACAGAATGAATTAATCCACATAAAGTGCTCAGCGCGTGTCTAAAAGATATTTAGGCTCAGAAACCTGCTAATTGTTATCACTACTGTGCTTTTGTGTTTCCTCGATTCCCCGGGGGAAGACAGGACCCTCGGCCTAGAGCAGCTGAGAGAGAATTTCTGCGGTAAATTGGGATTTTAAGCATGAATACAATTGAGAAAGGAGGGTATATTCTAGGAGACAGAAAGTGAGGATCCCCAGAGCCTGAA
>NW_027532203.1:16684194-16724158 GCF_008692635.1 Crocuta crocuta | reverse complement strand
CCAACCACGTTATTAAAGCAAATACCCCACAGGAACTGAAACCAAACAACTCCAGGCAACAGGAGTTCAGGGAACCTTTGGCTTGATCTCCGAGGCAATTGAAAAGAGCTCAAAACAGATTAAAATATGAGATGAATTTTGAAGCCCAGGAATGAGAGAAAATGAATCCTGTGACTGAGGAGCCAATATGATTATTTCATTATTTGGTTAGAAAGTTAAAATGTGCAGGAAATGTCAGATGTTTTCTCGAGATGGAGGGAGGTTGGGACGGCATGGCCATGGGGGCGCATATTCTTTTTAATATTAAAAAATAGCTTCACCCTGACTTAGTTTTAATCAGAAAACACTCCCCTGGTAGGGCAGCCCACCCCTTTCCAGACTGTGTGCGGTCTCTTTAAGACCCGCAACAGCACATCTGCCCTTTGAAAAGAACTCTCCCCCGCCCACCCAATAAAATTAAATAAATCCCACATGCTCCCAGGTGAAGGGTGTCCCCCCAACCTCACCCCACAGAGCACTGATGATGGCTCAGCCCAGCCCCAAACCGAACCCGGTGGAAACCCAGCCATCACTGTAGTCTCTCCCCATCCTTCCCACCCCAATCCATTCTTCCCCTCCCCGGGACATTACCACTCCTTAGGGCTGTTCACTGTCCATGCCACCCTGCGTCTCCGTGTCTCCATCTCTATGTTCATCATTCACTTGATCACTCAGTTGTTCGCTGAAGATATCAATGGGCAAACTGTGCAGGTGCTGGGCACACAGTGATGTTGCCCATCAACATCATTGCCAAGTCTCTGCCTGCAGAGAGCTGACCATCTATTAAAGAAGACAGTTGTGCGACAAGCAATACAGAGGCACAGTCTGGGGAGCCCAGGAGAAGGGCTGATTAATCCTGACTGCAAGGAGGGGTCCGGTAAACATCCCATGGGAGGCAGCATCTGGGTCTGACCTTTGAGTTGGCTTTGATTATGCAGAGAAGAGTAAAGAGGATTCTGGATGTGGGCACAGAATTAAGCAAAGGCCTGTGACCAGGAAATGCGACCTAAGCACAAGGGACAGTGAAGAGACAAGTTTGACCCTTGTGAAGAAGCCACATGAGAGGTGAAGGAGAAAGCTAACGAGGGAGGCTGAGGTCTGATTGATGGGGGCTTTTGTATTTTAGCATTTTAAAGAAGTAACACATTAAATGCTTTCCATGCAAAAGGTGCAAACGGATATACAACGAAAAGTCACCTTTCCATCCCTGTGCCCGCCCAGCTGTCCTATCCCCCGTCTCAAAGGCAACCAATGTCAGGCACTTCTTACGTACCCTTACAGAGATATTTTATGCACATTCAAGTAAATATATACCTCTTTTACCTTTCGCACAAAAATAGTAGTCTATCGTATACACCTTTTACTCTTTTCTGCTGAAATACAAACATTGTAAACCAGTAGTCCTCAAAATGGAGCATGCATCAGAATTCCCTGGCTGGCTTGCTAACACCCAGATTGCTCATACCCACTCTACTGTGTGATTCAGCAACTTGGGGGTGAGGCCTGAAAAGGTACACTTCTGACACATTTCCAGGTACTGCTGCCACGGCTGGTCTCGGACCACACCTGGGAAGCCACTGGCGAGGATCCCACTTACATGAGTTTCTAAAGAGCTGCTTCATTCATCTTTGTGGCTGTGTAGTATTTCACTGCTGGCTGTTCTGCTACGGACTTAGCCAGGCCTTCCGCTTAGGTTGTCTCCGATGTTTTGCTCTTCCAAATAGTTCTGCAGCGATTACACTTGTGCAGTCATTGTATCACCCGTGGGGGAGGACAGTTCTGGGATAAAGTCTGGGTCAAAGGCTGTGTACTCTGGCCATTGTGACAGATAACTGCTAGTCAGCTCTTAGAGGGAGTCCCGACTGCTAATGTAACAATTTCTGGATTTTAAGTAAGGCTTCTGAAAGGAAGACTGGTGAAGTCAGAGCTGTACTTTGGGAAAATTAATCTGACTCCATGATGCAGTGTGGACTAGACAGGAGAGAGCCTAAGGAAGGACAGCCACTGGGACAGGCAGACTCTACAGGTGCCTGCAAGCCCTGCCTCTAGAGGTCATACATAAAAGTAAGACCCTTCCTTTGAGGGTGGGTGGGAACTGTGATTGACTTCTAACCAATACAATATGGCAGAGGTGGTGGGCTGTTATCACATTACTTTATAGAAAACTCCACCCGTCTTGCTTCTAGACTGGCACTAGATGCTCTCTTTCTCCCTTTTGTCTCAGAAGAAGTGAGATGCCATGAATCCTCCAGCCACAAGGAACTGAATGCTGACAATAATCACCTGAGAAGGAAAATGGATCCTTCCCCAGTTGAGCCTCCAGATGAGAACCCAACCCAACCAAGGCAAATGACACTTGGATTGCAGCCCCATGAGAGACTGTAAGGCCCAACCTAGCAACTCTGTGTTGGGATTCCTAGCCCTCAGAAATAACAATCTGTGGACTAACACATGTGTGTTGTTTTAAATAACCAGGCTTGAGGTGATGTGTTTGGCAAGAGATAACTAAAACAAACATACAGAAGGGTGCTCCAAAGATAGGCAATAACAGTGAAGTCCTGAAGTGAACAGGTGTCAGAGACAAAAGAGGGGAACAGGAATGAAGGCTGGATGTAGGAGAGATCTCAGAAAATAGTAGGACCTATGGGCTCATGAGAGGAACGGAAGGACCTCCTACCATCAGGGGGCAAGAGAGTTGCACAATATCCCAGCCACAGACTCAGCCCACTTTCATGAGATCAGGCCACAAGAGCAGTCCAATGTGAGGCAGAGCCGACATGCTTCCTCCTTACCCCTTTATAAAAGTGTTCCTTTCTTACAGATGGCTCCAAGATTACCTCAGCACAGCATACCACCCCCCCGCCCTCCACAGCCCACCAGCTGCCACCTGCAATTTGCTGACAAGGCAGATAAGCACCTACACAGAGAAGACCCACAATAAATCAAGGTGGCATTTCAACCCACTGGGGACGAGACAGACTTTTCAACTAATTGTGTTGAGACAACTTAAGAATCATCTGGGGAAAAAAAAATTGTGAATCATGTGTAGCAAGGATTTAAACAAGAAATTAATAAAGAAGAAACTGTGGAAAGAGCTAGAAGAAAAATTCAGGAGAATGTTTGTATTAATCTTGAAATAAGAAGGACTTTCAAAGCATGACCCAAATCCAAATGTCATATATTTTTTAAAGGCTATATCTGAGTTCAAAATTTTTAAGTGTCAAACATCAGAAAATAAAATACATTCAAAAGATTTTTAAAAATGAAAAAAATAGGAGGAAAAATATTTGTGACATATATGGCAGACATAGGGCTAATTTCCTTACTTCATAAATAACGTGCATGTGCCCAAGAGAGAAATGTACAATAAAGAGGAAATTAGGGGCGCCTGGGTGGCTTAGTCGGTTAAGCGTCCGACTTTCGCTTAGGTCATGATCTCACGGTTCGTGGGTTCGAGCCCCGCATCGGGCTCTGTGCTGACTGCCAGCTCAGAGCCTGGAGCCTGTTTCAGTCTGTGACTCCCTCTCTCTCTGACCCTCCCCTGCTCATGCTGTCTCTCTCTCTCACCTAGAAATAAATAAAACATTAAAAAAAATAAAAAAAAAAGAGGAAATTAAATTGTCAGTCCACAAAGCAGGAAACACAAATGCATTTCACACATCTGAAATGATGCTCATCCACATTCATTAATTTGTAGGAAATGCAAATTAAAACTACGAGATATGGTTTCTCATACATCAGGTTAGCAAATTTGCTTAAACATACACAGTGCTGCTGAGCCAGAGTGTGTATAACCACACCCATCCATGCTTGGTGGAGGTTTAAATTGGTGACAGTACCATGTATGGGTAGAGAACACACACACACACACACACACACACACACACACGCACAGATTCTCTTGAGAAGGACCCAAGGGCAAGGGCAGCACTGACTGCTTCTGGTGAAAGAGCGTGTGGCCACGCCGGGGCATGGTGGTGAAAGGAAACTTCACTGTATCCCTTTTGTACTGTTTAGAACTTCCCCCAAGTACCTGTACTACATTCTCCACAATTCTAAAAAGTAATAAAGAAAATGAAGTAAAGAGAACATCCACATCTAGGAAGATGGAAGAAATGTATTTTACACCCATGCCACTCTGTAAGCACAACTGGAAACACAAGGCATTACACATAAAGCAAACACAGTGTGAATCCACAAGGTCAAGAGAAGCAACTGGCTAGAAACTTTGGGACCTGAGTCACGAGAGGATGGTGAGGTTCCTGGGTTTTCTCTTGGTCTCATATAGCCCAGATTTGGAGCTGAAGAAGCAGGCAACCTGGAAATATCAGTGGGCACAGACAAAAAAAGTCCCAACAAAAGCCTATTCTTTCCGGTCAAAACCCTAGGAAAGGGGCAGCCTACAAAGACATTTCTAGACAGTAACTGCTCTAATCCAGACAAACATTGCAGGAACACTGGGGACCCACTCCCATCCATGCCAGCAAAGGCCAAGTGCAGAGCCTTGACTTTTACTCCCACTCAGCAGCGAAGAGGCACCCTTACCTATCCCTGCTGGAGTGGTGTCAGAGGAGGCCTGACAGAGACTCAGGATTTTCACTATTTCTCAGCAGTGAGGAGGCCACCCTCAGCCCCCATGGTGTCAGTGGAGGTCACATGGGGAACAGTAACTGGGCATTCCTTCCTCACCCAGCGGGGATTTGTGGAGGCCAGGTGGGATACCGGGAGGGCAACCCTCACCTGGCAGGAATGAAGCAATGCCCCCAACCTCTCCCAAACCCCCAAAAAAGCCATCTAAAGTGGGAGATTGAAGTAGGATCCAGAGGTCTCAAAAATATTACCCAAAATGTCCAGTGCTTCATCACAAATCACTCACGCATCATAACAAGAATCAGGAAGATCTCAAATGGAAGAAAAAATACAATCAATAGAGACCAACTCCAAGAAGCCAGAGATGTTAGAATTATCTGACAAAGATATTAAAGCAAGCACCATAAAAATGCTTCACAAAGCAACTGCAAATACGTTTGAAGCCAATGAGAGAAAACAAAGTCTTGCAAAGAAATATAAGATATAAAGAAGAGCCAGTGGAAATGTTAGAACTGAAAAGCACAATAACTGAAATGCAAAAAACCAATGGGTTGACTCAACAACACAATCAAGAAGACAGAGGAAAGACTCAGTAATCTGTACAAGGGAGCAATGAAAAGTTAATTAATACTCAATAAATAAAATATAACCATAATAAAAAAAGAATACAAAGGTTTAATAATTAATAATACATATGTTTTTAAAACCCAGTATAAAAAATAGAGAGTAAATAGATTGAGAAACAAACAAAGCCTCCAGAAGTTGTGGTACTATAACAATGATCGAACATTCCTGTCAATAGAGTCCCAGAAGGAGAGGAGAAAGGAGGCAGGCTGAAACGCTATTCAAGAGTTGAAAAGCTCCCCAATTTGGGAAAAGACATAAACCTACAAGAAGCTAAGTGAATTTCGAAGAAATCCACATCAATACATATTACAGTCAAACGTCTGGAATTAAAGACAAAGAAGAAATCTTGAAAGCAGTCAGAGAGAAACGACACTTACCTATGGGGGAAAAACAATAAGAAAGACATCAGATTTCTCATCCGAAACCATGGAAGCCAAAGAGAAGTAGAACGTTATATTTCAAGTGTGGAAAGAACTATCCACCCAGAATCCTCTAACCATTGAAAATACCTTTCAGGAACGAGGAGAAAATCAAGTCATTCTAAGATGAAAGAGAATGAAGAAAATGTTCTGCTAACAGGCCTACCTCCAAAAGAACAGCTACCCGAAAATAAACAATGAAAGAGAAAATCATGGAACATCAGGAAGGAAGAAACATGCTAAGCTAAAGTATAGGTTAATAAAACAAACCTTACTTCCCTTTTGAATTTATAAATTATATTTGACAGTTGAAGCAAAAAATCTAACACTGATATGTATGTAGAGAAAATGCGATTACATTATAAACAGGAGGAAAATAAGAAGATTTAACGGGAAGTGAGGTTTCTACATTTCATTGGAATCTGTAAAATGATGACACCAGCAGGCTGGGGTAAGTTATGCACACATAATGTATTATGTAGAACAACCACTGAAAAAACTACACAAAAAAAAAAAAAACCCAAAAAATGCTACAGATAAGTGAAGGTAGAATTCTAAAAGTTGCTTAAGTCGCTCACAAGAATGCAGGAAAAGGAAAACAAAAACAAAAGATAGAAAGAAGAGAAAACATAACTATGAAATTGTAGGGGCGCCTGGGTGACTCAGCTGGTTAAGTGTCCAACTCTTGATTTTGGCTCAGGTCATGATCTTACGCATGGTTCATGGGTTTGAGCCCCACACTGGGGCTCTCTGCTGATAGCACAGAGCCTGCTTGGGATTCTCTCTCTCCCTATCTCCCTGCCCCCTCCCCACTGTGCACATGTGCATGTGCTCACTCGCTCTCTCTCTCTCTCAAAATAAACTTTTAAAAAATGAAATTTTTTAAATGAAATGAAGCCTGGACATATCAATAATTACATTAAATGTAAATAATCTAAAGACTCCAATTAAAAAACATGACTCAGTATATGCTGTCTATAAGAAATTCACTTCAACTCTAATGATATAAGCAGGTTAGTAAAAGGATGAAAAAATATATATCGTGAAAACGCTAATCAAAAGAAAGCATGAGTGGTTATATCAATATGAGGGGAAGTAGATGTTAGAGCAAAAAAGTCATGAAAGACAAAGAGGGTTATTATATAATGATAAAGGGTCAATCCACCAGAAAGACATAGGAATCCTAAATGCTCATAAACCAAACAATAAAGACACAAAATATGTGAATCAAAACCTAATATAACTGAAAAGAAAAATACAATTGACCCTTCAAAATTTAGAGGTTAGGGGTACCAATCCCCAAATAGTCTAAATCCATGTATAACTTTTGACTCCCCCAAAACTAAACTACTAATAGCCTTACCAATAACATCAACAGTTCATTAACACATATTTTGTATGCTATATGTATCATACACTGTATTCTCTTTTTTTAATGTTTATTTATTTTGAGAAAGAGAGAGAGTGTGCATGTAGGAGAGGGGCAGAGAGGTCGAGGGAGAGAATCCCAAGCAGGCTCCATGTTATCAGCATAGAGCCCGACTCTGGGCTCAGTCTCATGGACCATGAGATCATGACCTGAGCTGAAATCAAGAGTTGGACACTTAAACTATTGAGCCACCCAGGCATCCATCATACACTATATTCTTAAGGTAAGCTAGAGAGAGACGTCTGGGTGGCTCAGTTGCTTAAGTATCCAACTTTGGCTCAAGTCATGATCTCACAGTTCATGGGTTTGAGCCCTGCATCTGGCTCTGTGCTGACAGCTCAGAGCCTGAAGCCCGCTTCGGATTCTGTGTCTCCCTCACTCTCCCCCACTCATCCTCTGTCTCTCTCCCTCTCTCTCCATCTCAAAAAATAAACATTAAAAAACAGTAATCTAGAGAAAAGAAAATGTTTTAAGAAAATCATAAGGAAGAGAAAATACACTCACAGTATTTATCAAAAAAAAAAAAAAAGAAAAGCATGTGAGTGGATGTACACAGTTCAGATCCATGTTGTTAAAGGGTCAACTGATGATAAAGCTACAATTATATTTGCAGACTTCAACACTCCACTCTCAAAAATTAATAAAAACAACTAGATAATCAGCAAGGATATAGAATAAGAGCAACTATCAACCAACAAAATCTAATCAACATTTTAGAATACTCCACCCAACAAGCCCAATATGCACATTCTTCTCAAGTGCCGATAGAAAATACACCAAGACAGACTATATCCTGGGCCATAAAACAAACGTCAATGAATTTAGAAAAATTTACACCCCACAGAGTGGGTCCTCTGACCTCAGTGAAATCAAACTTGAAATCAATAACACCAAGATAACAGGCAAACCTCTACACATCTAGAAACAAACAAATCTACTCTAAATAATTCACGAGTCAAAGAGGAATCCAAATGTCTTTCAGCAGGTGACTGGTTGAGCAAACTGTGAAACGCTCACACCATGAAATACTACTGAGCAATAAAAAGGAAGAATGATTGTGCTACATGTATCAACATGGATGGTATCAATGGTATCAAATCTTCAGAGAATCGTGCTGGGTGAAAAAAAATCCAATCCCAAAAGGTTACATACGTACTGCATTATTCCATTTGTATAGCATTCTTGAAATGAGAGAATTCTAGAACTGAAGACCAGATGAGTGATTTTCAGAGGTTAAGCGGGGAAGGGAGACAGGGGAGGGAAGCCGGTGTAACTGTAAAAGGGAAACAGGAGGGCTCCGTGGGGTGATGGAAATGTTCTACATCTTGACTACATCAGTGTCTTGCACGTTATTGCCATCTGGGAAAACTAGGTGAAGGAGACATGAGATTCCTCTGTGTTATTTTTTACAACTGCATGGGAATCTCCAATTATCTCAAAATAAAAAGCTTAATTTAAAAAAAGTAGAGAATCCCAAAAGGAGTGCCAATACATATACACCCCCATCTCCCTCCCTCTCTCTCTCTCTCTGTCTCACACACACACACACACACACACACACACACACACACGCACACACAGACCCCTCACCTATCAACAGCCTTCAGTTGTTGCCGTATAAATTTGCACTGATTTTTCTGTCCGATGTGATTTTTCTGCCTCTCTTTGGAGAGGACTCATCCAGACTTTCATGAGGTCAGAGAGAAAAATCCTCTGAGGACTTTCCTCTGGCCTCCTGAGCCTCTTCCATAGGTTGGCTCAGAAGAAAGCACAGAATTTGTTAAAAAAAAAAAAAAAAAAAAAAAAGCCAAGAACCCACTAGGAAAGAAAAACAGGCAGGTGGCATGAGGGAACCCAAGCTGCACTTTGGAGAGGCCATGAGCCCATGAAATTAAATGTAAAAGGGGCTATATTTGGGGTACCTGGTTCTGGGCGTCACATGTTTATCTGGAGACAGTCTGTGGCTTTCACCCATTTCCCAAAACGGTGAGAGAAGGAGGACGGCACTTAATCCCTACAACCGTCAGTATGTGCAGCCCAGGTGAGCGCTGCTGCGCCCCACTCCGCCTTCTGGAAACTCCAGATAAGCCTCCCAGTACTCTTGCCCCGGGTGGAAAAAGCACGATTCTGAAAATCGCTGTACCCTTAGGACACTCCGTTTCCCGCCTGTGGAGCTGGAAATGTCAGAGCTTGAAGATCGTTTGAAAATCCGCACCCAACCAACAGAAGAGGAAACTGAGGCCCAGGGATACAGAATGACTTCCCGAAATCATCCAGACAGGAGCCACGTTGAAGCCAGAACCTGGGTCAGGATCCTCCCTGGCCCCAGCCTGGGGACCTTTGTCCCTTAGGTTGGCGGAAGGGCCTGTCATCCCACAGGGCAAGCAGGAGAGCAACGCCCGGGCGGGAGGACTGGCGTTCCCACACTGTCGCCAGTGGAAGATGGTGATGGGAACACAGCCAGGCACCGGATTAAAATGAGCACAGATATGCAGAAGTTAATGAGCAAAAGCTTCCTCTGCAAATATCTGACAGTACTTCTGATGTGGCAGCGCTCATTACTCCTAAGAGATACAAATACGTGGCAACGAAGGTTAGGAACACTAGAGAGACTTTATTACCTTGGAAGACAGGCCATTAAATGTTTCCCGGGGATGTCCCCAGTCCGGCCCCCTTCTACTTCCAAGCCCCTTCCTTCACACCCACGGCTCATTTACCAACTGCTCCCTCGCTCCACAGATGTTTGCGCAGGACTTCCGCAGGGCCAACGACACGGACGGAAGGAGACGCGAGCCCCACGGTGTCAGAGTTCACCCCTCATGAGGGCCCAGGGGCTAAACACCAACACCATCCAGCCGCTCAGCTCACTCGAGCCGCCCCCCCTCTTTTGACTGCCTGTTGCTCCATCGTTGGCCCCTCACTGCTGTCTCCACCCCTCTTCGTTCAGAGCCTGAATCGGGAGAGAATTTGGGAGCCAGGAGGGCCTTCTCCCTGGGTAATTGGAAGGGCCTCCCTCGCGCCCTTTCACCTGTTCTTTACCCCGCTCTCAGTGACGATCCCAAATCACAGATCAGGCCACATCATCTTCCTAACGTCTGTGGCTGTCAACTGCAGGTGTCACTTCCAGGATGAGAGCACAGAGTGCTGGTGGGCTTTCTCGGTCTTTCTCTTCCCTCCTCCGGGGGGAGAATTAAAACTTTATTGGGGTTGGGGCGCCTGGGTGGCTTAGTCGGTTAAGCGTCCGACTTTCGCTTAGGTCATGATCTCACGGTTCGTGGGTTCGAGCCCCGCGTCAGGCTCTGTGCTGACTGCCAGCTCAGAGCCTGGAGCCTGTTTCAGAGTCTGTGACTCCCTCTCTCTCTGACCCTCCCCTGCTCACGCTGTCTCTCTCTCTCTCTCCTAGAAATAAATAAAAATATTTTTAAAAAAAACTTTATTGAGGTTAAGCCATTAAGATGTTAGGGGTTGGGGCGCCTGGGTGGCTCAGTCTCTTAAGAGTCCAACTTCAGCTCAGGTCATGATCTCATGCATGGTTCATGGGCTCAAGCCCCGCATCTGGCTTTGCGCTGACAGCTCAAAGCCTAGAGCTGCTTCAGATTCTGGGTCTGCCTCTCTCTCTGTCCCTCCCCCACTTATGCTCTGTCTCTCTCTCTCTCTCAAAAATATTTAAGCATAAAAAAAAAAAAGATGCTAGGGGTTGTTTTTTGGACAGTTAGCAGTGATTGACTAATAAAATTTTTCAGTGGTTTCCCTCAGGATGTAAAGTCAAAAGGCTACCCTTTAGGGTTGTCATGTTCAATGCCTTTTATGGCCTGGCCCAGCCCCCGTCTCTGGCCTGGCTCTTGGCTCTCCCCTCAACACACCCTATCAGGAACCATGACTCAGCCATATTTACAGGTTCTGGAAGGGCTGTGCCCCTCCCACCCAAGATGTCCCCTCTACCTAGAAAGCCCTATGTCTCCTCATTCCCAACTCATCTATCTGCTTAGCAAACTCACACTCAGTCTTCAGTTTCCAGCTGATGCACCCCCACTCCGACCTTCCCCAAGATGAGCTGGGGGCCACTTCTTCCTGACCACAGGCACCCCATCTATAGCTCCCAGAGAGCCCTTGCATGCAGCTGTACCTTAGCTTTTGAGTGTTACTTTTTTTGTGTTGCCCACAGTTCTGTGAACTCCACAGGAGCAGGGAAAGGGTTTTCCTAGAGTTTATCTTCCCCCGAAGGCTACCTCAGCATCCAACTCCCGGAAGCCCTTTAGAAGGTGTCTAACGACCACTCCAACAGAGCTCACATTAAACTCTTTCTGGAGAAGGTCACCTCTTCTTGAAGGAGAAATTTAAACCAGCTGCAGGAACTCTCCATGAAAAGAGAAGGCTTGAGGTGAGGAACAAAATGACCCATAGTTATAACGGGCTCTAGAAAGAGCTCTTTGCCAGAACCACAGGCCAGGTCTGGCTGGCGCTGTCTCTCCTCAGACCAGTGTCTCTGAGCAAGGTAATCCCTTCTCTGTCATCCAAGTTACATAGTTCTGAGCATGGCGAGGCCATCTCTGCCACCCAGCCTGCCCCTCTCATGGTGCCTCTCTTTCCCAGAAATCTCTGCTCAAGAGTTTCTGGCTCATTTCCACTAAACCTAGGGGGTTTAACTAAAATACGATAAAGGAATCGCCAGCAAGGTATTACCCTTCCTCAGGCATCTGTCTTCAACATGAGATGATTGAGGAGCCAGTGGAATGGTGCTCTTGGGAGGATTTCAGGCACCAGACGGCCAGTGGGATGGACATCTGGCCAGTGGTGAGGGCGTCTCTGGGGACACGCCTTCCCTGATGCCCCCTCCCAACCCATCCGTCATACTGCAAATGCCAGAGCTGTTCGGATGGCCAGACCCTGGCACATAGCGGGGAGAACGCTGCCCTGAAAGCGGGTTAATGGTGGTGGAATATCCTGAGGGTGGGACCCAGGCTCCTCGCTCCTCATTCCGTGGTTCCTTTTATCTGGTATTTCTGGGCAAGACAATGAGCAGACAGACTGGAAAGTTACAGGCCAGCTTTGCCGCTCCTTGCCAAAAATGCAGCAAAGGAAGCTGGAGGGAGACTCGAGCCTCTCTTTAATTTCCTCTTCTGTTTGGCTCTGCATGTGCTCCCCACCCCGCCCCACTTGGACTCTTTTCTGCCCTTGGGCTCTAACTCGAAAGGAGCGCTGTCTCCCATCCCAGACATGTGGGAACCCTCTCACCCACCCGAGTCTCTCCTGACCGAGATGCTGGCCGCCTTTAGCATGGCTCTGGCCCTTCCTGGAGGGGCAAGGATGCTTAGAAACATGACATCAACCAGGAAATCCAATTCCCAGGCCAAGCATGAAGTACTGGGAAGAAAGCCCCTGGGCGAGTCTCACCCGCTGTCCCTGTAGACTGGAGTCAGAACCTGACCAGAAGCAAGATGGGAAACCAAGTAGGTGAGAGAGGACCCACAAGAGAGGAGTCCTACCCTGACCCCTTACGTGTGTCCCTACCCGTACCCAGCAGGATCTGAACATAAACCCTCCAGGGTCTATGCATGAACACGTGCACACGCACAACAAATGCAGGCAATGGCAGGAGGGGAAAATCCGAATTGAAATCCTGTCTCTATCTGGGCATATTATTCCAGGACACTAAGCCTCAACTTCCTCCTTTACAGATGCAACGATCTGCAGAATCGCCACAGGGTGTAGATGAGATAATGGTCCTGCTCTGAGACTTGTTTGGAGAAGCCCCCCCCCCCATAAATATAAATTGCCCCCCAGATCCTGGCAACCAGCTGTCATTTGAAAATGACAGCGCTGCCATCAAACTAGCTTTGTGACCTCAGGCAGGTCCATTACCTTCTTGGGCTTTCCTGAAACTTCCTCATCTTGAAGAGCGGGGGTTTCTCAAACTATAGCGCTCAGCAGAATCACCTGGAGGGCTCCAGAGTGTCCCATCCTGCACTTCTGGGGTGGGACTGGAGAATCTGCATGTCTAACAAGTTCTCTGGGGCTTCGGGCTCTGCTGGCCCTGGGGCCTTACTTTGAGAAGCACTGAAATCAAGGTAATCTAAGAATTCTTTCCAGTTCTAGTGGTTTAATGAGTATGGTAATCTAATCCACACTAAGGTGTTAGTGACTGATACTTCTTTAATATGTTTTTAAGGCTTCTTGCATTTTAAATAGAATAATGTCTTGACCCAAAAACAGTCAATCACCCTAAGTGGGGTATCAAGAGAACCTTAGTGTCAATGACCAGGAGGATGATTTGAAGGGAAAGAACTTTCCAGGTCTCTCTAGCCACACTATGCAGGTGTGACCTAAAAGGAAGATCACTTGCAGAACTCGAGCATCCCAAGTGACTCGGCTGCACTTGGCTAATTGCCATTGGGGGACATGCAGTCTGAGGCTGAGGGAAAGCCCCTGGCTGCCTGAAACCAGCCGAAGGCCAGGCCCCATTGCTGGAAGCAGGGCTGTCAGTCAGCCGTGACTTTCCGGGCTCCCCCTCCCACTTCTGTCAGCCCAGAAGAGCAGCCTCCTGCCTGGGGACTGTGGCAGAGCCAAGGCCCTGCAGCCCCAGAGGCTGTCACTGCACATCTGTATATCTGGGTGCAGAGTCCCTCTCAGCATCACCACTGCCTTTGTGTCACTGTAAGACCTGTCCAGCCAGGTGGTTGGGCTCTGTAACGCTGCTGTCATTCTGCTACTGCTCTGGGCCTGCCTCAGGGAAGAGAGCTGCCCCGCTCGTCAATTACAGAATAATGACACCCTCCGCCATGCTCTGCACCAGGCCCCCCCCCACTCAGCGTGATCCTGCCTTTGGTGCACAGAAATGCGAGGAGGGCAGAGATCACTACATAGGAACACTGCTCGTCTCTACTGTGTTCTCACTGTTGCTACTTGCAAACTTTGGCGTGCAGATATTCTTCAGGGAGAAGGTCTGTACTAAGAAAAAGGGTTCCCAGGAAGAACTGATGGGCTTAAAGCAGGGCTGAGACCAAGCTCTCCGGGACTCTGGCCCAGCATGCAGGTCCCCAGGGAGTGGGGAGGGATACTCCCAACCCCCACCCCATCCAGAGCATCATCACCCCCCAAAAAAATACCTGATTCTGCTTTTGTTCATGCCACGATCATTACAAAAGTCTACTGATATCTGAGCATAGGGCCAAGTGGTGGAGATCTAAAGATGAACAAGAAGTGGGCTTCCAGAAGCTCCTGGTCTAAGAGGGCAAGACAGCTGCATAGGTTATCATAAAACAAGGCAGTGAGGGGAATGAGTGCAAAGCCCATATGAGCTCTGAAGAGATGGCTAACTCTTCTTGTGGAGAAAAGACGGAGGAAGTGGAAAGAAAAGATAAAGCAACACAGAAGGGGTGACATCTGAGCTGGTCCTGAGGGGTGTATAGGAGAAAGTGTGTCTGCACAGGGGTAACATTCAAAATCTTTAACAACTGCTGAGGCCCAAGCCTGGCCCAATCAGAAGAGATGCTGGGCCTTATCAGGTAAATATGACTAGTCAGACATGCGCATCTACTTCTGCTTCCTCCCCAAACCCTACTTGAATAACAGTCCTTAAAAATTAAGTATAAATACACAAGGATGGGAAAAACTAGAGAAGAGACAGAAGTAACAGAATTTTAGAAGCTGGAAATCAGATGGATGAGTGGTAAATGGCCCAGGAATCCCCAAAAACTGCATTCTAAGCCAGCAGTAGGAGAAGCTAAGATCAACTTAATTTATACTGGAAAACCCTCTTTGCAGCTTGGAAGTTGGTGGTACCCACCCCTCTTGAAAGCAGGAGAAAAGAGCTAAGGAAGGTTGGTTGGCAATCTGTTTAGGAAGCAGTCAGAGCCCCAGGTTCTTTCCTTCACTAGCAACAGCCCCTTGCTGAGCCCAGCAGAAGATGGAAGTTTATTCTCTGAAATAAAGAAGCTTTCTGGACTGGGAGACACCAGGCAGAATTGAGGATGGACCTGCCATGTGAAAAACAGAGGGATTAAGGAACATTGAATTCTGGTTACTGGGGCTCCATTTCTCCATCACTGGGCACCAATTCTCAGTATGTGAGCCTCCCGGCAAGAAACAGGATGAGCCTTCTCATGAGAAAACCTCATGATTTAAGAAAAGACTTCATAACATTTAATATTCCAGAAGAAAACGGCCCAGCCAGATCATCCTCCAGTGAAGCCCATGATCATCAAATCCCATCTGCACTGAGATCCTTAAATATGTGCAGATAAACAAGAATAACCAGACAACTGAAAACTTCAAAATTGAACAACAGAGGCCAAAACAAACAACTTGGAAGAAACAGAGACTGTGCAGGATGAAAAATACTTGAAAAAAATAATTAATTTCTTTAGAAAGACAGCCTTGCAATCACAAACCAGAACGCTATAATCCAGAGAAGAAAACAGAACAAAAAAGAATTCTTGTAAATTAAAAATACAACAAATGAAATATCAGTAGAGGGTTGGAAGGTAAAGTTAAGAAAATCTCCCAGAAAGTAAAGCAAAAAGACAAAAGTTAAGAAAACTAGAGAATCATCCAGAAGGTCTACTACCACATGAGATTCTTAGAAAGAGGAAACAGGACAGGTGTGTGTGTGTTGGAGGGGGAGACATAAACAAGAAAATCATCTACAACAGCAAGAAAATGTCTTGGAACTAAGGGCCCAGAGTTTATACAGATTGAAAAGGCCTGCCAAGTGGGCCTTGGGTAAAAATATGAGCACAACTGATAAAAATAGTTCCACTGTAAGGCAAAGAACATCATTCTAGCATCTCAGCATACTGGGGTAAAAAAAAAAAAAGAACAAAACATGTTCTTGGACTAGAAGACCCAATATTAAGATGTCAAGTCTTCCCAACTTTATCTATAGATACAATACAATCTTAATCAAAATCCCAGAAAGCTCTTTTGTAGATATTGACAAACTGATCCTAAAATTTAAGTGGGAAAGCAAACAATCTAGACTAACCAACATAATACAGAAGAACAAAGTTGAAGGATTCACACTACTTCATTTCCAAACCTAACTCTAAGGCTACAGTAATCAAGACAGAATGGTGCTAGTGAAAGAATTGATATATGCGTCAATATAACAGAAGAGCAGACGAGATTGCCCCCAAACAGGACCATACAAATGTAGTCAATTGATCTTCCATGAAGAGCAAATGCAACTTAATAGAGAATGGATTGCCATGTAGACAAATGATGCTGCATTGTTTAGAGAGAAATAGATACAGATATAAATATCGATAAATAGATATAGATAGGTAAATTTCACCTAAACGCAGACTTTATGCCTAACACAAAAAATTAAATGGATCATAAACTTAAATATAAAGTGTAAAACTATAAAACTTCTTGATGAAACTCAGTAGAAAATCTTCATGAATATGGATTTGCTGATGATTTTAAGATATAACAGTTAAAAACATTGAAAAGCACAGATATGTGAAAGAAAAAATTGCTAAGTTGGTCTTTATTCAAATTAAAAACTTTTGATCTATGAAAGACAAGCTTCAACTGGGGGAATATATTTGCAAAACACTTATCTGAGAAAGGGCATATATCCAATATACACAAACAACTCTTAAACCTCAACAAAAAGAAAACAAACAAGCAGGTTAAGAAATGGGCAAAAGATATGAACAGACACCTCACAAAGGAAGCTATATACATGACAAACAAGTGTATGAAAAGACGTTCAACATCATTTGTCATTAGGAAATTGCAGATTTAAACACATGAAATAACACTACACACCTATCAGAATGGCCACAACCAAAAATTGACAATAACCACTGCCAATGATGTGGAGCGGCAAGAAACTTTTATTGACTGCTGGCGGAAATGCATAATGGTATAGCCTCTTTGGAAGACATTTTGGCAATTTGTTTAAAAAATTAAACATAGTCTGAGAATACAATCAAATAATCATATTCCTAGGTATACGCTCAACTGATTGGGAAACTTTTGCCCACATAAAAACTTGTACATGAATGTTTATTCAACTTTATTTATAACAGCCAAAAGTTGGAAGCAACCGACATATCTTTCAATAGGTAAATAAATAAACAATTTGTAGCATATGCATAGAATTGGATATTATTCAGCAACGATAAGAAATGAGCTACCAGGGGCACCTAGGTGGCTCAGTTGGTTGGGCGTCCGACTTCAGCTTAGGCCATGATCTCACAGTTCGTGGGTTCAAGCCCCACATCAGGCTCTGTGCTGACAGCTAGCTCAGAGCCTGGAGCCTGTCTTCAGATTCTGTGTCTCCATCTCTTTCTGACCCTTCCCTGTTCATGCTGTCTCTATCTCTCTCTCAAAAATAAATAAAACATTAAAACAAAAGAAAAAAGAAATGAGCCACCAAGCCACAAGAAGATACGGATGAATCTTAAATGCATATTGTTAAGTGAAAGAAGCCAATTTGGAAAAGCTACATACTGTATAATTCCAATTATATGAAATTCTGGAAAAGGCAAAACTACAGAGATAGTGAACAGATCAGTGATTACCAAGGATTCAAGGGGCAAGAAAGGGGAACAGGTGGAGGGTATATTTAGGATGGTAAAACAATTCTGTATGATACTGTAATGGTGAATACAAGATATTAAGCATTTGTAAAAACCCATAGAACTTTAAAGCATAAAGAGTAAAACACATTTAATGTATAAAAAAATTGTTTCATCATTTAGGGGATAGAGATATCCGAGGATGGAATGCAAAATGTGACAATAGAATCTAAAGGTAATATATATATGTGACAAGTTCATTGAAGGGGATAAAGAATAAGGTGCTGACCTAAGTAGCTCTGGATATAAGTAGAGTACATAAGCCCAAAGGCAAAAGGAACTGTACATAAGCACTGTTCTCTAGCTGATCCAGTTATCTCCCACAAGAGTGTAGGTTAACAATTCTGAAACTATTACACATGCATACTGTAATTGAATATTAATAAATGGGTGGCAGATGGCAGTAGCCAAGTTCTTCACTTTGGAATGGGAAATTACAAATAAGCAAAGGCTAGAATGATCCAGGTAGTAATTGGAGATAATCAGCATGAATTCATAGTTACCTTAATATAGAAAAATTCCAGAAATGTATAAAATCTTGGATTAGTATACAGATTATATATCCTTACTCTGTCATTTGAGAAGGTCTTCAATGACATGCCAGTAACAATGAGCACATCTAGTGCCCAGATTTTGGGGGGGGTTTGTAGTTTATTTATTTATTTTGAGACAGAGAGAGAAAGCCAGAGAGAGAGAGGTAGAGCCAGGGAGAAAGAGGGAAAGAGAGAGAATCCTAGGTAGGCTCTGCACTGTCAGCACAGAGCCCAAAGCAGGGCTCAAACTCACAAACCATGAGATCATAAGATCATGCCCTGAGCCAAAGTCAGATGCTTAACCAATTGAGCTACCCAAGGACCCAGATCTTGGTTTTTAATACTACTTTCCAGTAAAAGAAACTAGGTCTCCTGGTTGTAGGAGTGGGACAGGAAGTACACAAAATGAGCCTGGAGCATCTTGTAATGCCAGCATATACGAAAGTGCTGAGACATATACATACACACATGCACACACAGAGGCAGACACACACACATGCACATATACACACACACATGCACATATACACACACAGAGAGTGATGGTGATATATCAGAGGAATATGGGAGCCAACTGAAAGAGCTCCCAATGGCAAAACTGGAACAATTAAGCAACAAAATAAATAAAGTAGCATTTAGATTATACCCAAAGTATAAAATGAGTCCATAGTGATTTTCTTTGAAAGAGAAAATTATGGAAAGGGAGAAAAAAAAAAGAGTAACTTTAAAAATGGAGAAATCTGACAAACACTACCTCAAATCAGGTGATCAAAAGTTAACATCAACAGGGCGCCTGGGTGGCTCAGTTGGTTAAGCATCCGACTTTGGCTCAGGTCATGGTCTCATGGTTTGTCGGTTTGAGCCCTGCCCTGTGCTGACAGCTAGCTCAGAGCCTGGAGCCTGTTTCAGTCTCTGTATCTCCCTCTCTCTCTGACCCTCCCCTGCTCACTCTCTCTCTCTCTCTCTCTCTCTCTATCAGAAATAAATAAACATTTTTAAAAATTTTTTTAAAAGTTAATATCAACAATAAGTCATACTAATAGTACGTACCTTTGATATAATGTAATGACAATGTCACTGCACCTCTGTGTATCTTTGTCCCCAAACATATTACCTGTGTCTAATCATGAGAAAAACATCAGATATATCCTAATAAAGGAACATTCTACAAAATACCAGTGCTCCTAAAACTGCCAAGGTCAGCAAAAAACAAAGAAAAGCTAAGAAAATGTCACATCGGAGGAATTTACTAAATGTAATGTGGTGTCCTATATAGGATCCTGGAATAGGAAGGGCCATTAGGGGGAAACTAAGGAAATATGAACAAAAAACAGAATTTAGTAAATGATAATATATCCATACTGGTTAATTTATTGGGACAAATGTACCATACTAATATAAGATGCTCAAAATAGGAACAAACTAGGTGTGGGGTATTAGGAAACTCCCCGTACTATTTCCACAATAATTCCATAAATCTAAAACTATTCTAAAATTAAAAGTTTATTTTATAAAAACTCTTACAAGCTTCCAGAGAGAGAGAGAGAGAAAAACAAAAACAAAAACAAAAAAAACAAACAGAGCATGTAGAGGATCAGGTATCAGAATAGTTTTAGATTTCTCAATACTAACAGTGAAATCTAAAAGATAATGAGAGAATGTCTTCCAAAGGAAATCTTCCAAAGACATTTCCTTTATTCTAAAGGAAAATAATTTCCAAACTAAAAGTCTATACCCAGACAACTGCCAGTCATGTGTAATGGCAGAACAAATACACTTGCAGATATTCAAAATTTCAAATAGTGTATGTCCCATGAACCTCTTCTTAGGAAGCTACTGAAGGATATGATCTACCAATACAGGAGTATAAACCAAGAAACAGGAAGCCATAGAGTATGGGAAACAGAAAATCCAACACAGGAGAAAGTCAAAGGGAATCTCAAGGACGATGATGAAGGTTGACCCCAAGACGATAATTATCCATCAGGCATAGAGATCAATCAGTCCAGATTGGAGCATTTCAGAGATGCAAAAAGAGATTTCTGAATAAAATTAAATCTGAACATTTTGAGAAGATTTTTAGATAACTGGCATGAATCTCGGGGTTGAATTAGTAATAAGAACATGTAATCATAAACAAATAAAAAGTAATGCAATGATCAACTCTAGGGAAAACAAAGAGTGATTCGAGAAAGGAACAGCATCACAAAGACACTAGATGGTTCACCTGGAAAAAACATGTATATACTCATAATAATGTAAACATTCCATTTTTATCTCACAAAAACGATGATATAAATATTTTGGGAGGATGGAGGCAATGATGTACCAGTCAGATTTTACTAGGTTAACATGAAGGAAAAAGGAAGGAAGGAAGGAAGGAAGGAAGGAAGGAAGGAAGGAAGGAAAGAAGGAAGGAAGATCTCAATGGCCTACAAGAACAAAAGTTCTCATTCATGTAACATTGCAGCACAGCTTTAGGTCAGATGTGGCTAAACCACATGTCTCCTGCATTGTAGAATCTAGGCTATAGGATCAGCCCCCTTTGGGGACATGTCTATTTTCTTGGACATGTTTAATTTCTCTCACATGTGAATAACACACAAGCCATGCAATGAATGGCCCCTAAAGCTTCTGATCAGAAGTTCTATAATCACTCCTACTCATATCCCATTGACCAAGCTAATCACATGGCCAAGCTCAATGTTAATTATTCCTCCCATAGGGATGCTAAACACATGACAATGTTAACGGGCATATTATCCATTTACAGTGAGGCAATGATTCGATTGGGAACAATAAAACAATTGGTGAATGCATATATGGACTACAGTGCCAGACGGAGGGTAGGTTCAGGAAAAGAGAGCTAAATGTTCACTTTGCACCAGTAGGAAGCCAATGGAGAAGACCTCAGACTGAAAAACTCAAGGAGTAGCCATGTGTGCATGTTATTTAAAAATATGGCTATAACTGGGGTGCCTGGATGGCTCAGTCGGTTGAGCGTCCGACTTCGGCTCAGGTCATGATCTCGCGGTTCGTGGGTTCGAGCCCCGCGTCAGGCTCTGTGCTGACAGCTGGCTCAGAAGCCTGGAGCCTGTTTCGGATTCTGTGTGTGGCTCTCTCTCTGCCCCTCTCCTGCTCACGCTGTCTCTCTCTCTCTCTCTCTCTCAGAAATAAAAAAATATATATATATGGATATAACTATAATCATTCAGGAGTAAGACCTCAAAGTAGTTGCCTGTGGAGAGGAGGAAATGAGGCTGGGGGGAGCAGGGAACTACTGTTTTTTATAATAAATTTGTAAAACCACTTGGTAAAAATAACCAAAAGATGACAAATAACAACGAGGCCAGGCAGTTCTTCATTGCTAAATTTCATTGTGCGATGCTTACTTTTCATGCTGTTTTGATAGTAAGAGAGTGTAAAAATCTTTGTACTTTAAAACAAAGAAAGTTAAATAACTGACAGCTACTATTATATTAACACCCCTTCAAAATCCACCACCTGGTGTCCTACATCCTCAGCAATGACACTCCTTCCTACATAAGAAAAACCCAAATATTCTCTACTTTCTTTCAGCCTGCTCTGTATTACCCAAGCCACAAAAGAATAACACCATTAACAGAATATAATTCAGAAGTCACACAAATGATTCGAGAATGCATCCATGTAATTACCATGTGGGTGATTTACCTTACTAACTATGCATAATCCCAAATAACATTTAAAAGTTTTGCCTAGACACAGATTAGTTCAGGAAAAACTATACTGGGACCTCTGAGAATAACAGAACTTGGAAATAAGATTTGCCTAAAATGATAAAATATGAGGCTGATCAAGAGTTAACATTCCTTTTCCCCCTCGATACTCCTAAGGTATAAGCTGCATCTTGAAAGCTATAAAAGTGAGAGACAAAGTAAAAACCAATTATTGTTTCAGAGGAATGCAAATTTGGCCTAATATTTCCTTCTCGCCTTAGCTAAGCTAGATGTGAACTTTCATTTACGAGCATTACATCACAGTTGATTTCCATAACATAATCAAAACTGGATACAAGCAGTATCTTAGCCTCAAAAAACCATGAATCACTTGTCAGCCTGTCAATCCTCAGACCACACTACTGGCTCAGGACAACATAGAATTAACAACTCCTCATGCACTCCCCAAAATAAAAACTTTTGTAGAAAATTAATTCAATTATAAACTTTTAAAAAACGGATGCAGCTTAAGGATAATAGGATACTTTTTGTCGCATTTCTTGTGGTACTTTTTGATATTTGGATTGTTTAAAAATTTTTAAATATTTTTTGAGTGTCAAATAGGGGGATGGAGTGAGAAAGGCATAGAATTTAGCATGTTTTAGGAACAGTGAACAGCAGAATGTCCCCAGGACTGTAGTGCTGGGTGAGGCTGGAACAAAGTTCCAGGAGCCAGGCTTCAAAAATCTCATGCTGTGATGCAGGGGCTGGATTTTAAACACAGGTATTAGAAAGACAATCCTGGGGGCTGAAAAATCTTAGGAGTCAGAGCTAGTGGGGAGGAGGGTCCTTCTTGCATTATCTCATTTTCAATCACAAGAGCCTAAACTAGAGCAGCAACAATGGAAGTAAAGCCAATGGGAGGAAGTCAAAGATACTTAGATGGTTGAATCCAGATTTGGGAACTGCTGCAAAGTGAGGAAGGATAGAAATAGGAAATGAGGCTTGATAAGGGTTAGCTTGGGCTTTAGCCCCCACCCCTCACCCGCCCCTGGACAAGCCCACCCACGGCCTTCCATACAGTAGAACACATCTCCTCCATTATCTCAATCTGATAAAGGAAGTGTGCTTGGCCAGCTCAGCCTTAAGATAAATTGCCTGCACTGGTACCAGCCACACTGGCCCTGAGCTCCCACCACTCTGGGATATTGAAAATACTACAGGTGAGGCTTTAGCAGGTGAGAATAAGAGCACCCCTGCTCCAGGCTACCACCTCCACAGGAGAGAAGCTGCTGGAAACCGAAGGGTATGGTCAGGAAGCTGGGAAGGAAACTGAGGAAGATGTGGCACAAGATGCGGCTGGAGGAAAAAGTCATGGTGCTGGATATAACCTCACACCCCGGCTGCCATATCAAATGTCCCCACTCCTCTGCTGAGTAGATTTGCTGTAGCGGTGGAAGACCTGAGGCAAGTTGCAGGAGATGTAATATTTCGTAGACATTTTCCTCCATTTTCCTACTTTCTGGTTTGCGGATCCCTCTCCATTTTGGAGCTCATAGTTGTCTTTTCGGGTCTCGAGTATTTTTGTGGGCCTTCGGGACATTCATAGACCCTAGTAGCACCCCCAATGCTCTGCTCTGTGTGGCAGTCAGGGAGCCCCCGGCAGCATCTGCCGGGACTGATAGGGGTTGGGGATCAGAATACCAGGATGAAGAACTACGGTCAGGGTTTCAGTGCCTGTCCTGGCCAACTGGTTTTGCACAGCCCAGCAGCTACAGCTCCCATCTTGGGGGACAGCCAGAGAGGATGGATGGCCCCATACAAAATCACCCCCATTACAATTCCGAATGCATGCGCTTTGTGCCCTACACAAAGGCAGCCTGGCCCAGAAAACACTTACCATTGGGAGTGGAAGGTAGAAAGGCAGGGACGGACCACATATAGAAGCAACCGAATCATACAAAAAGTCCCTTTAACCTCTTTCAGCTAGCAGTTCAGAAATACACAGGAAACCCTCGATATTTGCAGAGTCGTGATTTGTGGTTTCAGACATGCACAGCGCTGTTTGCTCCGCGCTCCTCGCCAGCCCACACAGCTATGCTGCAGGCAGCCAGTGCGGCCGACACACGGTCCATGTGTCTCTACAGAGCCCCCTCAAAGTGGCCTTTCAGCTCCCCGGAGTCCATGAGGGGAAGACCCTCACAAGTCCCCCACAGATGCACTCTTTTTAACCCCTGTGGTTGAGTCACAGATTCATAGGAGGCCTGAACTGGAAGACAGGGATCTTAGAGACCTAGCCCCCTCTGTTTCTGACTCCTGCCATCAGAGCCCCTGTCTGATGCAATCAGGAAGGAGTGTCTCCTAAGCAGAGGCTGTTCTCTCTGGTTAACGTACTACGGTGGAACTGTGATTGAGAGGGCTTCTCCATCCACCCTGCGGACAATCAGTGCCAGCGGGCTCAATCGAGAAACCCTGCCCCCACCACCACCAATAGCAAGAATCTTCTGGGCTAGATGCTGAAAGGCGGGAAGAAGAGATGGAGGGAAGGGCAGAGGACAAATGCAGAGAGTCCAGGGCGGAAGATCATGTGCCAATCCAACATCCAGGTGCACTTGAATTCAAAGCCCATTCCTCCCATCCCTTCAACAAGTGTTCACCCTAACTAGTGCAGTGGATGCAAACAGAAGAACACTCATGCCTCCCGCAGAGGGGGATGCAATATAAGCTGCAGAGGCTGGGTGTGCCCTCAGTCACCATATTTTCCAAACCGCGAGTCAGAGCTGTTCTGGAAAACCCAGGTCATAGAATAGCAAGAAATATACAAAAAGAACCCTGAGTGTAGGGTGATGAAGTAAGGCTTATGTATAGATGTGCCGGGACAGTGCAGTTGGTAACCTGAATACAGCCAGGCGCCCCACATCACCCAGTCTCCGTGAGACTGTATATTTCCCGAGAGTCATTTGGGCAACTTACACCATCTCTCATGGAATGGTTGGACTAACTGATTTCAAACAGGCAGGGATAAAGGATTTTTTGGAGGTGCACATGGGTACTTAAAACTATGTTCTCCTAGAGTTCAAGTCTTGCACTCTCTTGTCTTGTGTATGGTGCTCATTTGGCCTCCCCCCGCCTCCAGTCTTTATTTGGACCAAGTTACACGTCAGCCCAACCCTGTCTGAGTCATCATACTTTCTAAATAATTGCCCTGCGGTCTGAACTGATGTGCAGGCTTGAGGCTGACAGCAGCAGGTCAACTCTGCAAGCTGCAAACCCATATTTTGTCATTTACTCATGAAGTGGTGCCCAGTGCCTTTTAGCTGTTTCTCTCATGCGTGTGCGCACATGTATGTGTTGTGGGCCTGCGCGAGGACCCTGCAAGCACTTGAGGGCCTGGACCACCTCTGTAGAATGGGTCATAGAAGAGCAAGGTAGAGACACTAGGACTAAGACAGATGAAAAGATGTGGCTCAATCCCTAATTCTGGGGCTCACTCCTGGCTGTGCGATCCTGAGCCAGCCCCTTGACTTCTGATGCTGGGCTTTCTCAAATCTAAAGGGTTGTTGCAAAGATTAAAAATATGTGTGAGCGCTTAGCACAGTGCCTGGCTTAGGAAAAATCAATAAATGGTGGTGAGGGTCAGGATTCCTCTGGGTATTCCCTTGAGGGGGCTGACAGCCTCGCCTCCCGTCAGGTCACGCTAGGTCCAAACCCCGTCCTGAAGAGGCCTGCTGGAGTCACATTCAAGAGCAGTGAGGCTCTCGCCTACTGAAAATAGAAGAACCGATCCATGCCAAAAAGGAGAGAACATGGAGGAAAAGCAAGCAACCGTGCTCCTTAATGCCTTATCGCATCTGCAGAGCCCAGCACGGTACCTGACACACAGAAGACACCTGATACAAATTTTTAGATGAATGACCGAATGAGTGACTTATCTGTTTATCGATTTGCACATCTCTCTGGAGTCTCTTCTCCACATGCGGTACCCCGTGCTTAATGAGCTGCCATCAGAAGAGTCCCAACAGAAAAACATTCTTCGTGTATTTAAAGATCCCATCACTGATGTTAGATGAAATTAGGGACGTCCCCAGGAAGGGACGAGGCCTGGACTGGGAGTCCAGATTAAAGAGTGCCGGCTGGGGTGTCCAAAGATACCAGTGCTCTTTCCTGTTTTAATTAAAATCAATAATTATTCTTTTTCCAGCTACAAAAGTAATTAATGTCCATACTAGAAAAAAACTAGAAAGCGTAGACAGGCTAAAACAAGAAATGTTTAATCTTAATCTTATTTTAATATTCATTTACTCCAGAATTTCTCTACACACAGATCCATTTCTAGCAGAATGGAATCATACCAAAAATAAGTACCCTTTTTTTGTTGAGCAATTTACTTTGACCATTTTTTTCCCAAAGTACTACATACTCTCCACAGAATTTGTTTTTCTTTGGTCTAGGAAAGCGCTTCATTTTTTAGTTAGTTTTGCACACACATACACACACACACACACAATAAGAGGCATGGTCAAAATCTCACAAACAGTAACAAAGAATAATAAATAAAATGCAAAGTAGAAGTACCCCTCCCCCACTATCATCCCCATCACAGCCACAGAGGTCAGTATTTTATAGCTGCTGGTGGTTGTTTAAAACCTGTAATCACAGCATATCAATCACCTACTTAAAATCTTCCAACAGCTTCACACTCAGAGTAAATTCCAAGCCTCTCCTCACCCCTCAGGTCCTCCTCTTTCAGCGCCTCCACTGCTCCACTGGGCAGAATAAGACCCGCACTCCACCTTCTCTAAGGTGGGCTGGCCCTGCAAGGCCGAAGCTCCGCCACGCATATGCCTGTCTCCAAAAGGGACTGCCTCTACATCCCTCTGGAAGCTGTGCTCTCCATACAGGGGGGAAACTGAGGCATACTGAGTGGCAAACTGTGTGAGAGCAGGCCACCTCTTGGGCCCCTTCTCTGTCAGAAGGCCTTTGCGATGAACAAAGGAGCCTTTCTCTGGCTCTCACATTCACCTTCATGTGGTACAGGGTAAAATTTGTGAGGACAAACTGACAAATGGCATGGGCGAGAGAGCCACTGAGCGGGGCTGCAGCAGATCTGGGCCATGGGCCTCTCTGCTAATATCTAGTTGTATGGCTTCAAACCTCTGAGTTTCCATTTCTTCATCTATAAAATGGAGTGAGCGGGCTGGCTCACCAAAATCCCCTCCAACGCTAGCTGCATTCCAGACTAGCAAAACCATGGTCACCTAGGGGACTGCCACCACATGATGGCAGTGCCCTCGGGACAGAGCCAGCCCCAGGGAAGGGAAGTTCTCTGTCCTGGGCCTGCCCGCAGAGGCTCTGAGCTGGACTCTGGCTAAGTGGTGCCTCTCGGTCTCCTGTATTCTCAAGAACTCCATTAAGCAGGTCATTTTTACCCTGGTTTTACTCAACAAGAAAAGTGAGGCTCAAAAACATTAAATATGCTTAATTCCTCACTGCCGGTAAGAGGCAGGGCCATGAGCTAGAGCCAGCTGATCCAAGCCTCAAGGCCTCTGTTAAGCTCTGAGTAGAGCTCATCGGAGTTTTACTTTTTGTTCTGTTTCTTGAAGCACCTGTTAAAAGACTTTATTACAAATGCATGGAAATATTTTAGGCTTAACGTGTTATAACACAAAGTACAGTAGACTCTTGAACCACACCGGTAGTTAGGCATGCCAACCCCCCCACGCGGTCAAAAACCCACATATAACTTTTGATTCCTCAAAAAGCTTAGTGTTCCAAACGTTTTACCAATAATATAAACAGTTGATTAACAACAGTAAAATAAGCTAGGAAAGGAAAATGTTGTTAGGGAAATCATCTAAAAAAATATCTACAGTGCTGTACAGCATTTATCACAGAAAGCCTGCCTATAAGTGGACCTCCACAGTTCCAGCCTGAGTTCGAGGGCCAACCATATCATACCCAACTCACTGGATTTTTGATATTCAATTCAGTCAACTATATATCCTATAGGATAAAAAAAAAATTCTTTTATTAAATTGACCAGGCATGAGTTAACGAATTAACACAACCCTAAAAGCAATACAGACTCAATACTCTGACCCCTATCTATTATCAATGGATCAGGGCCTAAATAATCCCCATTCTTTCTACAGCCAAGACTCTGAAACCTGTGAGTTCGTCAGAACCTCCAGGAAGAATCGTTACACTACAGTTCGCAGGATCCATCCTTAGAGTTTCTGGTTCGGGTATCTCAGTAGAGTAGGGCCTGATCATCTTCATTTTTTAGAGGTTCCCAGGAGATGCTGATGTCGCTAGCCCAAGGACCCCATTGAGAGAATCTTCTTGCTCATGTAGCTCCTACTGGCTCAAGCATTCAACTGTCCCGGCTGTAACTGCCACTGTTTTACCATCACTGCTTTGCTCCTGTGTTCAGGGTAGATTGTCTACCTACTTCTCTCGCTCTGGCTCTCAGCAGAAGGGAGAGCTTGGCTTTCTGCTCCACACCAGCTGGCAAAGGCTGAAAGCAAAGGCCTTCTAAGTAAGCATGCCAGCAGGGAGAGTTCCCTATGATGAGCCCTTGGATCAGAGGGAAGGCTGTTCCCCTTTCAAAGCCTAAGATCTTCCCTTTCCACCATACATTGGGTGTCTATTAAGTGCTTGCATCTACATACAATTGGTTTCTTCACTAACCTTTTTTTTCAAAGCTTTGAATTCTCCAAGATGAAATGCTCTTTTTTATCCCAAAATACAGCTTTCTCAGAACTTTTGCACACACACGCACACACACACACACGCACACATACATGCACCAACAGAATGCAACCAGGATTTTCAATAGTGGCTTCCGCACAGAAGTCCGAGAGCAAGCAGCTCTGGCCGTGTTTCTGTTTGGCCTGATTTCTTGCTTGGAGTTGTCAGGTATAATCAAAGGATCGCTGCTTTTGGAATAAAGAGCTAAGTTCGGGGGTGCTTTCCTTGATTCCACTCCTTTCAGGGTTGCTAGTTGATGAGAACTACTTAAAAATCAGGTGGTTTTTTTTTTTTCTTGAGAGGGAGTGCAGTGTACTTACTGAGTGTGCTTTAAACCAGCCAAGGCGCCCTAGAGCTGGGCTGAGGAGCTGCCACACCACACCCCTGTAAGGAGACAGATGGGCCTTTGGGGACCTCCATCTTGCTCCTGTGTGCACTGGAAGCCATTCCAGCAGGGCAGCGGTGACAAGGCCCTGCCACTGGGCTATACAGGCAGGCAGCCAGGATCCAGTCCCAGCCCCACCACCGAAGAAGAGTGTCCAGGGGCCACTTACTTGGGCTCCAGAACAGTATGTGGTCGTGTATCTGTTGCGGGATGGGCCTGGATGACCTCAGAAATCCGCTTGAGCACAGTCTGTTAGCAAGAACAGGAAATGGTTTTGGCCAAATGTGCTCATGAATATGCTTTAGATGTGACAATACCTTAGCATTTGTGAACTGTGCATGACCAGGGAGGGGCTGTTGTTGTCCAAAAGCTGTAGAGCCCCGCCTGCCAGGGCAGGACCCTGTGGAACCAAGGTAGGGGGCGGGCTCCTAGAGTCTGTTCCCCACTGCCCCAGGGGCCTGCTCTGACCACCACACTCCCTGCCCACGAGGCTCCCTTCTGCACGGAATGCGGAGTGAGAGACCATCCCCGCGTGGGCTGCGTGGGACAAAAATAATCCTTTCCCTTTTCCTCCCCCTTCAGTCTGGACCTCACTGACACCCCCTTTCTTGACATACATATATTAACTTAATATATATGTTGTTAAAAATTAACCACCGAATCACAAACTTAAAACAGACTGAATTTTTTTTGGCACGTAAATTATACTTTGATAAAGCAGTTAAACATGTTCTTTAAAGATAACAGTTTTTAATGTAAAGATTTTAGTAGATCTTTCTGCAGTTCAGCTCTGAATCAAAACTAAGGGAATGTTTCCAGATGATCACACACGCGTGCATGCGCACGCACACACACACACACACACACACGCAGGACTAAAGTAAACGCTCCTATGTAGAAATAAGCACAAAGAGCAGAGCCTGAGAGGCATCCCGAGGTCAGCAATACAGGCATCTGAGTCCACGGATGGCTGCTGCTTCGGCCGCCAGAGAATGATATTCCTTTGCCTTCAGGAAGCAGGGACCCTCCCAGACACCCCAAAGGGCATGCAGGTCCCAATCTCCAGGGCATTCTTTGCAGCATTTACTCTCTGATGGAACATCAAAAGAGCAAAGCAGACCACACAATGAAGAAGCCGCTAGAACCCCTTCCCAGCCCTGGCCTGGTCCCTGGGCCAGCAACCCTCAGGATAGCCTTGCAACAGTGGATTTCGGCAGTATTTCCACAGCATCACACTTTGAAGACTTTTATGGCTCAGGTATTTAATACTCCTTACGCCTGAATGGGGTAGAATAGACTTCAACTTGGCGTCCCTTTTGTTATTGTTGTTGTTCTGAACTTCAAAAAGAAGATGTCCCATCTATTTTTAAAAATTCAGGAGACTTGTACCTGTAAGACCTTGAAAATGTCTAAGTTACTTGTCTTCCTGCTGCTCTGTTTTGCTTGGTCAAATAGAGCACTACCAATGGCAAGTTCTCTAATGATTGATTAGAGGGTGGGGTGTGGGAGGCTGGATTTTCTGGTGATGTTAGCGTGAAAGAGCAATTTGTGACAAGCGCCAGGGAGCTCGGCTACACCAGAGGCTTGGCAGATGACTAAAGCCTCAGGGTGGGGGTGACGGTGGGAAGCTAGGGACCCAAACCAGGAAAAGATCAGAGGCAGTGGGTTCATTTATTTTGACAAACCTTTTCTTTGTAATCATCTGTAATAAGACCACAGTACATTGTGCCGTGTGTATGATATATTCCGAGAAGGTAATGAGGTCTGGGGGACAGGCAGCATAACTCAGCTCCCAGCTAGTAAATCCTTGCTTAGAAGTAGGCTAAAGTCAGAAGAGTGTGTGTGTGCGTGTGTGTGTGTGTTAAAATTATGGAGCTGGTACATTAGCAAGGGCAAAAATTAGCCAAGTTCTACTACTACATAGAGATTTAGAACATCAGAGTACAGTGACTACATTTTTCTGTAGAGATCTTTACAGCTATTTGAAATTATGAACCCATAATATGCAAATGCATAGGGCTAAGAAATACACATTCTTGGCAGAGACTGAAGATGTTATAATGTGTGCTGTAAACGGCGACGCATATGTGTATAAAATCCATGCGCACATACTAACTGGTCGATTATCCCCTCTAAAACCACACATAAATTCTCTTGACAGGAATTGGAATTGCACACACATCCCAAGAATGAACAGACTCTTAATGTGCTGTGTGTGTACGGATGGGAGTATGAAAAAAAAAACAAAAAACAGAATGGGTCACTAGGCTAAGAGAGCTTTCTGATTCTCAAGCGTGACCACAAAGGAACTTGGGGCTATAGTTTCCTTTTGAACTTGATATTATACTATTAGTAGTAGTTGATAATATTAAGTTCTGGGCTCTGTGACAGCCACTATCCTGGGTATTTACCACCTATGATCTCATTTAAGGAGGAAGGAGAGAGAAAAAGAAGAAGGGGAAAGGGCGTGTGTGTGTGTGTGTGTGTGCCCGTGCGCCCGCCATTGAAAGGCTTTACCACCTTGTCAAATGGCTACAATGTAACAATTCACAATGGTGAAAATGTTAGTTTGTCCATGAAGCAGGCAAGAAGGGGAATTAGGTCACCCAGGTACTCAGTGGGGGCAGAGTCCTAGTACAAAGATGTGTACTTTTGTGGCGACACTACTTCAGACTTGGAGCCAAAATCTAGGCAATAGCCATTCCTGAGTAGAGAGCAGAAAACCAGGGAACCGCCGTCCAGAATCTGAGAAAGAGGTAACAAATTCCTAAAATAGAATGTTGCTGAGTCAGGTCTGTGCAAATGCAGGATCTTGAAAATTGTAAGGAAGGAAAAGAAAAGCCTTTAGTTAAACAATGGCTTTTAATGACTTCTGCAAATAGGTGCCGCTCAGAGAGGTGGCTCAGTCTGGTGCATCAGAATCTGTCATGAGAAATTTCTGGCGAAGCAACGAAGACAGAACACAGTGTGATTTAGTTTTCTATAATGTAAGCAGAAATGTTATTTTATCAGATAATTCACTTTTACAACCTTTCTCTCTACCTCCAACCATCCCTCAAAAGCAGTTTAGGAAAATATCCAGGGCTCCAGGTGGACAAAGGCAAGCTTACACACACCCCCATCTTCCAATGGCTGGCAGGACGGGGCATGGTGGGGGAAGGGGGTTGGGGGGGCTGCCCTCTGCTTTCTCGTCTGTAAGACCTGGCTTGTGCACCCAGTTTCTGAGTTTTGGAAATCTGCTTAAGTCTGAGCTGGCAGATGATTTGCAGACAGGGCACAGGCACATCTAATATCAGAGGGCAGCCAGAAATGGGAGGTACTTCCTGCCTTCGGGGAGTTCTGTATTTTGCAAAGTTGAAGCCAGGAGCCTGAGATGGCCATCAGCTCCTTCGCTGAGTTCTGAATGTACTCATGCTTCATCAAGGCACAGATTCCTAAGTCACAGCTACCAACAGTCAGGGAGATCACAGGCAGGCTTTTGTGTTCAAGTGGTCTGTATTTATTTGTAAATTAGTACTAAGACAGAGAAACCTTGAGATTGCAAAGATGGATATAAATCCAGTGGGGGCAGCTTATACAAACGTGGGCCTTGGAATGGGGTCCTTGAATCTCTCCAGCACATCTCACAACATAACCGTTAACACAGAATTTCCTAGCCCCCAAATCGTTTCTTCTGTTTCTGTCCATGCATCGCCCCAATAGCACGTATTGTTTGGCCCACATCACACAGAGAATAACAAAAGAGGAATTCTCATCCTGGACCATGAACCACAAGGTCATGAGCAAGTGGTTTTCATAGAAGTTGAAATATAGAACCATCCATCTACAGAATTCTGAAACATGGGTAAAGGCACACCTCTGGGATTTTAGTGACCCGGTATTCCTATGTGCTGGTAGTTGCATTTTTACAACAGGGCTTTAAGTAGCTCCTGAAAAGCAATTTCTTAAAATGCCACAGGAAACAGATACTGGTCAATGAATAAAAAAAAAATTCTCCCAGTTTGGTTCTAGAGTGAAATATATGTTTTGAATAGTTGGCATGGAGTGGATTATTTCTTCCCAAATTCTTACTGTTTAATGCAAAGATCAACAGTATGATAGTCCCTGAAGCATACGAGAATTGAGCTAAAACAGGGGGAAAAAAATAAAAAATAAACTGAACAGAGGGAATAAACAGCTTGGGAGTTAAGATCTGCTGCGCTGAATTCTCCGGGCATGACCCCCTTAACAAAATGCATTTCCTCCTGCTTCCTACACGGGCCTTCCCGCTGAGGGGCTACCTCGTCGACGAGCACCACATGGGTCATGTTGGTACTGCCACCATCTCTTTACACAGGCTGTTCCTCCCTCCCTGAATAATCCCCAGGAAACCCGGTGTCCATTTAAAGTGAAGTGAAGGAATATGGGATCTGAACAGATGGGCAGTGGCTGAAAGAGGCAGCAGAGAGAAACCGGAACATGGTACCACAAGCTGTGGTCAGGAAACCTTGCTGCTCACATACAGCCAGTCGGCCCAGAGCCCCCTCCCTGGCACCCTGTATCCCCACCCCCAAGGCAAAGAGCCCAGTGCCCCCTCTGAGGCTTCTATGTTCCTTCATCAAGGCCGCCCTAATGCTGCATTAACCGTTCTCTTGTCCTATGGCAGGCACCCCCAAGTGCACCCCCTCACCCCGTGCTCAAATGCGAATGCTTTCCTGCATGCCCCTTCTTCCCTGCTCCCCTGACTCCACCACCACCTGCCCGGCACATAGTAGGAACTCCAGAAACACGGGCTTAATAAACGAATGTTGACCATGCGACTCATTTCACAGAAAGTTCCATGCAAAAATTGTTTATTCTCCTCTCAACCCTCAAGCAAGTAAGTGGTTTTATTCTTTGAAGCATTCTGTGAACAATAAATCAGCAAATTTAGAATGCTACCAATGTGTCGATAGAAAACTCAGGGATTGCTTTCATAACAAAAATTGTCGGGGAAAAACCAAGAGTATTATATAAGCAGAAGACTGGAAACATCTAAAATCTCTAACTCTAAGGGGCTGGTTAACTAAGTCAAGGAATACCCATACAGTGGAATCTATGTAGTCAAAACAAAGAAGCAAGAAACAATGAAGAAGTTCTTTATAGTCAGAGAGTCAGATGCCCCCAAGATTTTGTGTTCAGTGGAAAATGTAAAGTGAAATACAGTGTGTATGGTATGCTTCTATTTCGGTAAAAACCTTCCGAAGTAACCTTCCGAAATACAGACACACGCGTATATACACCTAGACGCATGTATACACATTTTCTTGTATGCTCACAACATATCTTTACACTGAAAAAACCAGCGATAACAGTTGCCTCAAAGTAAGGGGACCAAGAGATGAGGAGAGAGAAAGATGTTTCGTTTCGAATACCCTTTCGTACCTTTTGAACGTTAAACCATATAAGTATTGACCTATTCGCAAAAATTAAATTAAAAATTCAAAGCAAACAATGTGTGGAAAAGTAATAAAAAATCTAGTTTAGGAAAACATAAAAGAGAAATCCTCACTTAAAAAATGGTTCGAGGCAGCCTGTTGAGTCATCTGTAAACTGTGGAGGAGACAAAATCTGGGGAGGCACCCTCACATGGCAGAAAGGATGCCATGGTGGCCATGGCCATCTCAGCTGCTTTGATGGGTGACCAGAGAGTGCTGGTGCCTCTCTGACCCTCGGTTTCCTCATTTGTGAACGGAAGTGTTTGGATCAGCCCTTAAAGCAGGCAGGCCCCTTCCTAGTGTGGGAGAAGGAAGGCCTCAGGCAGATACACCTAGTCACTTGGTGACAATCTAATTTAAAAAGAAGAGAGACGCTCCTTTATAAAGGGAAAGAGAATTCCCCGTCCCCACATGCCACATGGGAGTCTGTGGCAGGGAGATAAAAACCTCAAATCCCTCCTCACCAGAGTGCAATAAAACCAATGTGTCTGACTTCAGGAGCTTAAAATACATTTGCAGACACACCCTTCCCTCCAAACACACCTGCTGCCTCTTTCCTCCCTCTCCCCACATCCTCTCTGGACAGGCCGAGCGCCCATTTATGACAGAGCTGCAATATTTCCTTTTTTGTTCTAATATTTCCTGTGGGCCCCTCCCCTCTTTCATGCCTGCCATTCACAGCCATCTGGGATGACCCAGGGACAAGAAGATGCTGCAGAATTTAAAGACAATGAAAATGTGTTGCTTTTTAAAAATAATCGTTAATGCTCAGCTCCCTTGATCCCCAAAACATACTTTTACTTAAATGAAGGCAACTTAATGCTGGTGAGTGGATATCGGCCATTGCTAGAGAGGCTTCTGTGTCTCTCTAAATTGTCCAGACAGAACTTTCTACCAGATGCTTGGAAACGTGGGGCCCAGACAATGTCACGGTCGCTCAAATTTTCTCTCCAAGCCTCACCTCCACCCTCTTCCAAGTTAGAAAGTGGCTAAATCTGTTTTCCATGCCTTTCTCTTAGGAATTAGAGCCAGAATGTTCTTGGAGGGAATGCCAGCTCATTTTACAGATGGGGAAACTGAGGTGTGCACGGGTAGGAGGGCTCCCTCAGGCATACCCAATGCACCCGCCCCTGGGTCAGGACAAAAGTCAGGCCCCACAGGCCTTTGCTTCCTCCCTAAGGTACTGGCTTTCACTCGTTCCTGCCCAGAGGCCTGGCTGTCTCCCCTGCAGTGTAGACTCCCCCTCCCGCCCTGAAACACGGGCCCCTCCCAGGCCGGCCCACCCGACCCAGGGCAGGACTGAACCCCTGCAATGGGACTAGTGGCACACGTAGAAACAGTGACATTTTGGATATATTGGGTTAAATTAAACGCATTTCCTTTTCACTTTTTGCTTCTCCTTCCTTTTACTTTGTTTTTAAATGTGGCTACTGGGGAACTTAAAATCACATAGATGACTCGCACTGTATTTTTACCAGGCTGCACTGCTCCAGGTCAGATGCTATTACCCATTTAGCTCCCAATCAGCAGAACTGACCTGCCCCACGAGCCGTTCTGTGTGTAGCCCGTCTCTGTTCTAAAGGGCAACTCATGCCCAGGAGTTGAGGAGTAAATAATGTGCCCCCACCGCCGGTGACACCGAGAAGGAGCGTCTGAAGACTCAGGGTGATTTTCACAAGTGTATCTCCCCTTCCCTGGGAGGGAAGGAAGGAGGGATTCTGGTACCCTCAGGTGACACTGATTCTACCCTCACGAACAGTGGCTTCCCAATGGTCATCTTTCCCATAGACTGGATTTGTATCCCCTTGAAGTATGGAGGCAGCTTGGGGTGGAGGTGGAATACAGTCTTAGATGTCTGGGGGCCCCCATCCTCAGCCTCCCCTCCTCTCCCTTCGGGTTAGGAGTAGAATCCACAATCACATGAATAACAGTGCCTTCCATGTACGCACGCCTCAGTCTTTGTGGGGAGTCCTGCCGTGTCTTTGGATCATGTCACCTCATTTCCCCATCCACCCCGTGAAGCAGGCGTTCAGCGTTTTCTAGATGAGGAAACTAGAGCTCTGAGTGGTTATGTAACAAGCCCAAGGGGATCAGAAAGGTGGCCAAGCCATAGGATTCAGGTCTTACCAGCTCCAAACCCCATGCTCCTCACCCATCCCTTAACTTCTTGAGGCCTCAGTGTCCCCATCTGCAGTACAGCCATGGAGGCAGGGTGGAGCTCTGTGACCCACAAGGACCCATCCTCCCTGGAACTGGTTCTGGGCTCATGAGGAGCCGCCATTTTGAAGAGCCTCCACCTCCTGCCACTCCCTGGCTGAAGGCCCTTCATCCTGGGCTGACAGACTTGTTCTCCCAACTCTGAGGCTCCACACGGCCGCTCTCCTGCCTGGCTGCCCTCTCCCTCCTGTCTCCAGGGGATTAAGCGTCTCTAGTGCCTTATATCAACACTCCATCTAAACATCACCTCTTCCAAACACCCCCCCCCCCCCAAACTGGTAAGTCAGAGAAGTGCTTCTCATGCTGCCCTTTCCTACTTCCCAGGACGTGATGATCTTCCTCACCCCTTCACCCCCAGGGCCCTGCACTCCCTCCCCAACCAAACTCACTCCCCAAAGTGGCCCTGATGTGGCCAGATGGGCCCATTCATGGTCTCTCCTCCCACAGGGAGAGGTCCGCCTTTCCTTCATCCAGCAAAATATTTCCTGAGCACTAGCATGCAGTGGGCATTCTTCTAGGCCTTGGGAACATGGCGGTGATGGTGACAAAGGTCCTGGCCCCTGAAGGAGCAAAGGCTGTCTCCAAACAGTCATGCCCTAAACACACAAATCCAAAGACCTGGGCTCATATTTATCAAGATTCTGCTGCTGTTCTTACTTTTAGGTCAAAGAATGACTGATTAGTGAATGGGTACTGGGTTTGGCTTTTTGCAGGCATGTAACGGTTAAATAACATATGATATGTGATCTGAAGGAATGCTACGCATCTATTAAACTATGTTTCCATAGAATATGATGGCGTTGGTAAATGTGATAAAATGCTCAGTCAGGAGACATGGTGATGTCCCTTTCCACCTGGTGATGGAGAGAGATGAGGAGTGAGCAGTACCTTCCTAAAGCACACCAGCCACGTGCTGGGGGCAGGGACTGTTTTCCTAATTTAAACTATAGAAGGTAAATCTCACTGAAATCTTCCTGGCCAGTGGGGAGATGTGGAAAATACATTTTCTTCTAAATATCAGTGATTCAGGTGGGAATGGCTCAGACTCCCAAGAGAAGAAACCCCTCTGTTTATTAAGAAATGGCATGAAGGGCACCTGGGTGGCGCAGCTGGTTAAACATCTGACTTCGGCTCAGGTCATGATCTTGTAGTTTGTAAGTTGGAACTCCAAGTCTGGGCTCTGTGCTGACAACTCAGAACCTGGAGCCTGCTTGCTTCGGATTCTGCATCTCCTTCTCTCTCCCTGTCCCGCCCCTGCTCATACTCTGTCTCGCTCTCAAAAATAAATAAACATTAAAAAAAAAATTTTTTTAAGAGATGGCATGGATTGGAGCACCTGAGTGGCTCAGTCAGTTAAGGGTCAGGCTCTTGATTTCAGCTCAGTTCTTGATCTCATGGTTCCTGGGATTGAGCCCCGTGTGGGGCTCTGCGCTAACAACACAGAGCTTGCTTGGGATTCTCTGTCCCCCTCTCTCGCTCTGCCCCTCCCAGCTTGCCTGCTCTCTCTCTCTCTCTCTCTCAAAACAAATAAATAAGCATTTTTGGGGAAAAAAGAGATGGCATGAGTTTTAAAACTTTCAGAAAACAACATTTAATCTCAGGATATATTTATATGTGTGGGGGAGTGTGTGTGCACGCACACGCGTGTGTGTTCTGGTGGGAACAGAAAAAGGACTAGAAGGAAACGTACCAAAAATTATGGTGTTGTCATAGTTTTGGTTTTAATTTCACACATTTCTATACTTTCCAAATTTTCTATCATGACTCTCATTGCTTTTAGAATCAGAAAAGAAGCAGTAAACTGACGGCTAATAGTTTTTTAATTTCCTCATGAATCTGTTTTTACAGGCACCGTTTCAGTGGGGTTTGGAAACCAGCAGGGTGTGAAACACAAATGAAATCCGCCACGCCTGCAGGGCTGAGGGTGCCCCTTGGCCCCGCCAAGAAGCACCCCCTGCATCCACGCTGGCGGCCAGCTGTCCGCAGCTGTTCCGGGGAGGCTGCGAATGAATGGAGCTGGTGGAAAAGCACAACATTCCCGACTCTCCAAGGATGGCATTGTGCTTGGAGCTCTCGCTCACCAGAGAAGTAAATAAACAGAGAGAGAGGTGGCAGCCAAGCCGGCCGGAGGAGCTCCAGCCCGGGACGTGCGGTCAGCTGCCAGGGCCCTGTGCTCCCGATGTAAATCGGAAAGGAGACCCCTGTGCCGAAGCCAGTCGGCCTTGTCGCGTCAGGACCAACGCCAGCGGACCGTGGCCCTCCGGGGCTGTGTCCCGTGACCGCCATCTTCCCTTCCGGCCATGGTCAGAGTCTAGAGGAGCAAGTGTTATGCAAGTGTTATGCAGCCTCCAGGCTGCAGAGGTTGGAGGGCAGGGCCCGCGGCTGGTTCATCTTCACAGACCCCGGGCACCCACTGGCACACCCTCTCCCATTTCTTTCCTCGGGCACTGCTACATGCCAGGTGCCGTTCTGGGGCCGAGGGCACAATGGGGGGCAAAACAGACCAGGTCCCTGCGCTCGTGGGACCTACGTTCTAGAGGCAGAGATGAGCAATAAACAAGAGGAGAATCAAGATAATATCCGAGAGAGGGGTGGGTGCTATGAAGAATGTAAGATGGGTGCTGTTTCAGCTGGGACCAGAATGACAAATGGGGGGGGGGGGGAGGGTGGGGAANGGGGGGGGGGGGCAGCTGGGGAAAGCTCTGAGGGAAAGACATGCTACATGAAAACAAGGGCCAAGGAGAAACACATGGGCTTGATGTGTTCACGGAACAAAGACGATCAGGGAGCGGAGGGAGTCCAGAGGCAGGCAGGGGCCGGACCCCAGAATGCCCACAGGAGGGTAAGTAAAAGAAAGGGTGGCCTCCCAGCCTAACAAAAGGAAACTCGGACTGCTTGATCTGTGAGGCCAGACTGGGCTTTGGCAGCTCCTAGAAAAAGACTCCATCCCTGTCCCTTGCTCTCCGCATCTCTGGCCGCGTGGAAGAGCCAATCAGCTGGGCCCAGGGCTCTCAACATGCCTGTGGAAACCCATCTCATCTCACGTACACTCCGATTCTGCTTCCTTTGCCCTCCTGATGCCAAGGCGCACTGCTGACGGCAATGAGGAAGCAAACCTGACTGCCGTCCACCGTCCGCCAGTGCCCCCAGCACTCGCTCAGCAAACATTCGAGGTGCCCAGGGCTGGCGCCACGTGCTGGCGGGGGCGGGGGGGGGGATGATGATGTGAAAC
>NW_027532203.1:16680630-16684179 GCF_008692635.1 Crocuta crocuta | reverse complement strand
GCCGGGCCAGGCCAGGCAGGCACCACCCTCTGCCAGGAACTGCCGAACTGCCCGGCACCCACCTCTCCACGTAGGGCCCCCCACTTGTCTTCTCTACCTGGCAAAACAAGCTGTGAGCCCCTGAAATGGTTCTGACGGGAGGATTAATTCACTGCAAGGGGCTGAACAGAGAGACAAGCTCAGTGCCTTGTCTGCTTCCTCCACCACCCACCCTCATTCTTCCCTCCAGCAGCCCAGGGAGAAAATATGCCCAGTCGCAGGGATGAGGTTGGAGCCAGTAGAAGTGGCAGATACTGTTTCTCAGAAGACAGAAGAGGACTCAGGTGTTGGTCTGAAGAGGGTGAAGGCAAGGGGGCGGCAGGGGACTGGTTCAGGGGGAGGGGTGGGCAGGAGGGAGAGTCTGCGTGCATGCCCCGTGCCTCCCCGGCCAGCACCACGCAGAAATGCTTCAGCTTACAGTCAGGGCGAACCATATCTGCTATGCTGCTTCCAGAATCTTCTCTTGTGTAAAAATCATTAGTACCATTACTCAGAAAAGCCAAGTGCCCCACTTCTGCAGATTTTTAAGTTCTGCCCTGTGAAATTTCTGGGGTATGCCTCATTTTGTGCAAATGGGGGGGGCAGGGTCAGTGCGTGAGAAACAGTGCGCACACTGGCTCTAGAAAACCCTTGTGTCTTAAAACCCCCAGAGCAGCTGAGGCTCCGAGAAGCCCCGCAGGACCCCCTCCAGGCAGGTCACCAATACCCACCATGCAGTTGGGTGGTAGTTCTCTTCCAGTGAGGCACAGCTACCCTGGGGAGAAGCCACCACTGAGGATGGTTCCAGACCCTTGAGCCTCTTCTTCCCAGGAGGAGAGGAGGGGTTATAAATAGCTTGGACTCCTTCAGCCCTACACAGGCACAGATCCCACACCCCCGCCCCAGCCTCAGCCAGCTGGTCCCTCCTCCTCCAAGTTCCCACAGCCTGCTGTAAGAGGGAGGAAACTGCTCACCCACTGCGGGGGTGGAGAACATCAGAGAGAGTGACCTCCCATGAATTGTCACTGTAACCCCACCACACCTCTGCCCCCTTCTGCAATGGCAGTGCGTGGAGAGGGGTAGCGGGCAATATGTTTAGGAGGCCTCTTACACCCCCCAAGCACCCCTGGAAACCCTGAGCTGAATGCCCAAAGTGTGTTAATGCGCTCTACAAAGTGTAGGAATAACACCCTCTCCCCTCTCTGCCTCAGCTTCCCCATCTGTAAGATGGACAAACGGCTGGGGTGAACTACGCACCTCTTGGGGATGGCCCTGACGTTCGCATGCAATGAAGAAGAGGCACTGTCAAAATGTAACCCTGGATGGTTGTTATGATGCCAGGGCTTGGTTTCTCCTACAGGAGCCCCAATCACAGCTGTGGGGACCCTGATACTTATCTGTTCACAGGAGCGGAGGAATTATACTCGGTGGCATTGCGTTAGCCTTGAATTCCTGATACTGCCTGCCCTTGAGAGCAAGAGAACTTACAAAATATTCTCTCTCCCAAGTCACTTCTGACTAATACAGATTGACACATACCGCACCCGGACCTATTTTGATTTAATATGGTTCTGCCGGACGGTACATGACAGTATACACTGAAGGATGGGCATTGCCCTGGAGGAGTTTGATTTGGGAGGGGAAGCTCTCTCAACCGTCAGTCAGTCTACCATTCGAATCCTTCCCACTCGTAGACACTGGTAAGAAACAAGTGGCTAAAATCTAAGTGGCCAACTCCCAGTTCTTTTTAATTAAGACACTTTGTTTGCTCAATAAAATACGGCGTAAAAAAAAACATTTACTGAAAACCCACTCATTGATGTCTAATAGCCGTGTCAAATACTCATAACAACATTTATTCCAACACCCCCAGATAATTGCTCCTCTTTCTCATTTGGTATCCACAACAGCACAACATTTGTGTCCAAGTGTAATTGATCCAGAATTGGGCTCCCTTTCAAAAATATCTGTAAAACCTAATTACCAGGAAAACAGAGTTCTGGCATCCTACGGAAAGAGGGTGCTTCACAATGAGACAAGCTGCAAACTCATCTTGGCCAATCAAGCCGCATTATGTTACAAAAGGAGTTTGAGGAATTTGGGGTGATGAGGGAGCAGGAAAAGTTGGATTAGAGTCAGACTGGAATCGTCAGTGACAGTCCTGATATTTTTCTTTCTTAAGCTGAGGGCAGAGGACAGGAAATATACCGCATTAGCTGGCAAACTCGGGCACAGAAAGCACCAGATAAGGAGCCCATGATGGGCTCAGGGTGTGGGGTGGCATTTCTGATCTCAGGCCCGATGAGGCCTTGCCCAGGGAACTCTCTCCACCCTGGTCTGGGAGGCTGATGTCATTCCTAGTCTCCGGGGGTTTCTCACCACTGTGCCAGGTCACTTTCCCTTGGGCCTGAGTCTGCTCATCTGTAAAATGAATGTTCCTCTTATCTCTAGGACATCTTTCGCCTCCAAAATTCTATGACCTTTTTTTTTTTTTAAAGCAAAGGGCACGCTTTCTGCCCAGGTGCTTGGTGGGGTTAGGGGGACAGGGAGGGGGTACTGGGAGCAGCCACAGCGGGAATGAAGGACTCAGTGTTTCCAACCGCCTCTCACGCAGTTCTGTGCAGACCTGCACCAGCTGGGTATCAGACCCACTCCGGGGATAAAGATCCCTTTCAGCCCAGCACGGACCTACCGGGTGGTTCTAACCTCTATGCCCTGGATTCGACAACCGGCCAGTGAGGAACCCGGCCAAACCTCTGGGCTTCTTTGCCAGAGCCTCTCTCCCAGAGCTGACCACGGCACATCTTCCTCTTCTGAGGGGGGCTCTCTTCCCACCTTCGTCCTCCTTCTGTCCCAGAGACCCCGGAAATCCCAGCCCCAGACTCGCGAAGGATGCAGCGAAGCTCCCCAGACAGGGAGCACGCACAACCCACTCCTGGCTGCCCTCGGCCCTGGACCCTCCTTGCCTACGTTTGGGTACGAGCCTCCACAGCTGCTTTCAAAGGAAAGGAGAGTTGCCGCCGCTTTGCTTTGCTTGGGCTCCTCCTTAGCTCTCCTCCTAAAGAAATCAGACAAGCAGCCCGAATAACAAAGCAGCACAGCGGCCAGAGACGGTTCGATTTCGAAGGAGCAAGAGATGCGCACGCCGTGAGCGAAGAAGCGCGCGGTTCCTAGGAAGGGACCCTGCGCTGCCCGGTGTGGGCGACAGGTACCGGGCTGGGCTCAGCTTAACTTTCCCGAGGCACCGACGACCGCGTGCGTGAGCCCATTTCGCTAGGCTTCCCAAAGGACGGCCGCGTGAGCCCTGAAGTCCCAGAGGGCGCCACCTCGGGCAGGGACCGCCACGAAGCCCGCGAGCCGCGTCGCGAGATGCGGGATCCCAGAATTTACAGCCCCCTTTTCTCATCTTCCAGATAAGACAGCGTGAGTGCGGGTGCCGAAGTCTCAGGAAACCGTCACTCTCCAAAATGCTCCGGCGCCTTCCCGGCAGAAGTGCGGGAAAACTTTTGGCAGAAACCACCTGTGTCTGCC
>NW_027532203.1:16680336-16680499 GCF_008692635.1 Crocuta crocuta | reverse complement strand
CCCTCCCCGGCGCCCCCTCCCCTCCCCCTACACTTGCACTTGCTGCGCCCTGACCTCCTCCCCGGCTCCGCGGAATTTCTATTTTGACAGTAACTGTGGCGCTGGGCGGCGAGGCGGGGGACGCCCGGGACCCGCGGAGGCGGCGGGCGGCTGGCAGGACCCC
>NW_027532203.1:16679661-16680205 GCF_008692635.1 Crocuta crocuta | reverse complement strand
AAGGGACAGCCCCGGCCGAGGCGAGGGGCCAGGCGGCCGCCGTTTCTCCGGTCTCCAGACGCCCTCTGCGGCCCGGCCGGACCCGCCCGCACCCGGAGCGCAGGCTCCCGACCCGCCGGGTATTTTTAGGTCCACACCCGGCCCGGGGCAGCGGTGAGGCAGAGCTTGGCTCGCTCGCCCCGGTGCACGGCTATTTTTACAGAGTCCGGTTGGGGGAGGAAATAAAACAACTCAGCAACTGCTTTCCCATCCGAAAGTAGGGAGTAAAGAGTGGGGGCGAGAAGTTTCCCAAATGCTCTCGGAATTCCAGCGAGTCAGAAAGACACCTCTCCGACACAAGATACTACGGGCTTGCCTCGTTTCAGGGCGCCCAAATCCCGACGGGAAACCCCGCCCCAGAGACCTCTCGGGCGCGGGTCTCCCACCCCTCGCCGGGCGGAGTCCCGGCACCCCGCACCCCGCTCGCCAGGGTCCCGCCAGCGACCACCGGTCACTCCCCTGGACGGCCCTAGAAGGCGGCCTTCTAGAGCATCCAATCGCCCGG
>NW_027532203.1:16634415-16679597 GCF_008692635.1 Crocuta crocuta | reverse complement strand
CAGGGGGCGGGCCCTTGGAGATTTAGCTCCGCCCCGTCCCGCCAAGCCCCGCCCCCGCCGTTACTGCGAGGGCGGGAGAGTCTAGGTGGGTCGCGCAGCGCGGAGCCGTGACCGACCGCGCTAAGGACCCATCCCAGGGAAGAGGCAGGGGGTCTCCGCCCGAGAGCGACGTCGGGAGCGGCTGCAGGCGAGGCCGCGCTCGGGCAGACGTTCTGGACACCAGCGGGCCGGGACACGCAGGGACTGGCTTTTCTCACTGCGTATTAGCAACCCACCCCTCTGCCCTCTCGGCGGACTTCGGAACCCTTACAGGCCCTCGGATGTCAGCGGGTTCTCTCGAGGGCTCCTCCATCAGACGCGGGGAAGTTTGCGGTCCTCAATTTCCTGCTGTGGCTGCGCTCTCCTGGACCGAGAGGGGCGTCCAGGACAGGCGAGAAAGCGAATCCCTCCCTCCCGTCCCTATTCTGGCCATTGACTAACGGAAGAGCGGTAGGGCTGTTGCTGTCTGGGTGGTGGCTTTTAACGTTGGAGATACTCGATGGCATCCTTTACAGAATTCACAAAAATAAAATTGTGGACCTTTTGCTTGGCACTTCTTCCTAGTGTCGCTCACTGGCATTTTTTATCGTTTCATTCATTCGTGTAGTAAATGCACATTGTGAGGCTCCACGTTGGAGTAGTGAAGACCAGGGAAACACTCTGGAATAGGATGCGACAGTGGGCAGCCAGGTACAAACATGAAAAGAGAATCTGGAACATTAGGGTGTTGTATATGGTCTTCTATTTGCTAGAAATGCCTGACTTTTCCTACTAACTCAATGTCATTCACTCAATATCATTCATTCAACAGTTTGAACAGCCATCTTACCCAAACCAACCATTCAAAGGTTCATGGAAGTCTAGGGAAGTCCATCCCAGAAGCTTAAGAGATTTTCAGATTCTGGATATTAGGCTTCCAAGTTGCTAGAGCTTTCAGTGACAAAATCATATCCTTGCTTCAAGCCCTAGTAGCCATTGCCCTCCCAAATTAAGTTGTCTCTCTCCTCTCCTTTCATTAAAGGGTCTTCAGCAATTTGGAGTTCTGCTGACCCACCTGATACGGTGAAGCTTCTAAGCCAGAAACATGCATTTGGGGGTTGCCTGGAGGATGTAAGCCCTGGAATGGCACGGCACTAGCAGATGGTGGGACTGCAGTTTTGGGGAGTGGGGAGGCAGCTAGAGCCATAGAAAGGACGATATGTTTGAGAAAAGAGTTTTCTACCAAATTAGAAATGTCTCTGAATCGGAAAGATGTTCCTTCCTTCTCTGGGTACAGTTGGTCAGAGCAGATGTTTGTGGCTACAGATCACTGAATGGCTTTCCATGTCACGAGCTTTGGGAGAAGGGTTCTGGACAGTGTGCCTCAGTGCTACTGAGCCTCATCACACAGGCAAAAGTTGTATAAATTTAAGAGCAATGAGGATGAGAATGGTCTGCAATTAGTAATGCAATAGAATATGCTTAAAGGAAGCAGCTAGTACTGCTGAAACCAATATTGTCCTGTATGTTAACTAAAATATAAATAATAATAATAATAATAAATAATTGTAAAGCAGCTATCATGCTACATTGGTTATTTTTGTTCATTTGATATTTTTCCCACAAGGCTTTGAGCTCTTTTCCCAGCTTGGTGTCCTCCATGCCTAACACACTTATCACCTAATAGGTGCTCATTAAAAGATGAACAAACCAAATGAACGAAAAGTCCTTTTAGAATGGTAAAGGAGTGGTAACACAGAACTACAGAGATCCAGAGAACTCTGTAAGGCTCATTTGCAACATACCTGTTTGTAGGTAACTGTGTCAGTAAACCTTGCCATAAGTAATAGGATTTACTGCCTCCTCCCAGACTCATCTAATTACAAGCCAAGGAACCTAGAAAAGTGTATCATTCATCTCCTCATATGTGTGCTTCCAAATCCATAAAAAGAAAATAATAATGGGCAGTTTCTACCCCACAGAGACACTGGGATGACCAAATGAGAAAAGCTGTGAGCAACTGTTTCCCATGAACAACATTCATTGAGGAGCTACTGTGTGTTGAGCACCATGGGGTACTTTGTAAATGATTGATATTAGTTATCAGAATAAATTGTATAGAAATTGTTAGGGAATTGGGTTCAAAACCTTACCTATGTCCCAAGTATGGTAAAAGGCTGATTCTGGAGAAGGAGAAAAGAAGAGAATTAACATCTACAGAGCTCCTCTAGAATCAGAACTCATGACATGCATTATTGTACATTCCTCCTGATAACTGTGCACAATGTATTTCATGATCGTTTATCAAAGAGAAATCTGGTATCAGCAGTGGTAATGACCGAGGTCCCATAGCTGGGAAGTGGCAGAGGTGGAGCCCAGGTTTGTGAGTTGAGGAATTCACTGATGTCCCATGCTTCCAAGCTGCATCTGCATCCCATGCTGATGAAAACTATGGTCCATGTTACCAGAAGGCAGGGTGGGCATGATGCAATCTCAGTTGAGAGGAACTTCCTGGAAGAGGCAGCATTTGATTCAGTCCTTTAAGTTGGGATAGTTTATGCCTGTCTGGCTGTCTGCCTGTCTGTCTGTCTGTCTCTCTGTTTGAAATAATTTCAGATCTTCAGAAAAGTTAACAAAGATAGTATAAAAAATTCCCATGTACCTTCACCCAGGTACCCAATGGGGATCATTTACCATGTTCGCCGTATCTTGCTGTCTCTCTATATATACATATTCTCTTTGTCCTAAACTATTTGATAGTAAGCTGAAGACATAAGGCTCTTTACTGATAAAGTCTTCAATGAGTGCTTTCTAACCACACAGACATTCTCTCACATAATTAAAATCCGGAAATTGCTTTTTGATACTATTATCTAATCTAAACGATACCTAGACATTGCCAAGTATCTCACTCAAGGCAAAAATGAAAGATAAATTCTGGTCAGGATTTAATCCATGATTATATATTGCATCCAGCTGTCATATCTCTTGAGAGGGTATTTTTATTATTAAAAATACATTTTATCCATTTTCTTTTCTTCTTTTAAATGGCCACACATATCTGGCTTATACAGGGTAACAAAGACAATGTCCTTGATCACCCTTTAGACTGGTTCCTCTGAACCCTCTTTTTGATGAGGCCTCACCTTGGGCCCTACCTTCAGCCTTCCAAACACAGTTGTAGCAAGAATCCTGCTAAGTCAGTCTAGTTAGAACCACTCCCCCCGCCCCACCCTCGCTATCTGATCACCTGCCTTGCCAGAATCCTGTTGTGTCAGCATAGCAAGAATCCACGTACCCATGACGTTAGTAATTTTCCATCCACTGACCCCCCCACCTTCCTTGGCTATAAATCCTCACCTGCCCTTGTTGAACCTGATTTCTCTCCCTTACTACAATATCCCTTTTGCAATAGCTTCAAATAAAATCTTCCTTACCATTTTAACAAGTGTTAGAACAATTTCTTCTTTAACGGCTCCAAAGAAAATATAGAAAAAATTAAAACCCATCTGTAATTGCCCACCAGATATAACCTTAATTAATCCTTGGCTAATTTAAGTGTATTAATACTCAATTTCGTTTTAATGTACATGGATAATCCAAGCACACATCCACCACCCCCTTCCAGGGGCCAGCTTCCCCTAGAAATATTGAGGATGTGAAAGGTCTATTTTACATTCCTCCAGAAATTCTTCCTCAGTGTCCAGTGCACCTCCTGCTGCCCCCAGCGTGGCCATAGCCCACCTCAGCCTTTAGCTCCTAAGACTCCAGCCACCACCTCCCTTGAAAGAATGCTGCAGCCCCTTACAGCCCTAAAGAGAAGTTGATGTGGGCAGGCCACATCCCTTGTACCCACCTTTGTTTGCAACATCAAGGTCTATCAAAGGTCTACTGACTAACCTATTTGATAAAGGGTTGTGGTAGCTCAAGAGAATTAAAATGTAAGAGTAGACAACCTGAAGCTGTATAAGACCCATGGCTTTCCCCATATTACAGGGGAGAGCAACCCTCCACAGTGGGTCCCTTGATGGAGCACCCCATTTTTTGAAAATGTTTATTTATTTTGAGGGAGAGAGAGGAGAGAGAGAATGCACACTGGAGAAGGGGCAGAGAAAGAGGGAGAAAGAGAATCTGAAGCAGGTTCCAGACTCTAAGCTGTCAGCACAGAGCCCGACGTGGGGCTAGTACTCACAGGCCGTGAGATCATGACTTGAGGTGAAGTTGGATGCCTAACCGACTGAGCCACCCAGGCGCCCCTACAGCTTGATTTTAAAGTGCATTACAAAATCCCTGACCCATGTGAAGTATAGTGACTTAATGATGAAGATGTAGAATAATGGGTAGAGGACAGGTATTTGCATATTTATTTTTTGTTTCATCAGTGCACATAAAGGTTCTCTGTAATGTCCACCCACCCTGTCTTCCCATTCAAGTCCAAAAACCACCTCTTCATTTTCTTTCTTGTTCACTATTGCCAAATACGCCATTCTCAGTTAATTTCTTATTTCCCACCTTGAGAAAAGGTGGCAATGGCATTATTATTTATAATGCCATGGCCCTTCACAACCTATTTGTATAGAAACAGTATAGCTCTCCTTCCCTTCTGTAGTTTCCTGCCACCATTGACTCACGACATTGCATCATCCATCCCGAGGTCTGTGAATCCAGGCTTCCAATGACTCTTAAAAGCTGTCACTGTGCTTTGTTGACGAGGACCTCAAACACTAGTCTTACCCAAAGCATGCAGGAAAATATGAGCAATCACTCATTTCCAGCTCATGTTAAATTTACCATTTGGAATGATATAGTATAAACCTACAACAACATATTTTCCACCATGTCTTCTCTTAAACTCCTCAGCTGTAATCACTGCATTCCTAGAATGTGATCCCTTTCATTGTTGACCAGATTTCTGTGTATTTGGTTGAAGAATGTCCCCCTAAAATTCTTGTCTCCTGGAACCTGTGAATGTGACTTTTTCTGGAAATGAGGTTTTTACCGAGATGATCAAGCTCAGGTAGGGTCACACTGTATCAGGGTGAGCCCTAAATCCAGTGGGTGGTGTCTTTATAAGAAGAGGGAAATCTGGAGACACAGAGATACTCAGGGGGTAATGCCATGTGATGATGGAGTCAGAGAATGATACATCTAGAAGCCAAAGAACACCAAGGATTTCTGGCTCAGAAAGAAGCACTGAACAGATTTTCATTCAGAGCCTCCAGGAGAAAGCAGCTGTGCTAACACCTTGGTTCGGACTTCTGGCCTCCAGAACTGTAAGAGAATAAATTTCTATTGTTTTAAGAAGCCAGGTTTATGGTAATTTGCTACAGCAACCCGAGGAAACGAATATGTCCTGCTTCCTACAGACTGCCACCAGTGGAAGGAAGGCAGGGAGCCTGTGGGTGGAATGAGAAGAGAGACTACTTATGCAAGGCATGCCTCTCTCTTGTCCAACATGGGTATGTCTGACCTAGAAAAATATGACATCGCACATTGGTTAGAGGTTAGAGAGGACATTGATGAGAAAAGCCTGTAGGCATTCTGGGGCGGTGATCTCAAAAGCCATCAGAGGAAATAGCTACCGCCATGCCTGTACCGCCATAGGACTTTCTGACCTATGACACAGAGCCTACGGAGGATGCAGGGTGACTTTCCTGGATGCTGGGGTGGGGACACAGGGGATGAAGGATGCCTGGCACCAGATCCATGACCCTCAAGTACTACAGGCCAGAAGCAGCAGCAGCTCTGTGGTCTGATTTCATATAAGGTTGAGAGCTGATGTGCAGGCCCATAGACGTGGCCCAAGTCCAAGGGTCAGCAATGAGCCATCAGTAGCCTAGACCCACCCAGAGCCCCAAACCCACCCTGCATCCATATGAGCCACCAGAAATCAGCATGCCTATACCTTTCCAGGGGTCCAGTCTCACACAAATCCACAAAACAAATACCATGCTTGTCAATAGGAACTATCCACTTACCACGCCAGCCTCCCCTAGAGCTTGGGGTGACTCTGTAGATGTGAGTGGAGCTCTCGGGACATCTAGTCTACTCCGTGCATGAGACAGAGGATCAGAGAGAGCTAGAAGGGGAGAAACAGGTCCTGGGGCACCTAAAGGTTCTGGGCTGGGCTGTGGACAGTGTACCCAGTAGACCTCACACATGTTAAGGCATTTAGGAAATTTTGATGAAGGTACTCCGAAGCATGGGACCTTCTGGAGCTCAAGGATAGAGCAGGATCCTATTTGTAGGGGTCTGACAAGGACTCCTCCCTGGACCAAACTTGAGTCAGGCTCCTTCAGTCAAAGCAAGGAACTTACTCCATTGTTTTTCCAAATAGTTAGATAGATGTGACAGGTATTGAAAAAAGGCACACCCCAGAATAAAGGAAAAGAAACAAATCTACAAAAGTAAGAATCTGCAAAGTTAGTTGCAGATAGCAATCTATTGCAGTTGTAATGGAAGAAGCCGATAAGGGAAAATTAGAAAGTATTAGAAAGTAAGTATTAGAAAGGTAGGTAGATTCAGATCCAGGAGGAATCTGAAATTAGAGTTTAGTCTATCAGCAAACAAATGTGACCGGAGCGAACCCTTAGGACAGCATTAAAACAGACGGTGTGGGGTGCACAGGGCCCAGAGATGGGGAGAAGTCCATAGCAATGGCCAAGGTGCATGCAACCAGGGTCTACATTAGGACAGAAGCAGTGGGGATAGAGAGGCAATGACTCTTCTACGCCTAGAAGAGTCAGAAGAACTGACTCTGGAGACAAAGGAAGGGTCTGCTGTGACTCCATAACTCCCTAGCCTCACGGTGATCATGAAGACAACAGTTATTCATCGTATGGATTGGGCTATTCTATCCCTTATGGCTTCTCTCTGTCTGTTTTTTCAGGTGGTAGGTGGAAGAAGTTTTCCTTTCTGTATTTTACAGATGGGGAAACTGAGGTCTGGCAAGTCATGGCTTGCCCAAGAGACCCTGGAAAATTGGATCCCTTGCAGCACAATCTGGGTCGAAATGTAGGCATAGGGCTCTGGAGCTCTGTTATTTCTCTTTGAACGTGGCGAACTCACCTCACCTTTGTGCATGGGTTGGGGGTGGGAAATGAGGGAATGTGTGTGTGTGTGTGTGTGTGTGTGTATGTGTGTGAGCGCACACGCACTCCATGAGCATGTGGGTGAGGAGGGTAGCACGTGCGCCAGCTGGATTTCTCTCTCAGAAGGTGGCAATGGGCACTAGCGCTCCCTGGATGCCTTCCTCTTCCCAAATAAACAATCATATGACACAATGTCTGAAAGCCCAGAAGATTTCCTGTCTCCATTGGCCCAGTACCCTGAGTGCTGCAAACTCTGAGCCAGTAAAGCTATCTCCAGCCTTCCACATCCCTCCATCCTTAGTCTCTAGCTCCAGGACCTAGGGAACGCCATGAGCTAACTAGGCCTGGCCTTCTTGGCACCAGCTACGTGAAGAGACTGGGCATTCTTCTGCCAAAGAAAACCCAGTGCCTGGGCCAGCAACCTGGACTTCCTCCAACAGGCTGGCTCAGCCACACTACCTACCTTGAGCTTGCATCCCTCCTAGGGGTCTGCTACTTCCATCAGAGTTGACCTGAGGGACCCCGAATAGGGACCACCATGACACAAAAAGAAATCATGTTTCCCAGGGACCATTACCTTCTCTCCAAGTTGCAAGTAAGCCAGCACTAGTGCAGGGGGTGAAAGGGGGATCTACAGAATCTTTTGAGGTCCAGTTGAGGTCACCCACCCTGTGGCTTCTCACCCACATCCCACCCAAAAAGTGCAATCCAACAGTTTCTGTGTTAGCGAATGTGTGCAGTGTTATCACAGCCTTTGTGGCCTGGGAAGCAGATATATTCCTTCTTTTGCTCTTGGTCCGGTTGACGGGTAACAATTGCTTGGTCGCTGCATCAAGGACGCCGTATTCAGACACAGCAGGAAGAATCTTGCCATCACCAGTTAGGAAAGGCAGTTGCAGTGGGTGATAGCCAGGTAGCAGGTGTCTGCCAACCCAGATCGCCACACTGCTGACTTCATCACCTCAACTGTCCTCAATCTCCATTCGAGCATTTCGCTCCTCTTTGCATCTCCAGTACCTCACCAGTGCCTGGCACTGAGTAGGTGCTCAAGAAATATTTTTCTAAATGAATGATTCATTAAAATGATTCCATAATTCTTCCCATTGAACAGACAGGCAGAGGCACCCACCCTGGCTATAGACAAGTGGGAATCATGCACGTTCCTTGCACCTTGGGCCCAGAGGGAGACCACTCCTTCTCTGAACACCCATCTTCTCTCCTGCCATCTTATTCTTGATGACGCTGTGTCCAATAGGTTTATTCGTGTGTCTTGAGGTTAGGAATAGTAGCTTCTACTTTACCCTACGCTGGGCCTAGCCTGGAGGCAGCCAAAGGTACTTAGTGATTCCTAATTAAAGAAATGAACATATCTTCTGACTCTCTGTCTGTTGCTTATTCTTCGGTGTTGGAAACACCGCTTGTTCAGTTTAATTCCTGATAGTAAGTAAATTGCCATAAATGGATTTCCTTTCCTCTTATCAAGCAGTGGCCATCTTAATTGAATTTATACATATTACCAGAGTCACAGAATTTTAAGTTGGAGTGCACCCTACAGTTTAAAACACTTACCTTTCACAGGTAAGGAAACTGAGACCCCAATTATCAACAGATTGCTGTCTCTTTTCTTCACTGCACCTTTTTCATGCATTCACTCAACAATATTTTCTTAGAGTTAACATGTAATGAAAACAATTTAGTATAGGTAATTTTTAGAAGAACACAGAACAGGGGCACCTGGTGGCTTAGTCGGTTGGGTGTCCGACTTGATATCAGCTCAAGTCATGATCTCACAGTTCATGAGTTTGAGCCCTGCCTTCTGTGTTGGCAGCGCAGAGTATGTTTGGAATTCTCTCTCTCTCTCTCTCTCTCTCTGTCCCTCCCCAACTCGTGATCTTTCTCCATCTCAAAATAAGTAAATAAAAATTTTAAAAATTATTGGGGAGGCTGGGTGGCTCAGTTGGTAAAACATTTGACTACAGCTCAGGTCATGATCTCACAGTTTGTGGGTTTGAGCCCAGCATCAGGCTTTGTGCTGACAGCTCACAGCCTGGAGCCTGCTACAGATTCTGCATCTCCCTCTGTCTCTGCCCCTCTGCCTCTCTCTGCCTGTCTCTCAAATATAAATAAACATTAAAAAAATTTTAAGTATCATTAAAGAAGAGCACAGAGCAAACCATGCTTGTTAATGTTTTGATATCTCTTATATTTCTGTGAGCTTTTAGACAAAACCAGCTTTAAATGGAAGTAGAATTGGCAAGACCACCCACTAGGTTCACTTCAAATCCTTTTCCAAGCCATCCGCAGCCTTTCAACATGAATTTACCAACAACCCAAGGTGTGTCTTATCCAAGTACCACGAGTTACACACACACAAAAAATAGAAGACACAGCGCATACTCCCCAAGTGCTTATCTCTGCAATTATCTAGAGCTTTAAATGCTCTCTGCAGGCTGTCAGAGCTACAAAAGCTTCTCATTTTTGTGGTATGCCACACAAGCAGATTTCTAGAAATTTAAAGCTTGACCCTCCTGCCATCGGAACTTAAAATATATACGTATTATTATATACATTGGAAAGAAAGCTTTCTAAAACATATTGCGGACACATTTTTAAAACAGAAAATGCTCAGTGTAACTCCACCTCCTCTTAAGGACTGTGGGGCCCTGTCCTGAGCATCTGCGGACGCAGCTACAAAGCTGTGGTGGACTCAGGGATCGTTGGAGTGTGAGAGGCTCTTCCACACTGCGTGACCCTGGAAAGCCATAGATTTTTAGTTCTTCTATATAATTTTGGAAGGTCTTATGCCTCCATTCTTACTATAACCTGTTGGTCATTTCTTCATTTTGCTGGTCTCTGTGCTTCTTTTCGCTCATGCTCGTGGGTCTCAAGGAGGCTGCTCTGGATCCACCTTTGATTGTTTCCCTGGGCTCTTCTGGCCCTCCTTCCCTTTACCAGATCCTCCTCTAGGACCTATGCAATTTCATAAGATCCCACACCCAGAGGACCCACACTTGGTTCAATGTTCTGTTGTAACTGTCTTGAAACTCTGAATAATTCTATCTATGGATTTGTGCGTTATAAGTGAAGTCCAAGGGGACAATGGAGCATGGTCACAAGAGAGGAGATACGTTCAACGTGTGTGTCCCTGCCCTTTGCCACTCATGCAGTGCTGGCTGTGCCCTCTGTATGTCTCCATGACAGCTTCACTGGCCCTCCCTTTGATGCTGGCTAAACTCCCATGCATTGTGGGCCCACGCAAGTCCTGTGCTCACATCCTGTGTCCACACAGCTATGACTGAGTGAGTGAGGTACTGATGAGTGAGGCAGTCTTTCCATTCAAACCAGAACTTGCTTCAAATGCAGAAAGATGATAATGGCATTTCTAAGAAACACAAATGACCAAGGAACCCTCTGGTATCCTTTTCTTCCTCATGTTACTTCTCTGTATAGTCAACCACTTACGAGCAAATGGTGACATGAAAAGAAAGGAGAGAAAAACTGCTAGCAATTCAAGTCCCATTTCCTTAAAGTCCTCTCTTCCATCCTCATCAACCAGTAAACTGAAGGTAGAGGTAGGTGTATCTTTCCAAAAGCGAAATAAACATGGTTGATTTCATTCTATCTAGCATTTCCTGTGTTGGTGGTAATAATGAAATATACATGTACGTATGGGCTATGAGTTCTGTAATTTTGGTGATTCTGCATAGGAGTTAATGTTTGTACATTGTCATTTAAACTCTCCTTGCTTGGGGTGCCTGGGTGTCTGTCTCTTGATCTCAGCTCAGGTATTGAGTTGGGGGCTGCATTGGGTGTGAAGCCTACTTAAAAATAGATAGATAGATAGATAGATAGATAGATAGATAGATAAACTGTCCTTTCTTATTCACAATGACCAAAATGTGGCTATAACCCAGATGCCAGCCAGAGCATGAATGAGGCACCTAGGCCTGTCAAACCCACAGACACAGAACACAGAGCGGTGGTTGTCAGAGGTAGCAGGGAGGGTGAAGTGGGGAGTCAGTGCTCAACGGGGACAGAGTCGCAGTTTTGCACGATGGAGAAAGTTTCTGGTGGATGGTGGTGATGGTTGTACAACAGCATGAGTGTACTTACTGCCCCTGAGCTGTGCTCTTAAAAATCGTTTGGATGATTAAGTTTTATGTGACATATATTTTACCACAATTTAAAACTAGTAATTGAATGAATGAGTGAGTGAATATATAACTGGCACAATAGAAAGATGAATGGCAGAATTCATGCAAATAATTTAACTATTTTATTTTTCTTTATTTACAATGTTAAGTAACAAATTAACAAGTATTAAGTAACATAATAAATAAACAATAAACAACATTAAATAACAAAGGAAAACACTCTGTTTTTTAGTCCCTTTCAACTGCATTTCCTTCTGCTTTTTTGCTTTGCATTGGGTCCTGAAAATTATGTAGCAGGTCCTATGCACACTCCACCACCTTCTCCCGGTCGCCTGCTTTTTCTTAACCAAGAGCAAGAGTGTTGCTACCTTCCTGGACATGTTCCACCTCCCCTTCCTTCCTTCAGCTGAGAGCCGGGCCACCAGTGAGTGCCTTTCTTCACTCTGTGCTCATTCCCCTCACCCATATGCACCCAATTCCCTTCCTTCTTGCATCCTGGAGCCACGGCAATTGGGCCCTTTGCCGTGGAGCCCCCGTGGACTACTCTCTCTGTCTCTCTGCATCTTCCTGCTTTCAGTCCTTCCTGAGGTGGAAGCCTCCTGAGAGGTCCATCTACTTGCGAATCTGATACTTATTCTTCTCTCAACAACCTTAGATTCAAATGGGTTCTCCAGGAATATAAAAAGAACAAGTGCACAACCCAAACGTCCATCTGTGGATGAAAGGATAAACAAAGCGTGGTCTCTACATGCAATAAAAGAGGATTCTGTGTTTGAAAGGAAGGACATTCTGACATATGCTGCAGCACGGCTGACCCTTGGAGACATTATGCTGAGTGAAATAGGTAAGACACAGAAGGACAAACACTGAATGACTCCACTTCATGTAAGTTTCCTAGTAGGCACATTCCTACAGACAGAATGCAGAATGGTGGTTGGCAGGGGCTGAGGGGAGGGAAGAATGGGGAGTTAGTGTTTAATGTGTGTACGATTTCTTTTCAAGATGATGAATAAGCTCTGGAAATAGGTAGTGGTGATAGTTGTACAACATTGTGAATGTACTTAACGCTACAGAATTATGCGTTTTTAAATGGTTAAAATGCTACAATTTATATTATGTGTCCTTTAGCATACTAATAATTTATTTTAAACAGGTAAAAATGCTAATTTGTGCCCTGGTCTCTTTCCCATCTTCCTTCTCCTACCAGAGGTGTGTGTCCTGGAGAAAGCAAAGATGATTTATGTCTTCGGTTCAAGGCTGGACGGGGAAAAAAAGACAGAGGGAATGAAGGCAAGGATGTGGCGTTATCCATCAAGGTTATGGCACCAGTTGAAAGGCTGTTTTCAGAGAAGCACTTGAGGGCTTTCTGATGGTGGCGGAATTTGGGGAATCGAACTTCAGGGCTGAAAGGCTCAGAGGTGAGAAATGACTGAGCAGGTCCTCCCTGCTCATGGGTGGCACGAACAGTACTGCAGTCGGGAAAGGGCACTTGGTTCACCGGTTCCGCCTTTCCTGGCTGGCAGGGGTGTAAATCAGCACCCAGCACAGCGGCCCCCAGCCTCCCTCACTGCACAGCGCTTTGCGAGCCTTCAGCAACCACCATGCACGCTTCCCAGGTCCACCAGGGCAGGGCCAGGTACACAGGATGCCCTCACTAAAGGCTTGTTGAATGAATGAGTGACCCCTGGTGAGGCGTGCCAGCTCTGGGAAAACCTTCTTGACATCACACCCTGTAGAAGTTCAAGCTTCTCTTACCAGCTCATGGTACTCAGGCTGCTCTTATCAGTTTTGATAAATACATGCCCTGCCCCATGAAGTCACTCACTGCCTCAAGTATTCATTTTCGAGGCATCTTGGAGGCTGGAAGGCATCTGCATGGTGCAAGGTGCATTTGGAAAGTGCAGGAAGACATTCAAAAGGTGAGGGATCTACCCTGCCCAGGACGAGGAACCAGAAATGCTGGCTGTCCCCCCGTGTGTCCTTGGGCAAGCTTAGAATCCGTCGATGCCCTTGGTTCCCACCTGGGAAATGGAGACCCTGATCCCATCTGCCTCACGGTGCTGTTGTGAAGTCCTGACTGGACGGGAAGGGCTCTGAAGAGCCACACAGTACTCACACCGCCTACTTCCCCACCTCCATCAGCACAATCCCTACGTCTTCTTCTTTAAAAAAATGCTGCACTCACACTTGACTATTCCACACTTCTCCCCTCCCATGGTGGCTTTTTCCATTCAGTGTATGAACATACAGGAATCTCTGTCACCCTCCAGTCTTCTCCTCTGCACTCCACGCAGGGTAAGTTTCCCAAAGGGCCTCTCTGCACCTGCTGACTCCTCCCTCCCCTCTGGCACCGCCTGCAGCTTCTTAGCGATGGTTGCCATTGGCAGCACCTGGGAGCTCTAAGTCCCACCCAGGAGGCCCCTGGTGCCTGTGGTGCTCTGATGGCTCCCTCCTCCTCAAGCTCCTCTCTCAGTCCTCTTTCAGGACTCCATGCACCACCCCCGGCCTTTCCAGTCCCTCCCTCTCAGGCTGTCCCCAGCCTCCTCCTTCCCTGCACACCCTGCCTCCACCCACCCGCAGACCTCAAATGTGCTTCTCCACGCGCCACCCTCCGCGGTAGCTTCCTCACTCTGCAGGCTTTCCCTGGGTGACTAGACCAGATCCTGTCCTGACACGTCCATATCTGCCTTTCCAGCCCCAACCGCTTTGATGCCGAGGACCCAGATGTCTAGCCGCTTCCTGGACATTATAGATGGAGGGCCCACAAGCGTCTTGAGCGCAGTATATCCAGAAGCTAACTCAGGGTCCCTAGACGTGTCCAAGTGGGTTAATTTTCCATGAACAAAAAAATGTATTCGACATTTTAAAATTGATTCCCTCCCCCCCCCCATCACACCCTGAAGAATTCAAACCACAAGGTTTACTCGGGAGGTGACAACTCAGCGAGGCCCATCTGACCCCTCCATGTCCTGCCCGTGACCCCACTCTCACCTTAAAGCATTTATCAGCTTTCTTTTCTTTTTTAAGTTAATTTTATATATTTTGAGAGAGAGTGAGAGAGCATTTGCGATCAGGAGGAGCAGAGAGAGAGGGAGCAAGAGAATCCCAAGCAGGCTCCATGTTGTCAGGGAGGAGCCCGATGAAGGGCTCGATCTCACAAACCATGAGATCATGGCCATAGTGAATGTTTGTGACAGTGTGACCCAAATCTAGGGTGGTGGTTTCTGCCCATGCGTATTGTCTCGCTGTGACATCTTTAAAGCTTTGAACGCCATTGTATGAAGCTGGAACAAGAGAAAGTCTGCTACAGACCCTACACACTCTCCTCCTGGCTACAAGGTAGAGGGAGGGAGGGAGGGAGGGAGCTCGACACACAAAGACGGGATGAAGCCCCAGTTCCTGGAGCCAAGCATGGGGACTTGAGGAAGACACTTCACCCCTCCTCTCTCACGTGCTCCCTCTTACTTAACCATTGCTCCACTGCACTGCAGACTTGGGCCCTACAGGCAGACCACCTGGGTTTCAAATTCTGATTCCCCGACTTCCTAGCTGTGTGATCTAGGGCAGATGGCTTACTGTCTCTGTTCCCTCAATGGCAAAATAAGGGTAATAAAGTACATACTTCAATGGGTTGTTGAGGCTCCAGTGAGGTGATGTGGGTGAGGTTTGCAGGACAGTGCTTGTCACCGAGTAAGGGCTCGCTGAATGCCAGTTATTGTCCCTCGGGTTGGGGAGCCCCATGGAATACTGGGTGTGGAAGAGCTTTGAGAAAGAGAGTCAGAGACAGCGAGAAGCAGCCACGTGGCTATTTTCCTAGTGCTCGCAACCCATTATTTATGCCTCTCATTTCTTGGCCTTTTCTATTTCTTTCCTTAAGAGATCCCAACACCCAAGTGTGAGAGGAAGGAAGGACAGTTTTCTAAAAGACTGGTGTGGCCTGGTGAGTCTGACCCCATTCAGAGTGGCGTCGGAACATTTCCTCCCTTCTGAGACCTGGCAGGCCTCCATTTAGAAAAAGAAGATCCAGGGGAGCCTGGGCAGTTCAGTTGGTTGAGTGACAGACTCTGGTGTCGGTTCAGGTCATGATTTCACAGTTTGTGGGTTTAGGCACCCCATCCAGCTCTGCAACGACAGTGCAGAGCCTGCTTGGGATTCTCTCTCTCCCTCTCTCTCTGCCCCTCCCTTGCTCTCACTCTCTGTCTCTGTCTCTGTCTCTGTCTCTGTCTCTCTGTCTGTCTGTCTGTCTGTCTCTCTCTCTAAATAAACTTAAAAAAAAAATAGAAGATCCAGGGCTCCTTCCTGAGCCCCTGCTTACAGCGACATGATGATGGGTTTCCTCACCTGTAAAATGGGATCTATTTTACATTAGGGGCGGGACATTGTGAGATTAAAAGGGAAGTGCTTTGTAAACTGGAAAGTACCCAGCACACATGAGCACACATGACTCTTGAAGCGGAAGAGAGGTGTGGAAAACTTTAAGGACAGTGACCAGATCTCGGTCATTCTTCTATCCACCACGCTTTCCCAGTGTCTCCTGTGTGCACACTTGGTATTCAGTAAAATGACTCGAGGTTGGGGAAGGAGGGCGGTGGGATCCATAACCCTTGTTGGTTTCCAGCCCTAAGGGATCTGACATCTCTCAGCAGTGCGTGGGCTGCAGGGACCCTGCCAAACGCGTCACCCATGAAATCACAGGGCCACCGGGAAGGCGGCATGGGGTGGGGCCAGCCGGAATGTACTAATTTTGTAAATTGCACCGTGCCATCATGCACCCGCCCATGGGCAGGAGTAAGGGAAAGAAGGGAGGGAAGGGAAGAGAGACAATTTCATGTGAGGGAAACTGCAGGCCCCACCACACGGCTCACAGGCCCCAGGCTGGCTCCGGGCACCACTGTGCAGTGGGAAAGTTTACTTTCACTGCTGTCAATCTCTCCCTGTCATCATCTACCTCTCTGCCGCACATGCACACCCACCTCTCACCCCTGCGTTCTGTCCTCTGGCGTGCCCCACTCTTCCCTTTGGGAGCCCACCTGCCTGCCCCTGAGGGACGCCATGACCTGAGCCTTTCCCTACACCCTTGCCTCATGACCCCATCTCCCACAACGACCCTCCTGCTCCATAAGCCACCTGTCCAAGAGCTGCTGATCTATTGCCATCCCTCGTCTCCTTAACACACCTGAGTTCCCTCCAGCTAACATTGTTGAACTCCATGCTTTGAGCCCAGATCGGCCTCCCAATGAAACGGCAGGCATGTGAACCTGGGGTCCCTTCAGAGAGTTGGATCCTTTTTGCAGCCCACTCAGGACCCAGCACCATGGAAGGTGCTCAGTCATGTGCCGGGCTCCTTACCAGGGACCTGCACCTTATGCTCTGGCAGCCACAAAGTCTAAGTCTCCGTACGACTTGGGAGGGGTGAGGAGGATCTACAGTCCCTGAGGATGGAGGGAATGAGCTCCTTAAAGGACCTAGCTGGACCCTCACTCTCNAAAAAAAAAAAAAAAAAAGTCTGACTCAGCTTGGGTGAAGAGTATATCAGAACTCTATGTCTTATTTTGCAATTTTTCCATTAGTCTAAAATGATTTCCAAATAAAAAGAGGAGGGGGAGAAGGAAGAGATCACAATGACAAGCCTAGATAGTTTTACACAAATGATACCAAAACTTGGAAGAACAGATCATTCTTGTTATATATAAACTCTTTCAGAGCACAGAAGAAGAAAACCCACTAATTCGCCTTCATTACAAAAGCCAACAAGGACAATACAAGCAATGGAAGGAATAGTCAGGCTCACAGATGAATTCAGTACAACCATACTAAATTAATAAAGAAGTTGAATGTATCAGTGTGTAAAGAAAAAGATATCATAACCAAGTAGGATTTAATCCAGAAATATAAGGATGGTTTGACATCAGAAAGTCTTTTTGGGTGTTATACAAACCAGTTATAGGAGAAAAATTAATATGTTTATGTGGATGCCAAAAAACCATTAAATATATAAATTAAATATACATCAATGGCCACTCATGATAAAGAAATTGAAGTCTAGGCAAATTAGGAATTGTAGAAAATCTCCTTAATAGGATAAGAGGACACTATCAAATTATTAAAATAAGACAGTTTGGGAAACTTGTTACATATAAGAACGACATATAAAAAAGGGCACCTGGGTGGCTCAGTTGGTTGAGCGACTGACTCTTGATTCGGCTCAGGTCATGATTCCAGGGTGGTGGGATCAAGCCCCCATTGGGCTCCACGCTGAGTATGGAGCCTGCTTAAGATTCTCTTTCCCCCTTTGCCCCTCTCTCCCACTTGCTCTCTTTCTCTAAAAAATAAAAAAAATTCTAAATTGTTTTGAAAGAACAACACATAAAAAGTAATGCTATAAACCAACTCTAACCAAATAGAAAATACAGTAGAGAAAGAGAACTCATTTGTTAGTAATAAAATTTAGGAGGAACATAAGACTACATTTGACGGAAGAAAAATGGGTAAAATCTCAGCAGTTATCCGTCCCCGTAGCACAAACCACCTTAAAATCTAGAGCCTAAAGTACCCACCATTTTCTTTGCTCATAATCCTACAGCTGTGGGATCTGGTCTGGGCTTAGCTGGGCTCTTCCATTTGTTGGTTTTATCTGGGGTCACTCCTGCAGCTGCAGTCGGTGGGGGTCCCTGTGGGGCTCATACTGTAAGATAGCCTCCCTTGTGCACTTGGTGGTTGGAACTGGTGTTGGCTGGGCCACCGTTCTGCAGCCACATGGCAGGAAAACAGTTCCAAGAGGGTAAAAGCAAGCGCTGCAAGGCCTCTTGAGGGAGGCCCAGGCATTGAAGATGTATGACAGCATTTTCACTGCATTTGCCCCATCAAAGCAAACATTAAGTCCAGCCTAGATAGACGCAAGGGATGAGGGGCCTGCACAATCACGTTGCAAAAGATGTACATCTTTGAATAAAAACAGATCCTATGACCACCATTACAAGCAAATTCCTATCGATTGTTAGAGATGAAGTGAATAAACAGAGAACTATTTCTTGTCTTGAGAGTATCTATTCATATCTATTCAAACATATATGAAGATATAAAGTTATAAAATATACCAGTTCCCCCCAAAGTATTGCATACATTTTTCAAATTGCCGTAAAAATTCCAAGGTTGTTTTTCATTTTCATTTTGTTAATGTTTATTTATTCTTTGAAAGAGAGACATACACAGAATCCGAAGCAGGCTCCAGGCTCTGAGAAGTCAGCACAGAGCCTGATGCAGAGCTCGAACTCATGAACTGCAAGATTATGACCTGAGCTGAAGTTGGACGCTTAACCTACTGAGCCACCCAGGCACCCCAAGTTTTAATTTTATTATTGCCATTGTGTGTGGCTTAATGACCTGATCCTAAAATGCATAGGAAAGAGTGAAAGAATAAAATAGATTGTTAAGTCACCTAAGGTCAGTTTACAATGTAAGATGGAAAATGTATTACAGAGAAATCAGAGGAGACAAAGAAGATTAAAGGTAAAGAGAGTGGACTGATCTAATGCTTCCACTTTTACTGTCAATCTCAAGTGACAGTAAAGTAAAAAGGAAGAATGAGAGAATGCGACAGAATTCTAGTAACAAAATTTTGGAAGCTAAAAAAGCAGATGAGAGGGTGCCTGGTGGCTCAGCTGGTTGAGCATCCAGTTCTTGATTTCGGCTCAGGTTCAGATCTCACAGTTCATGAGTTTGAGCCCTGCTGTTAGCACAGAGCCTGCTTGGGATTCTCTTTCTCTCTCCCTCTCTCTCTCTCTCTCTCTCTCTGGCCCCTCACCACTCTCTCTCATTAAAAAAAAAAAAAAGAAAGAAAGCAGATGAGAGAGTAATAAATAACTTCGCAGCACAGTAGATCCAAGAAAACAGAATACTAGGCTAACCGTGGGGAAAATGAAGAAGCAATGTAGTTTAAGTTTAGAACTATCCAAAGGCCCGGAACAGGGTTGGACCAGTCATTGCTGGTGAAGGTGAAGACGGGGCTAAAATAAATAGTTGAAAGTCTGTGCAAGACACACAATCCCAGCTGCGTGTAGCCAAACACAGCCCGCCCATCCTGGCAGGAAGACCACAAGTTTATTCTCTGGAAAAGATCAAACAGGAGGTTCCTGATTGGGTGGAGTTGAGGAGGGAGTCTCCTACTGAAAGCCAGAGCCTTCACAATTATGCACCTGAGGCAGAGACCCCCCAGGCCTCCTGCATCTCTCCAGAAACCATGGAGGCCAGGCATTCTCCATCAAGACAAGAAACAATGTGGTGAGCCCAAAAAGAAAAATCTAGAGACAATGATACTGAAAATCTCCAAGAGATGATCTAGCCCAATTATCTCAAGACAATCTGCACTCACTTACCCGGAGCTTCCCAAAGGCCCTTTTGTGTCTGTAAGTACACAAAAATCTCCAAACATGTGGGGAAAGCCAACCAACAGGAAAGAGAAAGACCCAGAAGAACAAATGGAGAACAGGAACTTAGAAGAAGCAAAGTTGATTTGGGGAGAAAAGCACTTACAGTGTGACAATTAATATCCTGTGAGATAGAAGAGAAGAGATTGAAACCATAGAACAAGGAGAGGGTCTTGGGGAAAGGAACATTCAGAAAACAAAGCACATGCTCTTGAGAGCTTAAAAACATCAGAGTATAAATGAAAAATGCCATAGAAGAGTAGAAGGCAAAGTGGAGGAGAGAGGGCAAAAAGAAAGGGATGGAGAACCCGAAAGAGAAGAAAATTAGAGAATGATTCCAGGAGTTGCAATATATACACAAGAGGGGCTCCAGTGGAAAACAAGAGAGAGAATGGAGGAGAGAAATCATCACAAGGAAGAGGAAGGGAGGAAGGAGGAAAGAAGGAAGAAAAGAAGGAAGGAAGGAAAAGGAGGGAGGGAGGGAGGAAAGGAATGAGGAAGGAAGGAAGGAAGGGGAGGAAGGTAGTGGAGTAGAGAGGAAAGAGGGGAGAGGAGAGGAGAGAAGAGAGAAGAAAGGAGAGAAACTCCCAGAATTGCAGAACTTAAGTTCAAGGACCTACCAAGTATCCAGCACAATGGATGAAACATCATTGTGAAATTTTAGAACATTGTCTATTAAAAAAAAAAAAAAAAAGCTTACAAGTTTACAAAGATCAAAATGGCTCTGGAGGTTTCCACAGCACTATTGGGAGTTTGGAGATAACAGTGAATGCCTTCAAAATTCTAAAGGGAAGTACTACAAATCTAGAATTGGGTAACCATCCAAAGTAGCAATCAATTGGGAAAGGAGAATAAAGATATTTTCAGATGTGGAGGATCTCACAATGTTTAGCTCCCATCTACCCCCCTCCAAGGAGCTTCTAGAAAACACATGACACTCCCCCCAAAAAACAGGAAATAAAGCAGTAATTAAAGAAAAAATGGGACACAGATGATCCACCGTGAATGACAGATTCCCTGGTTGAGGAAGGGCCCAGTATGACAGTTGTTTACCAGAGACAGAGGCTTCCAGGCTGCACTGAGACACATCAGAAATCTCCAAGAAAGACTTCTCCGAAGATGAAATTGATTAAATATCTGATATTTACGAAGGAAGATTGGACAATCATTGAAGACTTTGCAATCACATTAATACATGTAAATAGAAAGCCACGCAAACAAAAAAGCAAGATCGTTTTTACCTCCAGGGGAAACAAGAAGTTGTGTGGGGTAGAAAAGCCATCGTGACTTACTACAGGGTTTTCACACAGTCCGATTAATGTTAACCACGAATACTGTCAAGCCAAAGTTATGCCACAACTATACTGAGGAGGTGGAAAAGGGAGGGAACATAGAAATTCTCCATAGATTAATGGTTAAAATGTGATGATTAAAACTGAAAAAAAAATTACGAGGTAACAATACAAGTTTAGACATTATTTAGAGACATGGNGAGATGTGGAGGAGGAGGAGAGGGAGAGAAACTCTTCATAGCAAAGCTCGTAAAATAATTTGACTGCCTACATATAACTGATTAGAATAACAGTTAAAATATAAAATGGTAGAAATAATATCAGCCCTTACCATTCTATCAGGTTGGAAAATTGTAAAGTGCTATACAAGTAAAAGGTATTTCCTAGCTAATGAGGCACAGGAACACCTGTACAGGTCAGTATTTATAACCTGGTTGATATTTTGAAATGTCACAGCTCTGTCATATATGCTCAATCTTCTGAACTGTTTGTGCTTATTTAGCACAACTTGTTCCAAAATCGAGGAAACGTTCATGCACACACACACACACACACACACGCACTCACGCACACAGAGGAAGATCTAAGAAGAGCCAAGCCAACTGAATAACAACTCGGCAGGGGACTTGCTTTGCCAGATATTAAGATTTTACAGAAAACAGGGGCGCCTGGGTGGCTTAGTCGGTTAAGCGTCCGACTTTCGCTTAGGTCGTGATCTCGCGGTTCGTGGGTTCGAGCCCCACGTCGGGCTCTGTGCTGACTGCCAGCTCAGAGCCTGGAGCCTGTTTCAGTCTGTGACTCCCTCTCCCTCTGACCCTCCCCTGCTCACGCTGTCTCTCTCTCTCCTAGAAATAAATAAAAATTAAAAAAATTAAAAAAAAAGATTTTACAGAAAACAATGTTAATTAGGTGTGGTATTGGCACAAAAGAAATAAACCAGTAGAAACAAATAGAGGGCCCAAAAATATATCAATACACAAACGGAACCCTAACACGTGTTGGCCACATCTCCAAGGCTTGTCACACACTGTAAATAAATGTAGTGAGGATGATTGGTTATCTAAATTGAAAAATTGACATTAAATGTAATGTTGATTTTTTTTTAAGGGAAAGGGCTAGGAAAATAGCGACGCATTAAGATTGAAGTTTTTATAAGCTGAAGGAGAGCTAGGTCAAAACAGAAAAGCAAACAAATCCTCACTCTGGGTGCCATGCATTTGACAGACTGGGGGAAGTGGGGAGAATCCACCCTAGGGCACCAACCAGAGGCCATGGCATTGGTGAGAAGAAGAGATGACGTGCATTTGAATAAAAGGAGGATGGTAGAGAGGGCCTGTGTCCTGCAGGCATCTCTAAGGGATACTTGTTAAGACCTAGTGACTGACCAAATTGGGTGACCAGAGGGAAGAAGGGTGGACAGACTCCCAGGCACCTAGTCTGTTGGCCGGAAGGACATGCCAGTATTATAGCTAATAAGTCATACTGGGTTAACAACAGCTCTAGGTAGGATATAATTATTTCCACTGTGGGTATGTTTAAATCAAAAGCTGCTGCAGAACCTGTATCGGAACCTGTGGAATTGGCTGGTAAGCAGCAGTAAATGCAGGTCTGTAGTTCAAGAGAAAGGTGGAGCTGGAACAGACTGGAAAAGGCCTTGGCAGATGGCTCTCAGACCCCTGCTATGCACTGCTGTTACCCTCTCCTCTCTTCCTGTCATGCTCTTGTCATCATCGACTGCAGCCACTTCCTGTTTCCTCACCAGGCTGTAAATCCCGGGAAGGCAGAGGCTGTGTCTTGTTTTCTGCAGTATCCCTAGGGTCTGGCACATGCCAGGTCTTGTTTTTGAGAGCCTGGCAAAAGGAAGATGTTCAAGGTCAGAACCTTGGGGAGGACCAAAACCTCTAAGACAAGCAGTAAGAGAAATCTATCCAAGGAGCCGTCAAAGCAACCACCAGAGAAAGAGAGGAACCACAGGACGTGCATTCCCAGGAGCCAAAGGGGAGAGAGAAGGTCTGGTGGCCAAGACGTTCCTATCCTCGATGGGATGGGTTTTCTGCCAGTCCCACACCAGCTCTTTCCAGAGGAGCTTCTCCCTGGAAGAAGTCCACACGCCCCAGTCCGCACGCCCTCCCCATGGACGTTGATGAGCCCAAAGATGGACGCCGGACCCACGTTGATGTCTGTCCATGGGAGGTAGGATTCGAGGGAAAATGGAAGATGAAGTCAGTACCGTGATGAGCCAAAGCCCCATGACATTTATGAGGGAGCAGGGCCTCTGGGTAAGCAGAAACAGCTTATAGCAGAGAGAGGGGATGAAATGGAGGGGAGGCAGGCTGCCTCCGGGGTAACTCCCTAGTGGCCAGCTCCAGCCTCTGTAAGACCTGCCCTGACCTTAGATTATATGGGAGCCTATAAACCTCCTTTATTCTTGAGCCATTTTGAGTGGAGTTCTATCTACCCAGCTCCAGACAGAACTGTCTTTAAACTCCATCTATTACATAGGTAACAATTTGAAGGGAAACCAAATGTCTACAGACTTGAGAAAAGCTTTCCCTTTACTGGAGACTGTTGACAAGCCCCTGCTCATATTAAAAATATAATCTTCATTTGCACTTGGAACACCTCCGTTCAGAATTTTGCACTTGAAAGGAAAGTTGGAATCAGCCAGCTGGGGAAGGATTTGATGGCCTGTAGCCATATGCTATTTAGTGGCCTGGAAAGGACTTTATTGTAAAACCCTCAACTCTCAATCCAGGGCCTTTACCACCACTGTACCTGGTTCGGCCACCTCTAGGCTCAGGGAAACAAGTGACAATCAGCCCTGTGGGCCCTCTCAAGCCAACTCTGGGAGGCAGTGCCCAGACGCAGGGGCTGGCTTCTCTATCAGGAAGGTGGTTTAAATGAGTTAAAACCTTCAGAGGGCGGTCGATGACGACAGCTCCATCAGAACTCAACGCTGCACAGGATTCTGTTGGTTGAAATCTCTTTCGTGTGTTTTAAAAGCCACATCTGGTGCTAACCCGAGAGCCAGCACTTTTGTGGCGAATAAAAGCAGGGCCGGATGGTGTGTGTGCCCCCGGGGGTCGGGACCCTTCTGAAAGGCGCTCCCGGCCCTCCCGAACTGGTACAGGATGTCCGGCCCTGGATGGCTTCCTCCTCCACGACAGAAAGTGCCAATCGAAACACCACCTCCGGCCAAGACTCCAGGACCCCGCTCAGATCCAGGCCCAGGGGCAAAAAGCGGATCTCCTGCCAACTCTCCCAAGCCTGGTTCCTCCCAGGCTCCCGTCCTGGAGGTGCGCTGGCCTCTCCTCTGGAAAGGGGACATCAGTCTTCGGATGGTTCCTGAGCCTCCTCCAGCTCGCCTTGCACTCGGCAGCCTGGAAAGGCTGGTTTGCAGCATCTGGAAAAAGCATTTACTGGTTCGGTTGTGGTCAGCCCCAGCAGCCGGGCCAGCCCCCGCCGCCACATCTCCAAGTGTCACGTCATCCACCAGCTGCGGCACCGAGTGCGCCTCCCTTCAGGAAAGGGGGCCCGGAGGACCACCTGTATGCTTGCGGGGTGCCGTCCTTCCTCCGTTCTTTGGTCTCCGAATGTTCTTTTTTGTGGAATGAACCAAAAAAAAAAAGCCTGTCTGAAGTTCATTTCCCAGCAGTCCTGATGGTGATGCTTGACAGGCTAAGAAGAGTTCGAATGAAGTTTTCCTGCAAGATATTTCCCTGGGCTCGTGTCAAGATGGGTCTGGTTTATTAGGCCACGTATCTTCCCAACCTTCCTAGAAAGGAGCAGGGGACTAAACCTCTCGTCTATTCTATATGTGGAAAAAATGGAGGTCCAGGGAAGCTACGGAGACTCACGACGGTAGGGAAGGAGCCAGGGAGGGCAGGAATGCAGGGCTATGCATGCTGGTAGGGGAGCCCGGTTCCTGGTTCCTGGTTCCTGGGAGTTGTGCAACTGTTAGGCACTGAGGCCACCATGATGGGGAACTTGGAGGGTAGAAGAACTGGTCCCTTTGCAAAATTAATTTGAGTGACCCCATTTTAACATGCACCCCAAACTCCAAGCCTGGTACTCTTGTACTGAGGCCCCAAGACATGGCCCCTATGACCCCATTTTAGAAGGTTTCCCTAATTCCTCAGTCCCCATCTCCTTCCCATCTAAGACCTGCTCTCCCAATCCCAGTCTGGGTCCACAGCCTTGTCCCTTACTGTTCTCAAGTTCATGGTAGCCTTCTCTCAGCTAGATCACTAGCTGCCTCTCAGAGGCAGGGATTCTGCCCTGGACTTTGGAAACCCCAATCCCTCTGGGTTTCCTCATTGTTTACAAATGATAGGGTCATGAGCACAGCCCCAGGGGCAGGATCAAAGAAAACAGTCACTGGGGACTTGGGGGTAAATGGTCTTGTTTTCTGTAAGAACCGATGGGGGGAAGGGCAGAAATCAACCGTCTGAAATGACTTGGTAAAGAAGTGTGGCTCCCTCTTCAAGTCATGGAAGGTGGCTGTGCTGTTAGCCTGACCCATAGAGAATGGATCTGGGGTGAGCACCAGGGCAGCTGACCCAGGCTGATGCAACCCCTAAGGAGACTTCTCTTTTTTTCTACTCCGTAGTTAGATACTGTGTTCATTAGCTAGTTCACAAGTGTATCATATCATGTCTCACCTAAACCACAAGCCCCCTGTAGGTACGGATAGTCTACAATTCTTTTGGACACCATAAGACAGTGTTAGACACATAACTAACATGCTGCTAACACTGACTGATAAACCTGAATATCTAGCCAAAAGAAGAGGCTGGAGAAATGCGATGGACCATTTTCTAGGTGGAGAGATTAAATATATGTCCATGGTAGTTCCTGCCAATCAGCTGCCGATAACGTATAACCATGAGTTAGGCTCCCTATGACCAGTCCACGTCCCTACAGTGGCAGCCAGGTCCATCCAGGCGCTTCTACCCATCTCCATATAATGCACAGGGATTTCCCAGCATCTCCCCTTCTGGAAACTTTCATCTGTGCCTAGGCCCATTACCCCATAATCACCAGGAACAGAATAGGAGAAGTTCCTTTGCACCTCCGTGCTACAAGTGAGACCCAGAATCAGGGCACCAGGACTTTGGTCCCATCTGTGACCTTGAGCAAGTGATTTCCTCTCAGTCTTTGTAAAACAAAGGAATCCACCAACTGATCTCTGAGGGACACTCTTGCTCCAAAACTCAAGTGGTGTAGAATGGCAGATGGTGTATTGGTTTGGTTATTGTCTGGTTGGTTTTCTTGTCTATGTGTCTTGACCCTGCGTGGCCATCTTTACCTGGAGTGGACAACACAATTATCCACACCCAGTACTCTCTAACTGGAGAGTGATTACTGCGCTCCTCCAGGGAGGTCTGGGGTGGCCTTAAGGCTGCCCAAAGGAGGTATGAAATGACTATGAAGTCTTTTACTTCCCTTAGAAATCCGTGTAAATTTGAGGGCACTTGCGCGGCTCTGTTGGTTAAGCATCTGACTCTTGATTTTGGCTCAGGTCATGGTCTTGCGGTTCATAGGTTCGAACCCACTTCAGGCTCTGCACTGAGCCAGGAGCCTGGGTGGGATTCTCTCTCTCCCTCTCTCTCTCTGCCACCCCCCCTGCTCTCTCTCTCTCAATAAATAAATAAACTTAAAAAAAAAAAGATAAATTCATATGAGTGCTGCATTCTTTTCTATGCTATCTCTAAGTTCTTTACAATAGAAATTTTCATCTCCCCATCTTAGAAGACAGTGGCGCTCCAGGAAAGTATCTCGTGCTTAAGTTGTTTGAGTGGAAACACTTATCTATAGGCGTTTTCATGGACACTGGAGCTTCCACAGCTAAAAATTCATCTTTTGATCCAACCAGAACTCCCTCATCAGATATTCGTCCTTTTCTGTTAAAATGCCCATTCCCTGGGGAAGAGTCTGAAAGTTGGGCCAAACTGAGACAAGAATAAGATTCTATATTTGGGTCTGGGAAGCCAGTCACAGCAAGACTGGCTCAGGCTGTTCAGCTGAGCTGTGACTGGTGAGAACAGGGGAGGACTTTGATCAACTTAATCAGTATCATTCGAGTGTGTCCTCCAAACTAAGGACACCTTCCTGTGGGTCCCAGCCCTGGGCAGGTCTTCAGGAAAGCTGCACTCAGAGTTGGAACCACGCCTCGTTGGGGCTTGGTCTAGCCGGGCACAGTGTAGATGCAGGTCATGGATGGGCATCTCATGCAGGTTGGGTGCAGAGACTAGAGAGTAAGGAGTGGGATAGGGAATGCTCCCAGTTGTCATGAGGCTGATTTATTTGTATTTGTGCAGCCCCAGAGAGCAGAACCCAGAGAAGTGCTCACCTGGTTTAGCTTCGGGCTCAGGAGAGGGAAACACAGAAACTTGTGAAATGGAGCTGAGCTGCCTCAGTAGGACGTAACGACCACCTCCCTGGTCCTGGGAAAATAGAGGCAGGAGTTCACTGGTCACTGGGCAATGGGAGCCTGTGACGGGGTGAGGTACACAGCGAGATGTGGCTCCTAGATCCCTTTGAGGAAGGACTCCCTGCCCAGCTGTATGAAGCGTGGTCCTTAGACAGCCTCCAGGCTCAGCTCTTCCGGTGGCCTCAGCTTCAGGGAGCCTCCTCCCCTGGGGCTCACATGTGGTGATGGGGAGCAGCGGGGTCATAAAAGCTCGGCCCTCCACACCCACGGCGGGATGCCCTGATGGGCAGTGCTCACTCCGGGGTTAGGTTGGCCAAGGTTTTGCTGGGTCTGCCTCACTGTTAAGTAGATATCTCCCTCTGCCCCTCAAACTCCATCTCAGCCTCTACTTTAGCAAACCCTACGTGAGACAAAAGGTTACAATATGGGATGGGTCACCCTGACATTATAGGTGGTCATCCTGTTATTGCTCACTTATACTTAAGTGTGAATGAATTCATGGAATTATTCACAGAGAACAAATGTATACAGGTGTAGCTTCAGGAAGTGGGGAGGAAAAAGTTGCAGGCCAAGGAGCTTAAGAGACAATGGATTGAATTGCACCCTTTAACTGGGTGGATTGGGTAGCACGTGAATTATATCTCGGGAAAACAGCTTACAAATTTTGTTTTAGAGAGAGGCAACAGAGCTGCTGGAAGATGGCCTGTCCCTTCCGGGCTGTGCGTGGAGCCTCTGGCACTGCAGCCAGATACCAGCAACCAGGAACTGCAAGGGCCCGTGCAAGAGCCTCTGCAAAGCTCTGTCCCCCAGAGCAGACTGGGCATGCCTGGGGTGTGGTTAGCAACCCTGGGAGGCTTCTGAGGCACCACCTTCCTCACTGTGCCTCAGGTCCGGAGGAAGGAGCCCTACTGCCAACCAGATCCTAATGTGCCATTTTGTTCTCCTAGGACTGGAGTCAGCAGACCTTTCCTGTAAAGGGCCCAAATATAGTATATATTTCAGGTTTGTCGGGCACCGTGGTCTCTATTGCAACTACTTAACCCTGCTGCGGTAGCACAAAAGCAGTCACAGACAGTAACTAATGAATGGGCGTGGCTGTGTCCCAATAAAACTTTATTTACAAAAATAGGCAACGGCCCAGAACTGCTTCAAGGACAATAGTTTGCGGACCTCTGCCCTAGACTCATGGACCAGCCCCCTTGGTATCAATTCCAGGCCATGGAATAGAAAAGTTTTCTCTGTTTGAGATCCAACCAGGCATCGTGGTGCTTGTGTCTTTGAGGCCTCACCGGAGAAATGGACCAAATGGTCTATATATGTGACACAGGTTTTGGTTCAACTGGGAACAGAGACTCATAGAATATGCTTTCTGCTCACAAGGAGCCCTACTGAGTTCTGGAGACATGTAAATAAGCACATAATTCTCACTCAGTGTGTGTATAAGTGCAAGAAAACTGTGGGGGTGGGGAGAGGGAAAGAGAGAGAAAGGGAGAGAGATTCATGTAAGTTTGGGCTAAAAGCATCATTGGCCATTGTCACCAGGATTCAGATCATGAATTTGGGGGCTGAGCCAGTTAGTTCATGGTAGGTACCTGTGGTCCCTTCCAGCCATGACCTTTGCACGTATAGAGAGATCTTGACTTTCTCAAATTAATCTTGGAGGCAAGGACAAACATAATCCCAGCTTGTCACTGAGCCAGGTCCTACAGGTATTATTTTAGTGCACAAGCCACAGGGGTGCCCTCCAGGAAGGGAGGGTGGTCACGGCCATTGTATGGAAAAGGCCAGGGGCTGGGTGTGGCTTCTGACGCACCATTCCCGTTTCCTGGGCCTGCTCAGCGTATTTCAGCTTGTGTGTATGCTTTTCCCTCTGCTGTGCCGCGACACCAACCACTGTGAGTGTCCTTTCTGGCTCTGTCTGCGGGTGCCCTCTGGTGGCCTATCTCTGGAAAGCCTTGGCACCTGTTGGGCAAGGAAAACAGGCAGGCAGGAAGGGGGAAGGTATGAGAATCAGCGGCAGAGATTTCTACCAGGCTCCTCCTTTGCCAACACAAACTCAAACCTGCCCCTAGGGATTTTGGGTATGCATCCAGGGCTTGCAGAAGGAATCATTTTCATCCCTACTTTGATACCCTTCATTCTTTTAATTTGGATAATGCATGCCATCAACCTGCCCAAGAGACGTGGCATTCTGGACCGTTTATGGCAGAGAGAACATCCAAGATCTTCTAAAGGCACTTGGGGCCCAATGGGTAAAAAAGCAGCTGCGAATTTTCCTCGCGGGGAGCCATTTCTCCTTTGCATCCACCCTCCCCTCCCCCCACCCCCTGTCCTGTTCCTTCAGTGTCTCCCACAGCCAGAGCTTCAATGGGAAAAGGCAGTAGTCATTCCTCTTCAGTAGGAAGGGATAGTCTTCTTCTATGTGTGAAATGAACTAAGGAGAGCCACTTCCGGTGAACTTGCTTGTTTCAGCTGAACGAAAAGCTGCTCTGGCTGAGGTCTGCATGCTTCCCACCCTCACTGGCAGGTGGCCCCACGTTTCCTTTCTTGTTCAGAGGGCAGGCTCTGCGGCTCTATCCTCCAAAGCTGTGCTGCTGCTGTGACTCTGGGGCGCCCGTCCTCCGGCAGCCGGTAATGTTGGTAAAACTCGGCTTTTGTTCCAGGCCCCTGGGCTTTTTTAAAAAACTGTTCCCCTCCCTTGAGCCTATTTTTCCAGCCTCAGAACTCACCTTCTACCATCCAAAAATCTACAGGCACCGATGATGTTCAAGCGCCTCTCCCACGGTGACTTGCCTTTTCCAACTATGTTTCTTTTGGACAAAGATGTTGTTCTAAGAGTCAGACCTGGATTTTCATTCCAGTCCTGCCCCTGGTGGCCACATGACTGGGGACAAGACTCTTTCTCTCTATACGATAGGGGGGATTGGTCTGGGCCAGTGGTTCTCACCTGAGCTGCACATTAGAATCAAGCTTTTTGCAACTTACCCTTTGAGGCCAACTCCAGAGATGCGCACCCATCTGATACGGGGCAGGACTCAGCCAATAGGACTTTCTGTGAACTCTCTAGATAGTTCTCATGCACAATTGGGTTGAGCTGTTCGAGGGGCCTCCATCCAGCAGAAAGGGCAGAGGTCTGGCTGGGCGGGGAAGGGGTCGTCTCTGAGAGCCCTCCTCGCGATCCCTACCTTTCCCTACATGTGCAGCCAGCCCTGGATTCAGGAAATATATGTGCAAGGCCATCTGGAGCCAAGAAAAAAGCACAGGACAGCAAGGGTTGAAGTAATTAAGGAAATGTCTTTTTATAAAGCCTCTGAGCAGAGCCCTTTCCGGCCTCCGGAACAGTGGCGTGGCCCCCATCTGATCTAGGACGACTTAGCAACGGCCAATATCAAGTTTCACAGCCATTTCTTCCGCTGACTATTGATGGGGCTTAGCGCAAAAGTGCAGGATCTGAGTCCAAACAAGTCTGGAGCCGGCTCTGCCCTAGAAACAACATGTTTACTGGTTCTGGCTAACCCCCACCCACCCCCATCTTCACATCCTCACATTTCCAAAAGCTTTAGCAAGGCCCTGCAACACACTGACTAGCTGCATGAACTCTGGATCCAGGCTACCTGGGTTCAAATCCCAGCTCTACTGCTTATTAGCTGTGTAACCTCAGACAAGTGACCTAAGGCCCCTGTGCCTCATTTTCTTGTCTGTAGGATGGGAATAATAATAGTGTCCACCTCTTAGGGTTGTTTTGAAAATTAAACGGCTCAGCACCTGAACAGTGGGCGGCACTTAGAATATGTTCAATAAATGTTTCCTCTCCTTATTCAGGAAAAACCTCACACCGCAATGGAAGAGAAATCTGAAGACTTGGCCTTTTCATTTCAGTTCCATCTTTATTCAGCTGTACGTTCTGGGGTAGGTGACCTCACTTCTCTGTGGCTAGCACCCTCAACTCCCAGATGAGAGGTAGGACTCCCTTACTCTAAAACCCTCCATGGATCCCTACTGACCCCACAAGAAAGTCTCATTTCCCTCACTGGCCGGCAATGGTGTCCCTAGCCCCTGCCACCCTTCTCTCTAGCCTAGATTCACGGGCCACCCAAGGTGGTCATGGCCAATGAGTATCTCTATGGCATCACTGCATGTCCCTCCTCCTCTCAGAGTCTTCCCATGGCTTCCTGTGCCGCACAGAGTATAACCAAAGGCCTTTACAGAGCCTGCTTGGTCCCACAGTCTAGCCTCAGCCCTTACAACTGCCCCTCTCCATCCCTGCACCCAGCTTTCTGGCCTCAAAGTTGTTAATACTTGCTATTTCCTCCACCTGGAAACTTCACCCAGATTGCCAGCCTTTACTCAGAGGGTCAGCAACCCAGGTCTCCATTCAAACTTCAGAGACACAGTAAGAAACAATAAAGTGAAAGGGTTTATGACATAAGGGGCAAGCAAGAGACACATACATGAAACAGAACACAGCAAAATGGAGACGAAGGACGCAATCACAGCAGAAACAATTGAGTTAACTTTATGAGACAATCTGGAGTGCCTCTAAAGCCCCAGACAGACAGAGGTCAGGGTGAGCTGCAGTTATGCTGGAAGCCTTGAACTATGAGAGACGCCTTCCCTTACTGCCCTACCTGCTACAGCACATTGCCCCGTCACCCTGCTTTATATTCTCAACACCCCAACACCCCTAACTGACTGTGTATTCGTTTTTGGTCTGTGTTCCCTTCTGAAACATAAGCCCAGGACAGCAGGAACTTTGGCTCCTGCTATGTCCCCGGCGCTTACGCCCATGCCAGGCACATACTACGTGCTCATCAAACAATGAAGGATGCAGGCTGCGTGCCAGAGGAAATAGTGTTGTGGCAAAGAACTTCCAGGAAAGACACAGCTTAACCTAAAAGGATGAACCTCTTTTATACGCAATGTCAGGCATGGAGGCAGATAGGTGGGAAAATATTTAGGAGCAGTAGGAACATTCCCTGCAGAGGTTTCCAGACGGGGACACTGGACCAGTGCCCGGCCCTAGGAGAGCTTAGAAAGCCCTTTAGCTCAGACCCTGTCTCCCCAGAGGACCAAAGCCTGAGTTTAGGCCTAATGGCTGTCCCAAAGGTCTCAACAAAGAAGGTGGCATTCAGGCTCCCTACCCGCCCCTGCCCACTGGTATGTTTCTGGGCACCTAGGAAGCTACACGAGGCTGGTGGCCACCTGGGCTCTTGCTATGTGGGCTGGACCCTTCTTTTACTTCTTACTTCTGCACTGCATTACTTGAACATGTGGTGGCTTCCAAAACGAAGTCACGTGGTTTGGTGGCAGATCTCAGGGGGGACATGCCGCCCTTTAATTGTCCTCACGACTGCTCTGAAAATAGAGTCCTTTTTATTCAAAGCTTAATTCAGTTAATGTTCCCAATATAAATGAATAATCTAAAGCGTAAGCAAATTCTCTCGCAGGCTATGATGACAATGTTCCTCTGCTCTATTTAAAGACCCTTCCCGGGCAGAGCCTAGGCTCGGCTTTCCCTGAACCTACTTAAAAGTCCCCACCTCAGGGCACTGCACTGACTTCCCTCGGGCACTGTGTGCCTGGGAAGGGCATAAAGGGGCATCGAGGAGCAGCTGCCCACACATCCAGGCTCCCACACATGTGCCCTCTGTCCAGTCCCCAGGACCAAGCTGGTCTTGGGGGGGGACCCAAGAAAAGCCATGGATGGGCCCTTGAGGCTCCCAGCATTTTATGATGTTAAGTTGGGGGGGCGGGGTGGGCAGGGGGCACACACATGAAACATGACAAAGCAAGAGAGAGAGTCACTGTGCAATCACAGCATTAAAAATTGAGTTAAGCCTGGGGGTGCTTATGAGACAGCCTGGGGTGCTTCTGGAGAAAGACCAAGGTGGGCTGGAGTCGTTCTGGAGGCTTTAAGGCCCAACCCAAAGCTGATCTGTCAAGACAGCACTCTCCACATCTGGAGGAACTCTACTCAAAATTCACACCTCTGTTGGGGGGGAGGGTGGTAAGGGAATCGAGCCATCACCACCTTCCCTTGTGATTGCTTAGGTACAAGGTGCGTCACCCCCTCTGGCCTGGAGGTGGAAGCCTATCTGTGTGCTCCATTGTTCCCCAAGCTCCCGTCCACTGTGCCACTGAGCACACTGCTGGGGTTAGCAGGTCTCATGTCTGTGTCCCTTACCAGGCTTAAGGCCCTACAAGGGGAGGGCTCACATTAATCTAATTCATTGCACTATGACCCGAGTGCAACAGGGCACCTAGACCCTGATGGGCCCTCAGTGGATATTTGTTGAATGGAGGAATCTGCCCTACTAGAATGCCCTACCATAATCTTACAATATTCCTACGTGTACTTACCACAGAGTTGGCACTCTACCTATTCGCTGGCTGAATGAATGAATGAATGAATGAATGGTAGACTTCACAGCAGGACTTGATAAGACGTGAACTGGGCCTTCAAGGATAAAGCAATCCAGAAAGTCCCAGGAAGAGTGGCCATGTTGAGGTCCCATCAGTCCCTTCCTGTGGCCCCACTCCCCTGATGGGGTTTCTCATGTTAGATCTGGTTAACAATGAGAAAGTGTAGTAGAGATGGTATGCTTGCTGCCTTGATTCCGTCTCTCACCCAGCCATGTATACACACACCCAGGGCTCACCTTATATCCTTAGAGTCCAGCACAGTGCCTGGCACAAGGTAGACTCCTCATAAATACGTATTGAATGGAATAAAATATATCTCTAGCCCATTAAGTACCCCACAGCCCACAAGACTAGGGCATCCAAAACTCTGGATTTAGGGAAAATGTGCGCAGAAGTAGAAACCCAAGCAAAAATGCCCCCCATCTGCGGGGCGAGATTCTGTAAGCTAAGATTCTATAAAAGTAAAAGGATTCTAAATCTCAGAGAGACAACAAGCCTTGTCGAGTACAAGCTATGACATTTGCTCTGAAGGTGTGTCATACACTGGACCTAGAGGCCAGAGCTGTCCCCACGCTCCTGAGCCCCAAGGAGCCCAGCCCAGCCCCTCATGGTTGACACATGTCCAAAGCAAGGATGGACAGAGGGGCATCTGGTGGGGGGTGGGAGGAACAGTGTCCGAAGGAAGGGAAGCGTATAACTCAGAGCACGGGAGGAGGTGTCTGGAGGCCACACAGGGCTCAACCATCTTGTGAGCAGAGGGTCACCCAGAAGTGAAAAATCTCATTTCTCCCAGAGAATCTGATTCACGGATGGTTCGAGCTGGAATACTCCAAATGCAAGGCAGTGACAGCAGAGGGAGACACAACGTTGCCCTTCCCTCCTGTCCACACCCCTTCCCCAGTAATGAGAAGAGAGGGAGAGAGAAGATGGGAGTTAGATGCCTACCTCCCCACCCTCTGGTCTGCCCTGCAGGGCACTTCCTTTTGGTGATGTAGGCGTTGCGGGCATGAGGCCCCTTCTGGGAACTGGCCGCCAGGTTCATGCAGCCTGGAGAGGAGTCAAGGGAGCCACTCCCCTCCTGTCCCCCCCCCCACCTAATGGTGGGGTTCCCGGGGAGGTCTGGGGTGGGCCATCAGGCGGGGCCACCTTCATCCCAGTCCTATGACTCTATCCCTTCCAGGAATGCTCCAGCGGCTGCCCAGATTTCCTACATGGTCACACCCCTGCCGGCTCCGGGACAAGACACTGCTGGCTCTTAGCCCAGGGGAGCTTTCCCAGCTGCGAGGCCCCTCTCTCTGATGGGTGCCCAGGCTGCATCCTTGCTTCTTTCCTTAACTAGTCTGAGCCCCAGTTCCTTTGCACGTACAATGGGAACGATAATAATGGCTTCCTCTCACAACCCGGGGACTGCCAGTGTAATCCAGGGAGATACTGGGTGTGAGGTCCAGATGAACCATCAAGGGCTCCATGTTGTTGTTATTATTATTATTATTGTTATTACCTCTGCTCAGTTGACGAAGGAAGGGGTAGGGCCATCAGACAGGCCTGCGGTGATCGGTGATCAGGGGGAGGCCTGGCTGGCATCTCTTCGCCCTCTTTCAGGCGCAGGGTCTACACGCAGGGCCGCCGGAAGCAGGCATGCGCCCAGCACTAGGAGAGCAGAAGGGCCTCAACTCAGGATGCAGCACAGGCTAGGTGAGGGGACTTTCAGGGGCCTAGGCAGGTGGCTGTGGGACCACAAGGCCACTTGGAGCCTCCTACTTGCTCCCAGATTATGTCAGGATTGAAGCGGCCCCAGAGGACACTTCACGGTGCTGCCGGAACAGCATGAGCTCCCCTGGAAAAGTCGCAGGTGCTCAGAGGCCCTTTGTGGCTGCTGGCCTCCCCTTCGGAGGGCTCAGGGGCAGAAGACACACCGCGNGTGGGTAGGCGGCAGCCATCCAGGGCCTCGTGGGAGGTGGGGAGGAGGGCCGGCATTGCTGGGAGCGGGAGAATTGGGACACTCCTTCCCGTTTAGGGTCGGGAAGGCCTTTGCGGAGGAGTTGGCACGTCCTAAGAGCTGGCACTGAGCAGTGGCTCGGTGCTCGGCCTGGCTGGGGGGCCTTGACTCAGCCCCTCCTCCGAAATTACAAACAAGTAATTTTGAACTCTTCACTCGTGCATTGTCTCATCTGTAAAATGGGGAGAAGAACATAGCGGGCCGTGAACCGGTTGTGACAGCCGAATCCAATGACACACACAGCGCGGAGCAAAGCAAGTCAGGCGATGGGGGCGATCACCTTTGCCCACTGGTTGGGTCTAGGGAGCTCAAAATCTCATTTTAAATAACCAAAAAAGTTTCTATTTAAAGTATCCTTTTTAAAAAAAATGTTTATTTATTTTGAGAGAGGCAGCAGGAAGGGGGGAGAGGCAGAGGCGGAGAGAGAGAATCCCAAGCAGGCTCTGCACGGTCAGTACAGAGGCCGAAATGGGGCTCGACCTCCCAAACCCCTGAGATCATGACCTGTGTCGAAATCAAGACTCCCACGCCTAACCTACGGAGCCATCCAGGAGCTCCTAAAGCACCCTTTAGAAAAATGTTTTGTAAAATGAAAATCCCTTTTTAAAAAGTGGAGAATATGTCTCCCTTCCCTGCTTCCCAGTCTGTTGCGAAGTTATTTCATCACGTACTAAGCATGTCGGAGGAGATCTGTAGTCTCTACCCTCAAGGAGTTTTGCAAGTAACAAGGGCAAGTGCACAGTCCTGTGGGGGAGGGAGGGGGAGGTCAGGAAGCCCAGCCCCTCCCTCAAATATCTCCTAGTAGGCACCGCCAAGGATGGCTTCCTCCACCCACCACACACCCCTTGGTGTTAGGCAGACCAGCTTCTGTTAAGATCAAGGGCATATGGGCCACTACTAAGATGGGCAAGGTACCCCCAGCTGGGAGTGAGCCTGAGAGGTNTAACCAGCGGAATTTAAAATTAACAGCCCAGCTGCAAAGAGACTATTTGTTCTGTGCTCCCAGGGAAATGGCCTGTGCAGATCTGACCTTGTCCGACTCTCACCCCTCTTGCTAAGGACCAGAACCACAGAAAACATTAACCCTCAGTCCACCAAACTCCTGTCCGTCAGCAGAAGGCAGTGAGCTACTTGAGCGGGGCTGGTGGAAGGGGGCGCAGTATGTCCTAGCAATCATTTATGGAGCCACACCCACTACGTAATGTGGCTCTGGGATCATCGTGCTATGGGATAGATTCTTGCATTTTCCCCTCTTGATGGCTTAGCGAGGTTTAGTAACCTAGCCAATGATCGCACAGCTAAAACAAAGCAAGTAGGCGATGTTTGTCAGAGCTGGACACCAAAACCTGGGGTTTTTTTTTCAGTGTTTATTTATTTTGAAAGAGGAAGAGAAAGACAGAGCTCGAGGTGGGGGAGAGGCATAGAGAGAGACACAGAGTCCAAAGCAGGCTTCCTGCTGGGAGCTGTCAGCACAGAGCCCGACGTGGAGCTCAAACTCACAAAGGCAAGATCGTGACCCAAGGTGAAGTAAGTCGCCTAACTGACTGAGTCACCCAGGCGCCCCCCAAAACCTGTGATTTTAACCAGTGCCTCTGCCAATGCCCAACCCAGTGCTGTGTTTGAAGAAGCCCTCCTGGGATTCTGACACATCTCTTTACAACTTCTAGGTCAGAAGAGGGGAACTGAAGATTGTATACAAGAGGGATGGAAACTCACAGCCTGAGAGGTATATCTGGTCAGGAAATATGTGTTACTTGGCTAAAAAGGATTATTTTTAAAAATTAAAAAAAAATTAACTTAAATATCAGCCTGCCATGTATCTTCTGCCTTATATCTGGTTCTTTTGCTACTTTATTGCCTGCCTGGCCCCAGCAAGCCCTGGCTGTGTGACCCCTGGTAAAGCCCACCTCACTCCGCCAGAGTAAGGTGAGCGCTACCAGAGCCCAGCTCTGACTTCAGGCAGGTGCCTTAGGACCTTTCTTTTCTGAAGGCACGTCGCCTCCTTACCCTCAGAAGGTACTTTGGGACCATCTCACCTGCCGTGAGAATTAGGACCTAGGAGCCTGCTGAACTTGCGTGCCTCTCACCCTTCCCCTGCCTCACCAGCTTCATCTCTCTCCTCACCCACCCTGCAAAGGACTCTGCAGTCCTAGACAAGCCAGCCTGTGTTCCCAGGGCCGGAATCCCACTGAGCGTGGGCAGCGCCAAGGGAAGCCAGGCTGTCAGCACTAATCCCACAGTCCTCACCGGACCCCGTAGGCCACAGGCCTGGCATTGACCAAGGCCTCTGGGCGCAAGGCTGGGTCAGTGCCACTTGGCCCCGGGAGTGCTAACCGAAGGCGGCTCCCTTCCCAGCTCTGCCATGCCCTAAGACAGTGCCAGTTGTAGCAGAGGTGAGGCCTCCGGGTCCAAGAGAAGTGGTAAGCTGGTCCCCTGGGTGTCCTGAGGGCTATGGGCACCTCTTTGTTTACATGTTGCTGAACTATATCTTGAGCAGACTTGTTTCCTGACACCTGGAAACAGCTTTCTGATGGGAAAGCCGCTGTGGAGAAAAAGTGTGTGTGTGTGTGTGTGTGTGTGTGTGTGTGTGTTAGGGTCCATGGGGAAGGAAGGGAAGAGGGAGGGAAGAAGAAAGGAAGAAAACAAAGCAAGAGAAAACAGCCAGATTCAAAAGGCATGTGGTTTTCTTCTTGTGGTTTGATGCAAGGGCTTGGTGGTTTAAGTACAGCTCTGAGCCCAGATTGTGGGACGGTTAAACGCTGGGTGGGGCTGGGGTAAGTCCAGAGAACAAAGAGTCTATTGAGGTCGCCCTGCGGGGGGAGGGTTGGGGGCTGAGGCAGGAAACAGGAGGGGGCCATCTCTGCTCACCTGCGGGAACCCTCCCCTGGGCACAGGCCTCTGGTCTACCCAAAAAGCTGTCTGGGTGGGATTCACACCGGGGCTCTTCTTATTCTGAGAGGGCAACTCCCAGATGCAATGTGTACCAGGGACGTTTCCGAGAGAATTTCACCCCATCTGAGCTCCAGAGTTGGGTTTCAGAAAATGAAGTCTCCGTAGAGAAAGCCCTGGGATAGGAATATGGGTTTTAATCCTGGGACAGTCACTAATTGACTCAGGGCTTGGACCAGGTCACTTACAGCTCCAACGTTACAAGATTCTAGACCCTTTTCTTCTTACTTCTTGGGCTTCACAACATCAAGTGTATATGGCACATATTTGCCTGGAGCTCCTGAATGTTCTCTACTCACTCACTTAATCCCTTCAAGTCTGTGAAATAGGTCCCATGACTACTACCCTTTTACAGAGGAGGAAACTGAGGCAGAGAGAGCGGGCGACTCCCCAAGGCACAGACCCTGTAGCCCACTTCTCTCCTTCAGCTACCAACTCCCTACCCACAGGGGGACACACGTGCCACAAATGATATTCACAGGGCGCCTGGGTGGCTCTGACGGTTGAGTGTACGACTCTTGATTTCAGCTCAGGTCGTGATCTTGCAGTTCATGGGACTGAGCCCCGTGTTGGGCTCTGCTCTGATCACACAGAGCCTGCTTGGGATTCTCTCTCTCTGCTCTCTCTCTCTCTCTCTCTCTCTCTCCCCTTCCCCTGCTTGCCTTTGTGCTTTCTCTCTCTCTCTCTCTCCTCTCTCAAAATAAATAAATAAACATTTTTTAAAATGATATTCACTCCCCAGGGAGATGGATGTCCTGGCTTCCTGACCTGGAGGGAGGCAGAAGGAATCAGGTCCATGTGGTCCCTCAGCCTTCTGAGATGTAAGGATTGGGCTCTGGCAAAGGAGGATAATCTGGACAAGTCAGACCCCTACCATGCAAAGCAGCCTTTGAACAAAATCCCCACTATAATTACAGTGCCCATGGGTTGGAATTATCTGGTGAATTGTATTTTCTGGACATTGGAAACCCCACTAGCTTTCACTGTTGTTGCTGGAAACCTCTTTTGTTTATTTTTTTTTTAATGTTTATTTATTTTGAGAGAGAGGAAAGAACTTGAGTAGGGGAGGGTCAGAGAGAGTGTGAGAGAGAGAGAGAGTGAGAGAGAGAGAGAGAGCAGGGGAGGGGCAAGAGAGAGGGAGACAGAATCAGAAAAAGGATCCAGGCTCTGAGCTGTCAGCACAGAGCAGGACGTGGTGCTGGAACTCATGAACTGCGAGATCATGACTTGAACGGGGAAGGTGGTATTTGACAATGGTGTGCACCCAGCATTTTGCTTAACACTTGACATACATTTCCTTATTTATTCCACAAAACAAGACAAATAGTTACTGGAAACCCAGAGAGGTTAGGGAACTTTCTCAAGGTCACCCCATCTAATAAGTGGCCAAACTCATTCAAACACCGGAAAAGACCGGACAAGGGGTCCTGAGACCATCTCTGCCTGTCTGGTCCCCAACAGACTGGAAAATGTGATGAACCAATGAAAGAAGGAATGAATAAATGGGCTAGAAGGTCTGAGTTCAGAAACATCCCCAAAGTCTTGTTGAAACAGTATCACTGCCAAATCACCCATAGCAGAGGAGACCTGGTCTGTATTTCCTGGGACTAATATGGGTCAGAGAAGCTTCCCTGGCAAAGAATCTGCTTCGGGGAGGAACAAGGATGTTTGTAGAGCAGTGATACATCTGTAAGGCAATGCTCGAGCTTGAAATTTTGTAGCCAGATACAGAGCGCCCTGGCCACTCTGGGGACACAAAAAAATACCCTGTTCTTATCCAGTGGAGAGGTAAGAAAATTACGTGTGAAAGAAGGCAGAACAAGACTGAGCCCAGATTTGAGGGAGGAGAATTGATCCCCGGCAAAGGTCTTGTCGTCTCTGTGCAGTGAATGACTGGTAAGTCAGCAGCTGAGCGAGAGTTCAGTAAACAGGGAAGTTCGTGGGGATGGGAATGGACTCCAGGACGGCACTACCCCCCGCTCTCTGTTGCCCCTCCTTCTCTTCTCAGGATCCTGGCCCCCCGGAACATTGCTCACAGAATTCTGCAGTCCCAAGTATTCCTGTCTGATTTGTCTGAAATCAGATGCATCTCAGGCTATGAGTCATGGAGCATTCATCCCCGACGCCTAAGGACAGCGCCCACACAGCCCTCCCTGTGAGGTGTCAGAGGGGACACAGACAGCCATGCCAGCAAGGACAAAGGGACTCTGTGGTGTCAGGCTCATAAGAGACAACAATGCAGAGGAGTCCAAAGAGACAGGACAGCTGTCATCCCTGGCTGGACCCTGGAATAGATAAAAGGCACCAGAGAACATTGGGGGCTTGGAACGATTTGGGAAAGGAGAATATTGACCGGAGATTACATAATAGTGTTGCCCATAAGTTAAGTTTCCCGAGTGTGAGCACTGATGGTGGGTATGTAGAGAAAGTCTTTGTTCTTAGAACATACCTAATGTCTAAGGACAAAGTGTCATGATGTCTGCAACTCATAGCTGCAGATAGTTCTGCAGGAGAATAGAAATGAATAAATAAATATATGTGTACAGAGAGATAAAGAGACAGAGACAGGAATAGAGAGAAAATAGGGCACCATGTTAATCAATAATGAATAATCCAGAAGGGGGTTTGCAAGTCCTCACTGTATATTTCTGGCACCTTCTTGTGTTTTTTTTTCCAAGATAAAACTTCAGGGGAAATGTTTTAAAATAGGTTTTTTTTTCCCCCAAGGAAAAGGTGAGCCTTCCAAAGTCAGCCTCTGCTGAGCATGAGCAGAGCAGAATGTGTGGCCTTGAAGAGGAGGCAGGGGGAGCAGAGAGGAGGGAGGTGGAGCCGAGGACTGGCCGGAGGCCTCCCTCCACCAGCCTGGATATGAATGAACCTGTCTGGATCTACCGGGGGTAATGATATTGGTGTTTTCTCTTAAGCTGGAAGTTTAAATGAGATAATGTATATATGAATGTGTTTTGTAAATGGTCCAATGGGATGTACCAAGTATATTTGTGACGTAACTGCTTCACAGTGAGGAGAAGGGCTGGTCGGAGAGGGTTTGGGAGGTAAATCTTAACAAAAAATGGTTCTATACTATGCTTCGTGCCAATGGCTTGAGCTGTAGCAGGTGCAATTAGATTTCTTTTCTCCCTTCCTTCCCTCTTTCCTCCCTCCCTCCTCCCTCCTCCCTCCTCCCTTCCTTCCTTCCTTCCTTCCTTCCTTCCTCCCTTCCTTCCTTCCTTCCTTCCTTCCTTCCTTCCTTCCTTCTACTATGTGTGTTAAGTTCAATACGTGAAAGGCAGTAAGAAAGGGCAGAGAAGGAGAGAAGCTTTATACTCTGATGCCTCAGGGCCAGAACTTTCAGAGAACTTCCCTGGATGCAAACTGCTACAGGGACGTTAAACTTTATACAATTTGGGGCACCTCGGTGGCTCAGTTGGTTAAGCTTCTGACTTCTGCTCAGGCCATGATCTCACAGCTCATGAGTTCAAGCTCCGTGTTGGGCTCTGTGCTGACATCTCAGAGCCTGGAGCCTTATTCGGATCCTGTGTGTGTGTGTGTGTGTGTGTGTGTGTGTGTGTGTGTGTGTCCCTCCCCTGCTCATGCTCTGTCTCTCTCAAAAATAAATAAACATCAAAAAATAAATAAATAAACATTATACGAATTAATGCAATAAAATGACAACTACTATGTGATTGAGGCACCACTCAGTTGGGGCTCATGAAAACCTGGTGGTGAGGAGTCCAAGCATGAGACTGTTTTGTTTGTTTTGTTTTGTTTTACAGTTGCTAAGGATCATTGAGGATGTGAAAATTCCAGATCATTTCTTTTCTTTTAAAATATTTTTTAGAGCATGAGGCACCTGGGTGGCTTGGTCAGTTAAGTATCTGACTTCGGCTCAGGTCATGATCTCAGGGTTTGTGAGTTCGAGCCCCACGTGGGGCTCGCTGCTGTCAGCACAGAGCCTGCTTTGGGTCCTCTGTCCCCTTCTTTCCTCCTCATCCCCTCCGACTCTTGCGTGCTCTCTTTCTCTCTCTCTCAAAAATAAATAAACATTTAAAAAAGTATCTTAAATATTCTTTAGAGCAGTTTTAGGTTCCCAGCAAACACAGCAGAAAGTAGAGAGTTTCATATATCTGCTGTCCCCACACATGCATTTCCTCCCCCAGAAGCAACATCCCCCACCACAGGGGAACATCTGTCACAACTTATGAACCTACACTGACATGTCACTATCACCCAATGTCCCTAGTTTCCATTAGGGTTCACTCTTGGTTCTGTACATTCTATGGGCTTTGATAAACGTATAATGGCACGTATCCACCATTACGGTGTCATACACAATAGTTTTACTGCCCTGAAAATCCCTCCTGCTCTACCTCTTCATCCCTCTCCCCCCCACTCTGGCAACTTTTCTCTGCTTCCATAATTTTAGTTTTTCAAAATGTCCAATGTTTGGAACCATACAGTATGTGACCATTTCAGATTGGCCTCTTTCACTTAGTTATATGGATTTAAGTTTCCTCCATGTTTTTTCATGGCTTGCCAGCTCATTTCTTTTTAGGGCTGAATAATATTCCATTGTCTAGATAGATATACCACAGTTTGCTTGCTTTTTTTTTTTTTTAAATGTTTTATTTATTTCAGAGAGAGAGAGAGACAGCGTGAGCAGAGGAGGGTCAGAGTGAGAGAGAGATACAGAATCTGAAACAGACTCCAGGCTCTGAGCTAGCTGTCAGCACAGAGCTCGATGTGGGGCTCGAACCCACAAACCATGAGATCATGACCTGAGCCGAAGTCAGAGACTTAACCACCTGAGCCACCCAGGCGCCCCAAGAATGAATGTACCACAGTTTATCCATCCACCTACTAAAGAACATTTTGGTTGCTTCCAAGCTTTGGCAACTATACCTGCCCAAATGGCCATACCGTTTGCATTGCCACCAGCAAACAATGAGAGAGTTCCTGTTGCTCCACATCCTGAACAACATTTAGTGTTGTCAGTGTTCTGGGTTTTAGCCATTCTAACAGGTGTGTAGGGCTATCTCATTGTTGTTTTAATTTGAATTTCCCCAGTGACTTATGATGTGGAACACCTTTTCATTCACTTATTTGCCATCAGTATATCTTGTATGGTGAAGTGTCTGTTCATGTCTTTGGTCTATTTCTTAATTGGGCTTGGATTAATTAATTTGGGTTTCTTATTACTGAGTTCTGAGTTGCTTGATATATTTGGATCCTTTATCAGATATGTCTTTGCAAGTATTTTCTCCCAGTCTGTGACTTGTCTTCTCATTCTTTTGACAGTATCTTTCACAGAGCTGAAGTAATTAACATTAATGAAGTCCAGTTCATCAATTGTTTCTTTCATGGGTTGTAAAACATATCTGGGATAAATCCCACTTGGTCATGGTGTATATTTGTTTTTATAAATTGTCGGATTTCTGTTAATATTTTTGAGAATTTTTGCATCTATGTTCATGAGAGGTATTGGTCTATAGACAACATCTTTGTCTGCTTTTGGTATTAAGGTATGTTGACCTCATAGAGTGAGTTCCTCTGCTCTCCAGAGGAATGGAGTGTTCCTTTGCTTCTTTCTGCTGGAGGGGATTATAGAATCCCTGCTTCTTTCTTCTGGAAGGGATTATAGAATATTGGTATAATTTTTTCCTTAGGCTTTTGAAGAATTCACCAGTGAACCCATCTGGGCCTTGTGCATTCTTTTTTGGAAGCTTACTAATTAATTTTTGTCAATTAATTTATGATTCTAATATATTGTGTCTTTCAAGGAATTAATCCATTTCATCTAGGTTATCAAATCTGTGAGCATGAAATTATTCATAGTATTCTTTTATTATCTTTTTATTACCCATGAGATTTGTAGTGATGTCCCCTCTTTCATTTTTGATATTAGTTTTTGTGTCTGTGTCATCTTATTTTTACCTTAGGTAGTCTAGCTAGCAGTTTATCAGTTTTATTGATCTTTTCAAAGAAACAGCTTTGGTTTCATTGATTTTCTCTGTTGATTCCCTATTTTCAATTTCACTGATGTCTGTTCTAATTCTTACTACTTCTTTTCTTCTGCTTACTTTGGATTTAATTTGCTTTTCTTTTTCTAGCTTCCTAAGGTGGAAGCTTAGATTATTAATTTTAGATCATTCTTCAATACTATAAATACTATAGTATATTATATTATTACTACAAATTTCACAATATATATTGCTTTCACTGTATCCCACAAAATGTGTTAAGTTGTATTTGCATTTTTTTAGTTCAAACTATTTTTAAATTTCCCTTGAGATTTCTTCTTTGACCCATCTGTTGTTTAATCTCTGTTATTTTGAAACTTTCTAGCTATCTTGTTGTTATTGATATCTAGTTTAGTTACATTGGGGTCTGAGAGAAGACA
>NW_027532203.1:16567581-16634395 GCF_008692635.1 Crocuta crocuta | reverse complement strand
GATTTATGAGTTCTTTTTTATTTATTTATTTATTTATTTATTTATTTATTTATTTATTTATTTAAAGTAAGCTCTACAACCCAATGTGAGGCTTGAACTCATGACCCCGAGATCAAGAGTCACATGCTCCACCAACTGAACCAGCCAGGTGCTCCCTGTCATATGATTTCTATTATTTTAAATGTGTTAAGTTCTGTTTTCTGGCCCAGAATGTGATCTGTCTTGGAGAATGTTTCATGTGTGCTTGAGAGTATGTGTATTCTGCTGTTGTTGGATGAAATAGTCAATATATGTCAGTTATATCTGGTTGACTGGTGGTGCTATTGATTTCAACTATGTCCCTACTGATTTTCTGCCTACTGGATATTTCCATCTCTGATAGAGAGGTGTTGAAGTCTCCAGTAATAATAATAATGTATTCATCTTTTTTTGGCATTTACCCTGCTAGTGGTTTCTGAGCTTCCTGGGTTTCTCTTTTCAGCTCTATCAATTTTGCCTCATGTATTTTGACACTCTTCTTTTAGGCTCATACACGTTAGTGTTTTATCTTCCTGGGGAATTGAGTTTTTTATCACTATGAAATACCAATGTTAGTATGGTATATCTTTCTCCATCCCTTTACTTTTAAGCATATTTATATTTGAAGTGGGTTTCATGTAGATGACATACATTTGAATCTTATTTTTTAATACACTCAAGTAATCTCTGTCTTTTAACTGGTGCATTTAAACCACTGATGCTTAAAGTGATTATTAATATAGTTAGATTAATGTTGATCATGTTTTTTTTACTGTTTTCTATTGGTTGTTTCTTGTTACTATTTTTGTCTTCCTCTCTTTTTCTGCCTTTGTGATTATGATCCCATTATCTCTCCTTCATTAATATACAAGTTGTACTTCTTTTTTTTTTATCTTGTTTAAGTGGTTGCCCTAAAGTATGCAGTATACATTTACAACCAATCAGAGTCCATTTTCAGATAACAGTAAACTGCTTCACAGGCAGTGCAAGTACTTTATAATAACAAAATAATCCTAATTCTTTCCTCTTTACCCTTGCATCACTGCGGTCATTAATTTCACTTTTACAGAAGCATATATATGTATATGTTCAAGTGCATTGTTGCTATTCTTATTTTGAATAGCTGTTAGCTGGCTCTCAGAGGGCAATTAAGAATAAGAAAAATAAAACTGTTTACTTCACCTTCACTTATTCCTTCCTTCTCCTGTGCTTTTCCTTTCTTAATGCAGATCTGAGTTTCTGACCTATGATTTCTCTTCTTTCTGCAGAGCTTCTTTTAGCATTTCTTGCAAGGCAGGTCCAATAGCAACAAATTCTGTCTTCTTCTTCTTCTTCTTTTTTTTTTTTGTTCAAAATCTTTATTTCCTCTTCACTTCTGAAGGCTAATTTTACAGGGGACAGAATTCTACATAGGGAGCTTTTTCTCTCAACACATTAAATACATTATTCCACTCTCTTCTTCTTGCATGGTCTCTGAGGAGAAGTTGAGTTAATTTTTGTCTTTGTTCCTCTTTGTTCCCCGCACCCACCTCCTCACCCCCAGCTTCTTTCTTTCAGGATTTTTTCTCTCTTCTGATTTTCAACAGTCTGAATAGTCTATGCCTGGGTGTAGGTTTGTTTTGTTTTGTTTTGGGCATGTATACTGCTGGTGTTCCCTGAGCTTCCTGGGTGTGTAATTTGTCCCAACATTGATTTGGGGAAATTCTCTGTCATTGTTGCTTCAAGTATTCCTTCTGTCCTTTCTCTTTCTTCTCTTTCGGGTAATCCTATTACGTTGTATGTTACAACTTTTATGGTTGTCACACGGTTCTTGGATATTCTTTTTTATTTCTTCCGTTCTGGAAGTTGCTATTGACATATCCTCAAGCTCATAGATTCTTTCCTCTGCCATGGCCGGTCTACTAATGAGCCTATCAAAGGCGTTCTTGATTTCTGTTACAGAATTTTTGATCTCTAGCATTTTTTGTTTATTCTTTCTTAGAATTTCCATTTTTCTGCTTTCATTGACCAGACTTAAATATGGCAAGGATGTTGGAATTATCAGGCCAGAAATTTAAAACAACTATGATTAATATGCAGAGGGCTCTAACAGATGAAGTACACAGATGTAGAGCATCTCGTATTTCTGTAGGGCCCTCTTCCACATCCTCCAGTCAGACTGCATCCTGTTCTCTGCCCTCCGTCCTCAATCAGAAAGCCAGATTGAGCCCATGCAGCACAGCAGCGCCACTCAGGTATTCATCATTCCAAAGTTTTGCAGCTTTAAGGCAGAGCATAACTGCTATAAAAGAGGAAAGGGTGTCCTTCTAGAATAAGATACTTCCCAGTCTACCTCAATTAAGGTCTTCACTCCCAATTGTTCCTCCTGTCAACATCTACCATTCTAATGCCTCCCAAGTATCCACTGTGACCTTCCCTGACTTTCAGACTTCAAATTAACAGATTAAAGTTTATTGAATGCCCATGTCCATAAGCAATGGGCCTTTGGAAGATATCCGGTACTTCTGTGTTGTTTGTATGCTGGAACAGATAGAAAACATGAGTTTGTAACTCTATATTCATTCCATTTCAATAATAAAAGTGTCAAGCATTTTCCACAGTTCTGACACTAGTTACTTAAGACACAACCATGGGGAGAGATGTGGTCTCTACCTCCAAGGATCACAAATGAACAGAGACTTAGTAACTGATACAGAGTCCCACAAGTTAAGGCTCAAGCAACCCTCTGGGTTTCTCCTAACAGTCATTCTGGTAGTAGGCACCAAAAATAAATAAATATTATTTCGGTAGATGAAAGGATGGATAGATACATAAATACAGGGGTGCCTGGGTGGCTCAGCCGGCGGAGCATCCAAGTTTTGATTTGGGCTCAGGTGACTATCCCGGGGTTGTGGGATTGAGCCCTACGTTAGGATTTGTGCTGAGTGTGGAATGTGCTTAAGGTCCTCTTTCTCTCTCTCTCTCTCTCTCCCCCTTTGTCCCTCTCCCCTGCTTATAGTTGTGCACTTTCAGTCTCTCTCTCTCTCTCTAAAAATAAAAAAATAAAAAATAAATTTAAAAATTTTAAAGATATATAAATATTTATGTATATACATACATACCTACACAGCTGAAGGTATGGATAAATGTTCCTGTCTCTACTAAATCCATGAGGGCCCCACATTTACCAAGGAGGCATCTAGAAGTGGCCTCAAAAATTGAATCCAGAAAGTAACTGAAAAAGATCTGCAGGGTAAAAGTAGGCCATTACTAACCATTGCCTAATGATGGCACTGCAGCTTTAGATTTACATAAGGAGCCTTCAAAGTTACAGAGATGGCCCTCAGCCTTGATCCCTAGAGATTCTGACTCAGTGAGGATATAAACCTAGGCATCTGTATTTTTTAACGTTTCTGGGATTGTTTTGATTCACAGTTGGGTTCGAGAACCATTGGACAGATTCCCTGATCTAGCAGGTGAGTCAGGAAGCCGTAGATCCAGGCAAAGAGTCAACATGGGGCAGACAGAAAATCTGTTGATAAGGCACAGCCACGGCAAAAAACAGAGCTCTTTGTATACCTTCAATCATAGGTACCATTGGCTTCAAGTCTGAAACGGACCTCAGTTTTCCAGCAGGTGCTAAGAGGGTTGTACATCACTCTTAATTAAGGTAATGCGGCTGTGAGAATATTTAAGGCTAACGCCACACTGTTCCCCCGTGGTTGTCAGTCAGATCTCATGGCGTACCTCCCTCTGTGAAGAAATGAAGCTATTGGAAGAGAGAGGAAGCACCTCAATATTTGCACAGTGAAAAGTATTATTTTTCTACTGTGGAAACGTGAACCTGTCACTACAATGATTATCTTTTCCATTAAACCCTAAACGGTTGGCGCTGTTGAGCAAAATCAGCTTAATTCTTCATTAGCTTGTCATTGGCATGTCCCGAGGTCATCAAAAATTGGTGAGACCTTCACTCTGATTTTCCTTCACTGGCATTTCTCACTGTCCTGGCTCCAGAAAAGCCAGTTCCTACCAGCCAGGAACTTTCTCATGAGAAAAAAATGCATGCCCTTCCATTTCACCTGAGAACATACAACCTCCAGAAGCCACTGGCTTTTTTTTTTTTTAATGTTTTTATTTATTTCTAGGAGAGAGAGAGAGAGAGAGCGTGAGCAGGGGAGGGCCAGAGAGAGAGGGAGTCACAGACTCTGAAACAGGCTCCAGGCTCTGAGCTGGCTGTCAGCACAGAGCCCGACGCGGGGCTCGAACCCACGAACCGCAAGATCATGACCTAAGCGAAAGTCGGACGCTTAACCGACTAAGCCACCCAGGCACCCCCAGAAGCCACTGGCTTTTATCTTTAGTGAGCAAAAATTCAGTCTGGCCGGCATAAACAATAAATTAGATTTCTGAGTTCAAGACACAACATTTGACAATGTGAACCTTTAAGAAATCCTGTCAGGCTGAAACTGAACGCTTCCCACTGCTAATTAGAACATGATCACTCACATCGACAAGGAAACTCACGCCTTACCAAAGCGTTATCCACCAGGCTCCCTGAAACATGGAGCTCTTCCTTACTTCTCAGGAGCGGGCTGTTGCACAGAATTAGGCACACCTGGATGCTTTGGTGGACAATGTCTACACACTGAAGTCTTCATTTATAGTGTTTGGAGCCCTTGAAAGTAACAAAATCGCATCTGGCTAAATAGTCTCCAAGGCAAGAATTATTGAGTGACATGAACCCAATTTATCCCTGTTTTCCTGAAGCTTAGTGTCTCTGACACGGATCCTGTGCCTCTTTGAGTTACCATTCTTGGCTCTCCTCCCCAGGTTCTGCGTGTCTCCTCAACCATGTTGCTGCCACTGCTTTTAACAACCTCCCCAAGGTGGCAGAAGCCTAAGAGGGGCCCCAGGCCGCATGGCCAGCATGTACCGTGTGCCATATGGAGGTATCCTCCATTTCTAGACTTGGATAACATGCTATGCCCAGACCATGGCATCTGGCTGTCTGAGCAGCTGCCACGGAGGTGAATAATATAATGCTGGGGGGGGCGGGGCAGAGCATCTACTAGGAAATGGAAGATGGGAGGGAGCTGCATGATAAATTTCTCCACATGTCTCCCTTCTGTGGACTACCCTGAGGACTAGTTTCTCCTTGAAATCCTTTTGGAGAAAATCCAAAGTGTAGCATGAACGTGCATGCTAACTGAGTGGCATGTCTTTTTGTGGCTTGTTGTGAAGCAATGGCCGATACAGTAACATATTTCAGAGTTTCATATACTCCCTTGACCCACTTTCCATTGTTCTTCACCCTCATCTCACTGGCCTCACACTTTGCAAATGTAACATCAGCATTTTAACCCTTGGTTAAAGCTCTGCTTTCTAGAAGATGCAGCTAAAACAATTGTCTGAGAGTGGTTCTAGAAAACAATTTCTCGAGATGGAATTGGGGGGTGGGTGGGGCACCTGTCTGAAAGTAATAGGTACTCCACCACTAGAGGTACATGGAATGGTAATTGGTAGAGTCATGAATTCTTCAACTTTCATTGTAGTTAATAGGCATAGAGTGCAGATGGAGGGAGGTCAAGGCTTTGGGAGCACATGGGGTCATGGCATTCAATCAACATAGAAACATTAATTACAAGGATTGTGGGTTAGGATGGATACTTATGGCAGCATTAAAGATACTTAGATAAATAACAGCTCAGGGAAGTCAATTGAACGCATGATTTAAAATCCAGATACCCTCCATGACAGTATTAATGGAAATCTTTATTTCCTGCAGCCTCAGGAAGGACTGTGCTAAAAATTAAGGCAAGGCTCTGATTCTACGGGGTCCAGAGCTGCCATGAAGATGAAATGCAGAACCTTAGAAAATATTCTATGTCAAGTCAGAGCCCTGATAGGGTATGCGTCCTCCCCATAGAGGCAGCAGCTTTACCCTCTCCAGAGAAGACTAGACCCTACTTTCCTGGAGAACATGCAATGCTCTCATCTGAAGCAGTTTCTCTGCAAGATGATGCTTGTCCTCCTAAAGACAAGTTAACCTCCACTAACCTTCCTTGTCTCCAGATCGACAGCCAAAGTCAGATCTCAGCGAGAGCAGATGGGGAGAAGCAAATCCCTGTTTCGGGAAGGAATGGTCTAGATAGGTAGGAAATTACAAAGCCAGGGCGAACTTGGGAACATAGATGTATACAGCTGGACAGAGGGGAACTCACTGACACGGGGGAATTCATTTATGATGCACACTTTACTTTGGGTCAAGAACACCTGCATAACTTGCTGGGCTGGCCATTTGAAGCGTGGACTCCATAGGGAGATACAGTGAAGAGAATGAGATGCCAGAATCACCTGGGCATCATGTTAGAGATCAGAAGACTTAGGGAAGTGGGAACATTAAGCATGAGTCTACCAGGTATGGCCCAAAAATCCATCACTCAGACTTAGTCTTTACTAAGTCAGTAAAAATCATGTTGATGAGAAAGAGATGAGCATTTTGGAGAAGGTCGTTTGTGGCTCTGAGACACAATGAACATGATTACTTAATAGGCAACAAGTTGGAGTGGTCGTCAGCATTTCTTGATCCAGAGGGATCAATGGCAGTACTTATTAGATTATTGTGTCCCAGGGGTGAGATAGATGGACAACCATTAGAATGTATTTATACACATGGAAAAATATCTAGATTTGCTAAGTAGAAGGCTGACATTAACCACTGGGGGAAAAAAATTGTGGCCTTCACCTCTTGACCAATTCACAGACACAGATCCCATTGTGAAGGAAATTCAGGACCCTGAATCCTGACCAAGGTCAGCTCACAGAGGACCCAGTGAATCTGCAAACCCACCCTGTGATTATCTGCCCTGTTCTCAAGTAAGTAGCTAGGTCAGATATACTTAGCATATGGTTAGCAGTGGTAGACCCCTCCCAGTGTTAGCCTGATTTGTAGAGCAAGGGTCACTACGGTAGAAGGGGCCAAGTGGAAGCCCTGAAATTTCCCTAACCCCACAGCAGCCCCCAAGATGAATCAGAAGCAATATGACATTTCTGGAGAAATCTGAGATTAATGCCATCATCAAAGATTTGAGAGATGAGGAAGGTGGTCCCTATTGTATTCTCATCTAAGTCACCCCTGACGGTGGACTATTGTAAGATTAACTCCATTTTCAGCTGCTGGGCTGAATATGGATCTTGACTGGGTCAGACCAACACAGTGCCTGGCCATCTATCAGCAGGGAGAATCAAAGGAAATTTATCTTTAATTAGCAGGAACAGCAGTACATGCTCACTGTCTTGCCTCGGGGCTATATGAACTCTCTTGCTTCCTGTCATGATATAGCAGAACATCATGCTGATCCACTGTATTGGTGACACTATGGTAATTGGAACTGGTGAGCAGGAATTGGCAAGTATCCCAAACGCACTGAGACACCTGCATGGGAAGAAGTAGGAGATAAACGCCACAAAGATGCAGAAGCACGCCATGTTGGTGAGTTTTATAGAGTTTCACTTGCCTGGGGTGAGTGGGGATATTCCCCCGAAGGTGGAAAACACCTTGCTGCATTTTGCGTCTTATAACACCAGGACAGAGGCCTGATGCCTGGAAGTTTCTCTGGATTTTGAAGGCAACAGAGTCTAAACTTCTGTTCCATTTCTCTGATGCCTCAGAAACCCACCAGTTTTGAACGGGCAGCAAGTCCAAGTTGTGGTTCCAAGTACATTGTTTCTTGGGCCATGTGACCAACAGATCTAAAGGCACTTTGGGGTATCTGCGCTGGATAAAGATATGCATTACTCAGTAGAAAAGACATAGCACAGAGCCTACAGATTCTGGAACAAGGCCATGCATTATGGTAAAGATCTATACTGTTTGAAAAGCAGCTCCTGGCATAATACTGGACCCTAATTGAGACTCAGTAGCCAGCATGAGACACCCTGTTACCGTGCAGTCTGACTTCCCATTGTGAGCTGGGTTGTCATCTAACCTACAAAGACGTACGTTTATACATACACACCAGCAATCAATCATGCAATGGAAGTGGTATATTTGAATGTAGACTTTAGCAGATCCAGAACGACTAAGTAAATGATATAAACAGCCACCTGGACTCTCATTTCACTTGCTTCTGCCACATGGTTGACTCTCCCTCAATCTATACATATAGACTCTTTGCAGATACCCTATGCTTCACAGAACTCAGCATTGGTTCACAGAATAGGATCGCCACCATATTGTTGCCCAAATTAAGAGAAGTCCCTTAAAGGTGATAGTAAAATGTAGTTCTTCAAGTGGTGCAAGCTGGAGCCAGTGCACTTGGTCCTCCACTTCATGTGGACAGAATGGTGGCCTGAGGCATAGATGTGTACTACCTTCTTTGCAGTATTAGATGGCTTGGCTAGTTGTCAAGGGCCTGAAAGGAACAGAGTGGAAAATCAGAGACAAGGACATCTGGGGAAGAGGCATGTGGATGGACCTGTGGACCTGGATACCCAAGTGCATGCATGAACCTTTGAGTCTCACGTTAGTACTTGAGAGCATCTGCCCACCTGGAGCTATTGATCAGCAGCTGCACAGGATGGCCCATGTCCAGCGTTTCACCCAGCCTCTGTCCTCAGGTAGCTCAGTATTTGTTCAGTGTGTCTGTGAACAGAGGGGTCCAAATGACAAGGATGTAGGTTACACAAAAGTCCAAAAACAGGGGCTCCCTTTACCAAGGCTGACGTATCTGTGATTGCTGATTGCCCAACCTGCCAACAAAAAGACCAACGTTGAATCCTTGAAGTGGCATCGCTCATGGTGTAGACCATGGGCCATGTGGGGCAGGTCAGTTACATTAGACAGTTTCCACTTTGAGCAGGTGGCAACTCATCCTTCCTAAAATCCATGCCAACTCCAGAAGAGGATTTCCTTGAGGGTAGGATATTACACATCTCTCTTTCTCTCTTTCTCTCTCTCTCTCTCTCTCTCTCTCTCTCTCTCACACACACACACACCAGCATGTGGCACAGTATTATTCAGGGCATTGAATGATTTGTTGGAGAGTAAATGAGTGACTGAATGAATGAATGCTGGAAATAAATGTGTGAGTCTGAGAAAGACTCACATGACTTCAGGAAGACCAGTGAAGCCCCTCCAGTCACCTTGCCCCTGTTCCTCAGTCCATGCCTCAGTGCAGGCTCTTCAATAGATCATCACAGTCCCCATTCAGATACATCCCCACCTGCAATCTCTCTCTTCCAGCACCTTTCTTCCAGGTGTAAGGCATCTCCCATCTGGGTAAAACACCCTGACAGATATTATATCATTTTATCCTTACCACAATCTCTCGAGAGAGGGAGAAGCGAGAGAGAGAGAAACAGTGCTCACAACATCCATTTTCTCCTCTTCCTGGGCACAGGACTAAACCACATTTCCCAGGCCCTTCCCCCCACCCCCACTAAAGTTAGATTAGGACCAACTGAACTGATTTCATTCAGACAAATGGAAAATGTCATGTGCGCTTCCGGGTCTGGCTTACACAAATAAATCTCTTGGTGTGATCCTCCATTGTTTGTCTGGCCTGTGGAGATCTCAGAGACCACATTCTGAAGATAGCGTCTCCATCCAACGGGAAGTGCCTGGTCTCTGAACGACCACGTGGAGCAGAGGTCCTCGTCTGACTTGTGGTGGACTTGGACATGAACAGTAAAGGTTTTTATCTTGTTTAGCCACCAAGAGTGTGGGATTATTTGTTTCATCAGGTAGCCTAACCTGAATAAATCAGGAAGATAGGTGTGAATTTTATTATGAAAAATATACAGAGAACAAAACACAGAATGGTAAGAAAAGCACAAGTAACAAAAAATCACTTGGCTTATAGTTCAACACGCCTAGACACTGATTCACGGCTCAACTGCTTGCTGGCTGTGTAACTCTGGACACATCACTTAACATCACAGTGCATCAAAGTTTGTATCTGTTAACGGAAAATACGTATCTTGCAAGTTTATCAAGAGAATGAAAGATAAGATTTATCATGTGCCAGGCATACGGGCAGGCATAGCAGGTGCTTGGAAAACATCTGCCCTCATTATTATTAAGTCACGACCACATGCTAAATTAACATCAGAGCCCAGGGCAGAGCCCCATCTTCAGGAATCTAGCCCTAAACAGCCTGTCGCACATCCCATTTTCCCCAACTCTGCTTTTTGCTGTGACCAAATGGCCATCTTTTCATTAGAAAGGAACCCCCATTAGAATTCACATTTCTGGAGGCCTTTCCGGAACCTTCTTTGCCTGCATATATTCGAAGGGCTGGGATGAGTCCAAGGTGTAACAGAAATCGTATGACCCTGAGTTCTGTTGTAACCGAACTTGACTACATTTGGAATAAAGGTGATGAAGAGGTCACCAACGGTGACCAAAGCTACCATATCCCACTCTGCACTACGTGGATTCAAGCTTTGCCTGTTTCCAAGACTGTAAGCCAGCCACAAACAAGAGGTTTTTGTTTTCTCCTTCCAACTTCCGTAATCGCTGCGCCCTCTGGTGGCTGTGAAGGTCATCGGGTCTGTCTATTCCAAGACATTAGGGGAAAGGTGTGGGTGGGAAGATGAAATGCCTGGAACTGGATGGAGCACTGAACTCCCCCTGTGAAAGATCTGGGTGGTCACACTTGGGCACACGCACTCTTTAAGGAAGGCCAGGCTGGTGTGTGTGCAGCCAATGGAGGGTCTGCATCAGGGGGACTCTGTCCGGAAGTAGATGAGAGACGTGAGGAGAGGGATCAGCAGGAATGGAGAAGAGCAAACACATCAACGGGAAAATCACAGGATTTGGAAGTGGATTCTGCTACCTCTGCCTCCAGAAGGTACAAACAGTACAGAATTGCACTGGGCAATCGGAAGTCCGCACCATCCACCTCAACCATGCTGCTTTCTCCTCTTCCATCCCCTGCAGGCCTCATCCCTGCACCGACCAGAAGAGCTGGCCAACTACCTCCTTGGGGAAGGAAGCAGTACAGGTAATGACACCTGAAATCTTAAGCGTACTGCGATAATGCAGGAGTCCTCTCCACCCCACTCCTCATCCCTTCGTAAAGATTCGTTCCTTGAGGGAGGCCTTTTCTGGGCTTCAAAGCAGACAACAAGTAGATCCAGGAGAAGTCGATTTTGTAAAAGTTAAGAGAATCTGGATTAAGCAAAGATAAGCAGTTTTCTATACTGCGGGACTTCTCAGAGCCTTAAGTACACTAACGTGCTATGAGAGTCCGCTGCAGGGAATGAGAAGCTGGTGTTTCCAGAATTACTTGAGCACTGTAACCTGCTTTTCACAGAGCATCCTGAAAGCATGTGAGCACTTTCTTAAACAACTGGTGAGCGCCTTCCTGTTAAGGTCCAGGGGCAGGTCCTTGTGATAGAAAGGGTACTATTCTAGGTGTCAAGACACAGAGCTCCCCCCGCAGACCTTCTACTATGTATGTACTTCTTTTTTTCTTCTTCTTCTCGGGTTTTCTTTCCTCATCTGCAAAGTGAGTTTAGGGAACCCCATGGTTTCCAATGGTTCCAGGGAACTTGGGGCTTCATGGAGGCGGGACTTCATCAATTCCACAACAGTCATGAAATTTCCATAAATTAAGAAAATGTCGGGGTGCCTGGGCAGCTCAGTGGGTAAAGGGTCCGACTCTTGATCTCAGCTCAGGTCTTGATCTCAGGGTCATTAGTTCAAGCCCTACATTGGGCTCTGTGCTGGGCATGAAGCCTACTAAAAAATCTATTTTAAAAGTGTGACATTCCTGAAAGGATCCATTATTCTCCTTTTACCTATTTTACATTGTAGACTTTCCAAAGATTTTATTTGAACCAAAGGCTTTGTTAAAACTGGTTAAACCTCTAGAATATTTGATCTCTCGGGACAATTCCAGGCATCTATAGCTGTGCAAGCATATGAACTAGAATCCAGGTAGAATGGTCTGGAATTATGAGATTTACCAGTGTGGATGGTTGCTAGCTGTGTGATACTGCCAAGTCACAAGATGGCAGGGAAATGTCTGTGCTACTCATTCAGCAATTGGGAATCAAGGAGGAGTAGCTGTGGCCACAATAGGAAACTGAACGGGACACACGTCAGCAGAAGCCTGGCTATCCTCGGCGGACAAGGCAGAAGGCAGCACAAAAGCTCCTGTGGCGGAAGTCGCCTTTCCCTGGGTCACCACAGCAGCCTCTCCCTTGCCTGTCTCCATGGCTACCTCTCCTGAAATAATCCTCCTCAAATAGCCCCCTTTCTTGCTACTTGGTTGCCCAAGAACCTGCAAGAATCGTTGCAATACTGCAATGTCTGCAACGTTGTCATTTGCAGACAATCCCTGACTGGTTCCCAGGGCTAAACCAGGAAGCTGTCACCTCCGTGGCTAGCTAGCACAGAAAATTGTGGGTTAAAAAAGGAAACCAAAACTGAAATGACCCACTCCTTTAAAACAAATGACACAAGGGGCTCCTGGGTGGCTCAGTCGGTTGAGTGTACAACTTCAGCTCAGGTCATGATCTCACAGTTTGTGAGTTTGAGCCCTGTTGTCGGGCTCTGTGCTGTCAGTACGGAGCCCACTTCAGATCCTCTGTCCCTCCTCTGTCTGCCCCTCCCCCTCTTGCACTGTCTCAAAAATAAATATTTTTTTAAAAAATGACACAAGAACCTTACATATCAAATCTGTGGGCTTCAATAGAAATGGAATTTAGAGGAAAAGGCATAACTTTATTTTTTAAGCTTATTTACTTGAGAGAGGGAGAGAGAGAGAAAGAAAGAAAGAAGGCAAGCAGAGGAGGGGCAGAGAGAGAGAGGGAGGGAGAGAGGATCCCAAGCAGGTTCCGCACCATCAGCACAGAGCTCGATTAAGAGCTCAAACTCATGAACCATGAGATCATGAGCCGAAATCAAGAGTCAGACACTTAATCTGAGCCACCCAGGCACCCCGGAAAATGCAAACCTTTAAATTCATATTTTAGGAAATTAGAAAGAAACCAATGAACTGAGAATATGGCTGAGGCATGGCCCTGGTGCTAGTTTGGTGTGTAATCTCCCTGTAATGCCAGCGGGCCAGGGAGGACAGCCCCCACTGTAAACATAACCAAATAACAAGCCCGCATGTAACCTCTTCAGCCAAAATAGGTGACAGGAAATCTACCAAACTCTGGGATATGGACAAATGCCATCAAACCAGCCACAACAGGACGTGGCCACAAAAATGAAAACCCTCCCTCCATAAGAGGAAGATGCTCTTCTGAGCAGAAACTGGGGCCAGCAGAAGATCTGCAAGCATCCCTCATGGGCAAGGAAGGTCCCACAGGCTGGCGGTAGGAGGAGACAACGAAAATATCTGTGGACACAGCCGAGCAAAGGCCAGGTGGGGTCGTTTATGCCCTTGGGAATCTCAGAAAAGGCCAGCTAACAATTCTTTCCAGCAGGAAAGAGCCTCACGTTGAGGGGAAATTACTGGAAACAGAAACCAAACTGAGCAGGGCAGGAACACACTGAGTAAGAGAAAGCTTGGGGTGGGGGGAGGGCGGGAAGAAGCCAGGCTCAGAAAATACCAGAATGCAGCACGTGGAACAGAGAGCATGCTGGGAAAGCTAGGCCTGCAGAGCTCTAGGGCCGGGAAAGGGGCGGAGGAGCGCCTGGAACAGGAAATCTCCTGGAACCAGACTCATAGCTCAAGGACAAAGTAGCCGTGGAGACAGGCCTTATTTGGAGTCATGTGTGACACGACAGAGGAGGGGACCCTGAGCCTTGAGCTGGGAAGAATGCCCAGCCCATCTCCTCCCAAACCCCCTGCTCACCCCCAACCGATCCTCTTCCTAGGGGCCTGGGAAAGCCACTGCTTTAAATGCCAGGGAGAAGGCAAAGCCAGCTCCGCTCCACACGGAGTTGCCTTCAGGAAGATTAATGGGCAGGTCTGGAGCCGTGGCAGGTGCCCTTCGTGCCCGCTTCCCGTGCTGTTGGCCACCCCTCGTTTCAGTCTCAGCTGCGAGCCCAGCCCCAGCCCTTCCTGCACGGCCTCCTCCTCTGGGCCCCTTGCCTCATCCCGCTTTCTGCCCCTGGGCTTTTCCAGGACCTCCCAGCTCACAGGTAAGAGCAGCGTGGAAGGCAGGGAGGCTGGTGCCCCCAGGGAAAGCCCGCAAGCAAGGACAGTGGCCGCCTCCTCCACCTTCACCCTCTCTCTGTCCGCTTGCAGAGACCCTGATGGGTCAAGTCCCCGTTGCCCACATCTGGTTAATTATTTTTTAAATTGTTTTTAAATGCTTATTTTTAAGAGAGAGAGAGAGAGAGACAGAGTGTGAGTGGGGGAGGGGCATAGAGGGAGGGGACACAGAATCCGAAGTAGGCTCCAGGCTCTGAGCTGTCAGCACAGAGCTTGATGCAGGGCTCGAACTCACAAATCGTGAGATTGTGTCCTGAGCTGGAGTCGGACATTTAACTGACTGAGCCACCCAGGCACCCCTATTATTTTACTTTTTTTTATTTTTGAGAAAGAGAGAGAAAGAGAGAGAGCATGCGCACACAAGCCCGAGAGGGATAGGAGAGAGGGAGACAGAGGATCTAAAGCAGGTTCGCCGCTGACAGCCGTGAGCCCGACGCCTGACCTGAGCTGAAGTCGGACACTTTATCAACTGAGCCACCAGGCGCCCCCCCCCCCAACACCACTGTCCACATCTTGACGGTACATCCTTCCTTTGTCCTTTTCCCCTCCCTGTCGCACCGTCTCACATCACTCCTTCCTGCCTCCTGAGGTCGTCCCCCCACACAAGCCACCCCCACCACGTCTGTTTCCAGCGAGTTAATATTGGACGTGACCCTAGAAGAGAGAACCTAACAAATTCTTGGGAAAACCCACTAGAGCTGGTGAGGCCGTTGTTTTTAAAATCGAAGGGCAAGACACTCCAGTAGTTGACAGAGTTCAGAGTTCTTGCAAAGGATAATGGAGACCGCAAATTTCTAACTCAAGGAGATAATAGCAAAGCCACTGTAGAGGCTTGGACAAAAAAGGGCCGGAACAGGCTGGGAACGAAGGAAGGTGGAAAAAGCCAGAGGGATTTGCTGTCCGTTGGTGCGGTCACCATCAAAATGAAGGACTGTCCAGGGTTCACGTGTGCACCCTGTTGGCTCTCATAAAGCACGTGTTTGTTACTAAGACGTGAATCCTAAAATGAGAAACAGTTCCTGGCACCAAAGTGAAATGAATTCTGTGGATAAAGAAAAAAACTAATAAGTAATATGTCTGAAGTCTTCTACCTTCTGTATAAAAGGAAACAATGTGGGGATGTTTTTCTCTTGTCCAAATAAATGATTCATCAATGAGAGAGAGAGAGAGAGAAAACACCTTGGGAGCGGGGCGTGGAACTGATCCCTTAGGGGCATGGCATGCTGACGGTGGCTGTGACGCCCAGTGTGCTGTCACCACACCAGCGCAGCTGAAATGAGCAGCAAACGGCAAATCGTACGGGCGCCGGTACCCAAGGACTGCCGAGGCCGCTCGCTTCTGCTACCGCTTTGTAAGCCTTGGAGAAACACGATGGCAGGTTCCGTGTGACCTAGTTTTAACCTCAAGCACACCGTATAAGCAAGAAGCCTCTGTGGCAGTGTTTAAAGAGACCCATAGACCCTGCAGCTGAAGGGTGGACTGCACAAAGCCCCAGGATTTAGTGGTGATGCTGCCTGAGCAGCAAAGGAGCCTGAAAAAGGTCTTATTTGCTAAAATCATGACCCTGATAAGAAAGGAGGAAAATGCCAGTCCTGGAACGGTGATATTTGGGCAAATGCCCCTGACAGCCTTGGACCTCTAGATTCCTCTGCACCTTCTGGGGTGGCATAAGGGGCCCTCTCCTCTTGCTAGAGGACAGGCCTTCCCATGCTCAGACTCTATTCAGAGATAGAACCTGAAACAGGTGCCTCATGAGGTGATGTGCATCATAGCCAAGCTCTGGCCCTTGCCCCACGTTGCCCCCAGAAATATGTAAACATGCACGCCCCAAACTTGACGAGAGCTGGCTAATATGTACCAGCAGGAGTGGGGCCCCTGCAGAGCACAGCCCTTGAAGAGGTGGGGCTGAGGGAGTATCTGGATGGAAGAATATAAAGAGCTTGATGGTTAATGTTATGTGTCACCTTGACTGCGCCACCACGTGTCCAGACGTCCAGTCAAACGTTATTCTGGAGCCTCTATAAGGGTGTTCCTGGATGAGATTAGCATGTGAATCGCCAGATGAAGTAAAGCAAAGTGCCCTTCCCACTGTAGGTGGGCCTCGTCTAATCAACTGAAGAGGAATAGAACCCAAAGCCTGAGTTAGACGGAGCTCTGTGGGCCTGTCTGTTTGGGTTGGGGCAGAAATCTTTCCCTGCCTTCAGACGCAAACTAAAACATTGGCAGGGAGGCTGGGTGGCTCAGTCAGTTAAGCATCTGACTTTGGCTCAAGTCATGATCTCACAGTTCATCCCAACTGACTTGGGATTCTCTCTCTCTCTCTCTCTGTCTCTCTCTCTCTCAAAATAAATAAACTTTAATAAAAGCATTGGCTTTTTTTGGATCTTAGCTGCTTTGGGACTAGAGCTCACACCATCGGCGATCCTGGTTTTCGGGTCTTTGGACTTAGACTAGAACTACGTCATTTGTTCTCTTGGGTCCGCAGTTTGCTGATTTCACATCTTGGGACTTCTCAGCCTCCGTAATCTCATGAGCCAATTCCTTATAATAAATCTATCTATCTATTGCTATACTTTCTTTCCTGAGAAATACATTTCCTTGACCAGAACACCTTGACAACAGATAAGGCTTTCTGGAAATCCGCAGAGGGTGAGGCAGACAGAAGCACTATAAACAGGAAGGGCGAATCCATTTTCAGAATAGGTATCTATTCCAGTGAAGACAAATCACTGCCCCATTCCATGATACAAGATGTCTAATACAGTCAATTTGCCACTAAATGGCTATCTGGTCTCCTCGGGATGGTATCATATTGGAGGTTGGTGTTTCCTGCTGATGGGGAAGCATTTGGTAGCAACCATAACTAGATCAGCCTTAGTAAGGAGAATCCATGGAGTTGGGCCCATGCCTAGCCTCCATCCCTGTTACCCTGATCACTTTAATCATAAGTCCATGTGCAAGCACTCAGGGGCTGGGGATAGAGGAAGACTGTTCTCTATGTGGTCCACCTGATTACTGAATGCCTCTTCTGCAAAGGGTGGATTTTGATAAGCAATTGCCTGGGAGACAAACATGTTCACAACCCATGTCCATTCTGAGAGGTCTTTCCAAATAACCTTCCCAGATTTTCTTGTTACCTGTCTTCCAATGCTGTCCTTTCCAAGTCCCTGACCATCTGACCAAATCATTTCCAACCATGCATTCACATCTCTGGCCATGTCTCGCTCCAAAGTGTTCAGTCAAATGTACTGCTCGAAATTCCACCCGCTGGGAAGATTTCCCTTCACTGCTGGTGTTTGGGGTCATCCATAAATGGGGCCATAATACCTGTAGCCCCGTGTGTATGCTGTGCTCAAGACTTTTCTTCCTCTCCCACTGACTATAAGGAACTCCCCATGAGGCCATAGTCATCTTCTGAGAGAGAGAAAACAAGGCAATAGAATTGAAAAAGGCTGAGCTCTCTGGACACGCAATTACTTGTATCTTCTGCACCTGTGTGAGCCTGAGCTCTTGTATTCCACTTCTGTGTGATAATAGATTGTTGCCTCCCATACCCAATGAGTCAGATAACACCCAGTTTGTAAGAGTAAACCCAAGTTTTATGATCATCTTACATCTCATGGTTAAGCATTCGGTCTCTACCAAGGCCAAACAGCAAACTAGAAGCTCTTGCTCAAAGCAGGAATCTGCAGACGTACATGGACTTGCTCAAAAATTCTAAAGGTCTGTGCTGTGATTCTGTATTTTCCAGAGATGCCAGAGAGTATCCCTATTTGCTGTAGACACCCTAAGAATCATTTATCTGCTGGATCATAAGGCCCAAATGGGTAAACAGTTATACTATATAGCCTGGACTTACGGAAGAACATTTTTTTGATCTAGTTCCCACTTGAAACTATAAATGAGGTATTAACGCAGGCTTCCTGTTCATAGCTAAACCCTTGATTTGACGGCTTACTGTACCGTCGGCAGATAACATTGCCATGATTTCTTTTGCTGACTTGCCATGCAGCAGGCATTCAGGAAGTCAGCTATGTAGAGCTCTATTATTAGCCTTTAATCTACTGGGGATGCTTCTCCATCCAATGTCACAGGATAACTCACCCTGTAAGATGCTTTGGTGGCTTTTTCAATTCTCATTTGAAAAGCTGTAACAAATAAGGGCTGGCCTTTCCAAATTTCGTCATGTCCACATTTGAAGTATTCCATTTCTTTGTCCTTAGACTCTGAAGGGTGAGTCTCAAAATTGTGCCGTGAGTTACCTGATGCCAGAATAGTGTTCAAAAATGTTCTGTTGCATAAGACACAGTAAATCATAAATATCTATAAAAGTGAAGGAGAGATTGTCTTCCTTTTTTCATTTTTTTATTTACAACCTCACCTAGTTTCGGGAGGTATATTCCTCTCTTCCATGAGTCGGGATTCTCTGATATCATAGCTTCATCTTTTTAAGCTTGTTTTGAGGTAGGCAATGCAGAGGTGGATAAAAAAGGGAAGTCTCCTAATCTCTGTTTTTAAGCCAATTATCCATTCTCAAATATAGGAAAATATATTGTAAGCACCTTGGCTTTTTATTTTAGAAGAAAATGTAATTAAATTATAAAATAGAAACTGTTATATAGCATTAAAATTTAGAGAAGTTTAAACATATTGAAAAACAAAACAACAAAGTCTACATGCTTCTTGTGTTTCTCTATAGGTACCAAGAAAACTTTGATATTTCAGAATGATGAATTATTGTACAATAATGAAGTCACAGAGGGGTGCCTGGGGGGCTCAGTCAGCTAAACGTTCGACTCTTGGTTTCAGCTCAGGTCATGATCTCACAGTTTGTGAGTTCAAGCCCCACATCAGGCTCTGTGCCAAGGCACTGAGCCTGCTTGGGGTTTCCCTGCCCCTCCCTCTTAGTCCGTCCCCAACTTGCTCTCTGTTTCTCTCTCAAAAAATAAATAAATAGCCATTAAAAATTAAAAAGAAATTACAGAGATTATAGCAGGTATAACCAAAAGGCAGAGAGTGAAGTCCTGAGTCCTGAGAATAAAGTTAACCTATAAAAATGTGTTATATATACTCCACTTCTACCAACTTAGAATATTTTAGAAAACACAAGAAAATGTAAGTATACGTTCCAGTATCTCTCTGGGTAATAACATTGTCACAAATCATGACATCTGGATTTCAGAGCCGCTATAGACTAGTAATTCCTTTATACCTTCCATTTTTGCTCTTTTTTTTCCCTTGATGTTTATTCACTTTTGAGAGACAGAGACAGAGTGTGAATGGCAGAGGGGCAGAGACAGAGAGGACATAGAATCTGAAGCAGGCTCCAGGCTCCAAGCTGTCAGCGCAGAGCCCAACGTGGGGCTGAAAGCCACAGACTGCGAGATCATGACCTGAGCTGAAGTCTGCCACCCAAGCGACTGAGCCACCCAGGCATCCCCCGTTTTTGCTCATTTTGAATAAAAATGTCAATAGCTGCAACCCCATGCCCATCCCCCCAGTGTTTACTAGGTGTGTTGAGAGCAAGTAATTTGTCTCTTGTTTCACACCCCCACAGAAGATGTACTTACCAAACTACATCCCAGGACACTCATGCAGCCTTATTCACATATGGACCTGTTTGGGATAATGAAGTTTTGGACTTGAAGCTTATGCTATAACAGAGCAAGACTTTGGAGGACCTTGGTGGGGAATGAATGCATTTTGTACCCGAGGGGAATGTGAACCACCGGGGACACTATGGCAGACACTCTGAAGCCCCTCGTGTCTACAATTTGATGTGGCTCCCTGTCCTTGAGTGTAGGTACTATCTGTGAACTTGGTTCTAACCAATTAAAGACGCCAAGGATGGTAGGATGTTACTCCTATGTTCACTTACATGTGAGACTCCGTCTTGCTAGTGGACTCTCTCTCCCTTGCTGACTTTGAAGAATCCGGCGGCCATGAAGAAGCAAGCTACAGCTGCTAAGCCACTGAATGCTGCTCACAACCACACAAACGGGGAAGCAGACGCTTCCCTAGTTGATCCTCCAGTTGAGAACCTGGCCCTACTGGCACCTTCATCGTTCCTTGTGAAACCTAAGCGGTCCCTAAGAGGACCCAACTAAGCCGTATCCAGACTTTTGACCCAAAAAAAATCTTAAATTTCCTAGCAAGGTAAGTATACAAGGACACCTCCATAACCCAATTTTTTTTAAGTATCCAGTATACATCTACACCAAAGATTTTTAATTGCCAAAGATTAGACATGTTTCCTTTAGAATCGGGAACAAGATAAGGATCCTACTAGTACCACCTTTATTCACTGCAGACAGGACAATAAATTACTACAGGTATAAGTACTGGAAGGGAAGAAACAAAACTATAATTATTTGCAGATGATATAGAAAACCCAACAGACTATACCAATTGATTATTAAATTACTGAGAGTTTGGAAATGTTGCAGATATAACGCCAAAATGCAAAAACAGTTGCTTTCTTTCATGCTAGTGACAACATGTGTTTTGTGTGTGTGTGTGAGTTTTAATGTAGTATAAGTTGGTTAAGTGTCTGACTTCGGCTCAGGTCATGATCTCGTGGTTCACAGGCTCAAGCCCCACGTTGGGCTCTGTGCTAACAGCTCAGAGCCTGGAGTCTTCTTCAGATCTGTGTCTCCCTCTCTCTGTGCCTGGCTTGTGCTCTCTCTCTCTCAAAAATAATTAAACATTAAAAAACTTTTTAAATAAAAACAAAATGTAATTTAAGAAAGAAACATGATTTTTTTTAAAAATAACTGAAGGGGGCGCCTGGCTGGTTCAGTCCATAGAGCGCAGGACTGTTGATCTTGGGGTTGTGAGTATGAGCCCCACAGAGATTACAGGGTATAGAGATTACTCAAAAATAAAATCTTAAAATAAAATAAAATGGCAATTGAATAAATCTAACAAAAGACATGCAACAATTTTAGGAAGCAGGTTATAAAAAATGCTTTAGTATTTTTAAAGAAGACTTGCATAAGTGGAAAGGGATACCATTTTCATGACTAGAATATCTCAGATATGGGCGCCTGAGTGGCTCAGTCAGTTAAGCGACTGACTCAGCTCAGGTCAGGATCTCACAGTTCTGGAGATCAAGCCTCATGTTTGGCTTTGCACTGACACCTCAAAGCCTGCTTGGGATTTCCTCTCACCCTCTCTCTGCCCCCCCTCTGCTCCCATGATCTCTCTCTCTTTCAAAAATAAATAAACTTAAAAAGAAGAAGAAGAATATATCAGAATATCTGTTCTATAAATTCAATGTCATTCCCTTCAAATTTTAATACAGTTTTTCATGGAACTTGACAAACTGAAATTCCTAACGAATTCATTAAAAAAGGCAAAGAGGCCATAATAACAGGACAGTTTTGAAGATGAATAAGGGATGATCTAGAAACTATCAAAATATAGCATAAAGTAATTAAAACACGTGTGGTATTGATGCAATAACAGAAAAAAAAAAAATCAAGGGGAAAGAATAGAAGGCCCAGAAAAGATCCGGACATGCACAGAACCTGTTTTTCAACCTCGGTGGCTCTGTAAACTAGTTGAGAAGTACGACCAGCCTACGCTGGGGGCTGGGTTTATTCCTTATGAAAAAAATAAAAGTGAATTCCAACCTCACACCATACATGAAATCTATTCTAGTTGAATTAGAGACCTACATCTTTTAACTTTTTAAATAAAATATAAAAGATCTTTATGAATTTGGAGTAGAGAACATCAAATATTTGAAAGCATAAATCATAAACAAAAATATGTGTCCACCCTACCACCTAAAAATGTTTTTTAAGTTTATTTATTTATTTTCAGAGAGAGAGAGAGCGAGAGAGATTGAGAAAGAGAGAGAAAGCAGGGGCAAGAGGCAGAGAGAGGAGGAGACAGAGGATCTGAAGCAGGCTCTGTGCTGACAACACAGAGCCCCACATAGGGCTCGAACTCACGAACTGTGAGATCATGACCTGAGCCAAAGTCAGTCGCTTAACTGACTGAGACACCCAGCCACCCCTAAAAAAATTTTGTTAATGCCTGTGTGTAAATAGACACCAGTCTAAAACAAAAAGAAAAACCATTTGGCTATGTCTAGGTCTCAAATATATTCATGTATATTTGGCTATAACAACAATAAATTGGAAAGAGGAGAATGGACTGACATATTGGAGTATAGTCATACGACGAAATATTACGCAGCAGTGAATGTAAGCTGGATCTACGCAATCAGCAAGAACATCTCAAAAAACTAACGTTACGTAGGAGAAAAAACACAAGTTTCAGAAAGATACACACTCTATGATATATTTATATAAAGTTTTAAACTATGCGATTCTGCCATATGTTGTTTAGGAATACATACGTATATAGTAATCATGTAAATGCATGCAAGGGAAGGATAAACACCGAATTTAGGAGAGTCATTCCCTTTGCGGGGTAGGGTGTGAAGAGAAATGCAATTGGAAAGGGCCAGGAAGCTTCAACTATATTTGTTCTTTTATTTCCTAAGATGACTGTTGTTTTCTAAATCTTTTAGTATGTTTTATATCACCATAATTTTTGACAAAAAGAGACTGGTCCTTGGTGAAATCATCATGCTGCTGGATCTTTCCAAGTTATTTGAGCCGATAAAGCCTCAGCAGTGCTTCAGCCAGTTGGAGTATGGTCTTGTTGCTACCACTCAAGGCTCCTCAGGGAGTCTGCCTCCTCCATGAAGCCTCCCTAACCACTGCGGCTCTCCAAAGAGCGTCTCTGGGCTGCTCTAAGCTATGGTGGCCTCACCTGCTCCAGTGTTGCGTAGATTTCTTCCCGAATTCCTTCCTGAACCCTCATCTACCATAAAACGACAGCAATAACAACACCCATCATTTCTTGGTGCTTTCTGTTGCCGACACGGTGCTTAGCTTTCTACAGCCATCACTTAAAACCATCCTTACAGGGACCCCACTAGTGTTACTAACTCCATTTTGCAAACTGGGAACCTGGAGCTCAGAGATGCTAAATGACCCGCTGGAGATCGCACAGTGGAAACAAAGTGCTGAGCCCATCTGTCTTCCGCCGGCTCCTCAAAGGTCTTTGCTCCCGGCGTCCGTCACCGCCACCTGGGGCCGGGACCAAGAGCGAGAGCAGGTGCAGTGGGGGACAGGAGGGACTGTTGTTCCGAGGGGCTGAGCCTCGGGAACAAGGCCAGCAGATGAGNCAGGAAGAGCCAGCCCGTGGGTAAATACCTGATATCCCCAAGCCGCTGTGGGTGCTCTGTGCAAACATGCACTCACTCAAGCCTCACCACCACCCAGGAGATGAGTACAGAAGCACAGAGGGGTTGGGACGACTGGGTGGCTCAGTCGGTTGAGCGTCCGACTTTGGCTCAGGTCATGATCTCACAGTCTGTGAGTTTGAGCGCTGCGTCGGGCTCTGTGCTGCCAGCTCAGAGCCTGGAGCCTGCTTTGGATTCTGTCTCCTTCTCTCTCTGCCCTTCTGCTGCTCTCACTCTCTCTTTCTCTCTCTCAAAAATAAATAAACATTTGAAAAAATTGTTTTTTAAAGTAGTACATGGGAAGCCTGGGAGACTCAGTCAGTTGGGCCTCTGACTTCAGCTCAGGTCATGATCTCACAGTTCATGAATTCAAGCCCTGCATCAGGCTCTGCTGACAGCTGAGCCTGAAGCCTGCTTCGGATTCTGTGTCTTCCTCGCTCTCTGCCCCTCCCCCATTAGCACTCCCCCCAAAATAAATAAACATTTAAAAAAATTTTTTTTTACGTAGTACAGAGAGGTTAAGTAACTTACCCAAGGTCACACAGCTAGTAAGTGTTGTGGTCATCGGATCATTCCATCCTCACTACAAGCCTGTAAGGAAGATATTGCGCCCCTTATTTTATAGGCGAGGAAACCAGGCTCAGAAAAAATAAGAAGCCAGCGTTACACAGCTAAACAGTGGCAGAAGCTGATTTCAAATCCAGGTCTATCTGAATCAGGACAAAATAGAAGACTTGGCCTCCTCCGTGAGAGGGAGAGAAGACTAGTTTGCAGGAAGGGACCTGTGTCCTTAGCCCCACACGGGTCCCTGATGCAGGCCTGTGGACACCGCCCAGGACAAGGCAGCTACCCCTCGCTTAGGCGGGGCTGAGCTGCTCTGAGCCGTTGCACGGAGTGCTTCGAAGGAAACAGGGGCGACAGCATCTCACTGTCACGTGCATGCAGATAGAAGCACTGCCCAGCCCAACTCAGCAGGGTGAGGGAGCATTGCCTTTGAAGGAGTGGTTCTTGGTGGGGACCAGCAGAGGTTGCTGGAAGGTGGGATCTGAGGGGGTCTACAGAGAGCCTCATAAGTGATCCCCTGACTCAATTGTTAATGGCTGCCAGAAATCCCCACTTTGGAGATGAATTTATTTGGTTGAAGGCATTGGCCTCTGTTAAAATACTGCCCATGGGAGCCTTAGTGCCATTTTCCATATATTTCCACCCAAGCCCGTGATGGGATGATACACTTATCAGGGTTCTGGGACTCCAGGGACTCACTGCAGACCATGACATGTGAGTGGGCGTGGTGTATGTCTATTCCAGAGGCAAGGTCGGCCGGCCCAGTGTACGGTCTGGGACATTCTCTCCTTCCCCACCACAGTGACAACAATGGTCCGGATGGGATCAGGTCTAGCTGCCTGGGTCCCCAGGGTAAAGATGTCGACCTCTGTGGACATGTGTATGAGTGAGAAATACCTTTGAGGGATTAGGTATCATCTAGTCCATCCTGACTGATGCACCAGCAGGGCACATTCATCTAGTAGTCAGCCATTAACACCTTAGTGTCATTTGCACAGAACCAGGACTTGGGGAAAACTGGAGCTTTACTGGGGGCAGGGGTGATAAAAGAAGAAAAATATCTGAATTAGTTAATCTCCAAAGATGGTCCCAAATAAATTCCATCCCTCTGATACATACATATTATATCTCAGATCAAAAGGTGGAGCCTAACTTTCCTAATCTTAAACCTGGGTGATTTTAGGAAGCTGCTTGGCCAATAGAGTGAGGTGGAATAATGTTTTGGGGCATCCAGGCTAGGTTCTAACAAGCCTGGGTCTCTCGGGACACTCACTTTTTGACCCTCCCTCTTAGAAAGCAGCCGTCTTGCCCTAGAAGCCCAAGCCGTAAGAAGCCATGCAGCTACTCTACTCGCCAGCCCCAGCTGAGCTCGAAGCCGACTGGCAGCCACGTGAGTCAGTCACCTTGAACGTCCCTCCTTGTTAAGCCTTCAGCCCCAGGCACCATGAGAATGCAACCACAGGGGAAATCCCAAGTGAGAACCTTCCAGTTGAGCCAGTTGGCCGGGAAGTCAGGAGGTATTAGAATAAGTTGCTTCAGTTACCATGTTTTGGAAGTGGTTTGTTCTTCTGCAATAGTTAAATAAATAGGCATTGGTGCCTGGAAGTGGGGTGCTGCTGTGTCCTTTTTTTAATCTAAAATTTAAGGGGCACCTGGGTGGCTTAGTCGGTTAAGCGTCCAACTTTCGCTTAGGTCATGATCTCGTGGTTCGTGGGTTTGAGCCCCGCGTCGGGCTCTGTGCTGACTGCCAGCTCAGAGCCTGGAGCCTGTTTCAGTCTGTGACTCCCTCTCTCTCTGACCCTCCCCTGCTCACGCTGTCTCTCTCTCTCTCCTAGAAATAAATAAAACATTAAAAAAATAAAAAAAAAGAGATAAAATTTAATCTAAAATTGACATTGGCTGGAGCGCCTGGGTGGCTCAATTGGTTAAGTGTCTGACTCTTGGATTTCATATCATGATCAGGTCATGATGTCACAGTTTGTGCAGTCGAGCTCTGTATCGGGCTCTGTGCTGACAGTGCAGAGCCTGCTTGGGATTCTCTCTCTCCCTCTCTCTCTGCCATTCGTTTTCTCTCTCTCAATCAATAAATCAATAAATAATCAATCAATAAATTTATACATGTAAATATAGAGATGATATATATTTATTTAAATATAAATCAATCAATAATTTTTTAAATTGGCATTGGCTTTGGGGCAAGGGAAGAGGCAGGATCCGGAAAGGCTTGGAGGAAACCATTGGTGAAGACTTGATGGACGGCAGGTGGGGGAGTGCAGAGAAGAGGCTCTTCCACCTTTCATGCGGTGGCAGGAAGTCTACAACGCTGGGAACTTTAGTGACACTACACAGAAAATGTACTAAATGAACTGCTGGGTTCGACTAAGAAGATTTCCTGGCTGCGGGTTGCAAGTGCCAGCTTTTGACAGGGTATCCACAGAGAAAGAAAAGAGAAAAGTGAACTAAAAGGAAACTTCAGAAAAATTTTTTTTCTCTCTCTTAATCTCTCGTTTTAAAGACTTTATTTTTTAAAGTGCTGTTAGGCTCACAGGAAAATTGAGTGGGAGGTAGAGAGAGTTCCCATGTACCTCCACCCCCAACATGCACAGCCCCCCACCCCACTATCAGCACCCTCAGCAGAGTGGGACATTTGTTACAATGATGAACCCTCATTGGCACATCACTGTCACCAGAGTCCATAGTTCATATGAGGGTTCACTCTAGGTACATTCTACGAAGTTTTCTCTTTAATTTCTTTTTTAATGTTTATTTATTTTTGAGAGAGAGAGAAAGAGAGCACAAGCAGGGAACGGGCAGAGAGAGAGGGAGACACAGAATCCAAAGCAGGCTCCAGGCTCTGAGCTGTCAGCACAGAGCCTGACAAGGGGCTCAAACCTTTGAACCTATGAGCTCATGACCTGAGCCGAAGTTGGACGCTTAACCAACTGAGCCACCCAGGTGCCCCACATTCTCTTGGTTTTAACAAAAGTGCTGTCACTTGTATCTACCATTACAGTGCCACACAGAATAGTTTCACCGCCCTAAAATTCCTCTGTGCTCCATCGATTCATCCCCTACCTCCAACTCTGGGCAACCACTGAGCTTTTTAGTGTTTTAATATCTGTAATTCTGCCTTTTCCAGAATGTCATATCGTTGGCATCCTATAGTCTGTAGCCTTTAAGATAGGCTTCTTTCACTTAGGAATGTGCATTTAAAACTTTTCCATGTCTTTCCATGGCTTGACAGCTCACTTCTCTTTAGCACTGAGTAATGTTCCCTTGTGTGGATGTACCATAGTTTACTTACCCATTCACCTACTGAAGGACATCTTGGCTGCTTCCAAGCTTTGATACAGGTTTTGGTGGACATAAGTTTTCAACTCCTTTGGATAAATACCAAGAAGCAAGATCACTGGATCATACGTAAGAGTGTGGTTAGTTTTGTAAGAAACCGCCAAACTGTCTTCCAAAAGTGACTGTGACATTTTTCATCTCCACCAGCAACGAAGGAAAGTTTCCACTGCTGTACATCCTCGCCAGCATTTGGTGTCATCAGCGTTCTGGATTTGGGCCATTCTAATAGGTATGTAGTGGTTTCTCATCGTTTTAATTTGCAATTCCCTGATGACATATGATGCGGAGCATCTTTTCACGTGCTTATTTACCATCTGTGTATCTTCTTTGATGAGGTGTCAGTTCAGATCTTTGGCCCACCTTGAAATCAGGTTGGCTTTTTATTGCAGAGTTCTAAGAGTTCTTTGTACATTTTGGATCCCAGTCCTTTATCAGATGTGCCTTTTGCAAATATTTTCTCCCAGTCTGTGGCTTATATTCTCATTCTCTTGACATTGTCTTTTGCAGAGCAGAAGTTTTTTTATATTAATGAAGTCCAGTTTATCATTTCTTTTTGTAATGGATTGTGCTTTGGTGTTGTATCTAAAAAATCATTGCCAGACTCAAGGTCATCCAGGTTTTCTCCTGTGTTCTGTTCTCTTCAAGAGATTTTATAGTTGTTGTTGGTGGTTTTTTTTTTAAGTAGGCTTCATACCCAGTGCAGAGTCCCAGCATGGGGCCTAAACCCATAACCCTGAGACCAAAGCCCAAACTGAGATCAAGAGTCAGATACCTAACCAACTGAGTCACCCAAATACCAAGAGATTGTATGGTTTTGCACTTTATATTCCAGTCTCTGAATCATTTTGAGTTGATTTTTGTGACCGGTATAAGGTCTGTGTCTAAATTCATTTTTTCACATGTGAATTGAACATTTATATGATTCCATTTTCTTTCATATCTTAGCATATCAGTTATACTTTTAAGTGTTTACTTTTTTTAGTGGTTGCCCTAGTTTGCAATATACATTTACAACTAATCCAAATGTACTTTCAAATAACATTACACATGTAGCATGAGTACCTTATTGTAACAAAAGACTCCTAATTCCTCCCTCCCATCCCTTGTATCATTGCTGTCTTTCATTTCACTTACAAATAAGTTTACAAATGCATATATTTGTATATAAAATACATACAAAGCATACATAATCACATATATTACTGATGTTATTATTTTGAGCAAACCATTATGTGCTAGATTAATTAAGAAGAAAAATTAAAGTTTTTATTTTCCCTTCACTATTCCTTCTTTGCTCTTCCTTTCTTTTGCAGATGAAGTTTCTAACCTATATAATTTTTCTTCTCTCTAAAGAACTTTTTTTAACATTTCTTGAGGGAAGGGTCTACTGACAACAAATCCCCTCAACTTTTGCTTGTATATGGAAGTCTATTTCTCCTTCACTTTTGAGGGATAATTTTGCAGGGTACGTAATTCTAGATCAGGGGTTTTGTCTCTTACCACTCTCAGTATTTCACTCCACTCTGTCCTTGCTTGCACTGTTTCTGAGAAGTCAGATGTAATTGTCATTAAGGTGTTTTTAATCCCCCTTTGACTTCTTTCAGGATTTTTTCTTTATCTTTGACTTTCTGTAGTTTGACAATGATATGCCTAGATGTAGTTTCATGACATTTACCCTGCTTCGTGTCCCCTGGGTGTTCTCGATCTGTGGTTTGGTGTCTGACATTAACTTGGGGAAATTCCCAGTCATTATTGTTTCAAGTATTTCTTCTGTTCCTTTCTCTCTTTCTTCTCCTTCTGGTATTCCTGTTATACTTAGGCTACATCTTTTATAACTGCCCTATAGTCCTTGGATATTGGCGTGGGGTTTTTTGTGGGTTTTTTTTTTTTTTTTTTAAATCTTTGTTCTCTTTGCTTTTCAGTTTTGGGAGATTCTACTTACATATCCTCATGCTCAAAGATTCTTTCCTCAGTCATGTCCAGTCTATTAATAAGCCCATGAATCTTTTGTATATGTGAACTCTATGCCCAAAGTGGGGCCTTCCCTTAATCATTCTTCATTTATATTACAGTGTGGAATTTTTTAAAAAGATCAATTATTTATTTAAGTAATCTCTACACCCAACATGGGGCTCAAACTCACAACCCCAAGATCAAGAGTCGAATGCTCTTTTGACTGAACCAGCCAGGTGCCCCATCTATTACAGTGGTTTTGATCTCTAGTGTTTCTCCTAGTTCTTTCTCAGAATTTCCATATCTCTGCCTACATTGTTCATCTGGTGTTGCATGCTATCTACTTCATCCATTGGAGACCTTAGTATATTCATCATGGCTATTTTGTATTCCTGGTGTGATAATTCCAACATCTCTAGTATGTCTTGTTCTGATATTTGCTTTGTCTCTTCAAATTTTGTTTTTTGCCTTTTGGTATGCCTTGTAATTTTTTCTTCATAGCCAGACACACATCATGTACCAAGTAAAAGAAACCTCTGTAAATAGGACGATAGTAACATTGTGGTGAGAAGTGGGGGGAGGGAAAGCATTCTACAGTCCTATAATTAGGTTTCAGTCTTTAGTGAGTCTGTGTCTATGGACAATGAGCTTCACAAGCATCTCTCAGTTTTTTTTCTCCCCCTTTAAGTGAGACAGGATGGCCAGGGCAGGCTGGAATTCAGTATCTCCCTTTCTCCAGGTCAGTTAGGCTCTGATGATTGAGGAGCTTCATTTACACTTGGACTTGATTTAGATAAGAAATGGAGCTAATCCTGAAATGGGATCAAACTTTTGAGAATCACTGGAGGGAGGGAGTGTAGTATGCATAGGGCAAGGATATGAGTTGTTGGGGCCTGAAGGCAAACTGTGGTAGTTAGTCTTCAATAATGGCCCGAAACAATTCTGCCCTCACTTTGCAATCATACTGTACCTCACATGAAGAGGCAGAGTCTAGTTCCCCTCCTCTTGAAAATGGGTTCTCTTTAGTGATCCTTGATAACAGAATACAGTAGAACTGATACTCTGGGACCTCTAAGCTAAGTCATAAGAAGACTTGCAGCTTCTGCCTGGGATTCTTTTAACTCTTGCTCTTGGGATGCTTCCCCTGGGGCCTTCCACCACTATACTGTAAGAAGCCTAAGTCACAAACAAAAGCCACATGTGTAGACTCTACAGTCAACAGCCTTAAGGGAGCTCCCAGCCCACAGCATCTACTCCCAGCCACCTAAGTGAGCCATCTTGGATGGTAGCTCATTCAAGTCTTCAAATGACTCCAGGCCCAGCTGTCATTTGACTGCAAATTCATAAGAGGCTCTACATGAGAATGACCCAGCTGAGCACAGTCAAATCACAAAATTAGTAGTGATAATGATAAATATTTGTTCTAAGTCACTACGTTTTAGGATAGCTTCTTATACCAAAAGATAACCAGACAACTTCTAATGTCCAGAGACCCAGAAAAGAATGGGTGCTATCAGCTTTGGGATGATAAAGGAAAGCAACCAGGCACCATGAGGTAAAGAAGGCAGATACGTACATATCACATAATAGATGTTCCATAAACACTTGTTGAATGAACAAGCCAATGAATAAATGAAAGTGGGCATTGCAAGAACAGATTTCTCCTCCTTCCCAGTCTAACAAAGGCCTGCCTCTCTTTAGCCACTGGGAAACAATGATCTCCATGGCCATATCCCCAGCCAGCCCTGGCCATGATGGAATGGTGTACCTGAAGACCTTCCCTATCTTCCCACTCTGGAAAATGAAAGAGGCTTCCTCCTCAGGGTTGTGGTAGCCTCCCTCTTCCTCTTCCTCCTTCTCTCCTCCTCTCTCCATAGCTCTCCAGTACTTTTCAGTTCACAAGCATTTTCTTACAGCCTGTCTACACTATTACAATGGCCACCTCTGAGAGTCAGCCCCTCCCCATAAGGTTGACTCTCCATTTTTTAATTCTCCAGCTGTTCTCCCACTTTGACTCCAGGAATGCCAAAACAAATGTCATGGGCGCACAAGTCTGTTTTCTGCAAGAATCCATACAGAGGAGGCTCTGAATAGGAAAAACTCTAACTTTCATTGACTTTGGGGAAAGACTGTTTACTCCCCAAACACTTACTGTGAAAGCTTAAGCAAAGAAAGTACTTAGATTTAGAGTCTCAGTGTCTCCATCTATGAAGAGGGAATCATTGTCCCCATATCACAAGGTTATTGTTAAAAGTAAGGCAGATGCACTGAGAAAATGTTTATTTAAACTAGCACAGAGTCTGGGTCCATTTGACACCCAATAAATGTCCATTTGATGATCCACACCACCACCACCCCAATCACCATAGGACAAAAAGTTGCAAAACTCCCTCCTGAGAACCTCAGACTTTGAAGTTTCTTTCTCAACCTAGTTCAGAAGTACCACCCAAAACAGTCTCCTAAAAGAGTGCCATGCTAAGGCAGCATTAGTAAAGGAATTATGTACAAGGGGTTACCACTAGAATTTCCTTCTCTTCCTTTCCCTTGTCTCTCTCCTCCTTGAAGAAAACCATGCCCCAGCTGAATCATAGATTGCAGAGGGCTTTCACTCCAAGCCTGAAGATCTTCCCTCTGCTCCTTCTGAGCTTTCCCAAACTCTTTGCTCACTCCTTAGCAACTTAGCATTCCTAAAAAGAACAGAGCAGTAGCCTGAAAGAATGGGTAGAGTACTAGAAAAAGATCCAGGATGTGGTGGTTAATTTTGCTTTGACTTGACTGGGCCAAGAGATGCCCAGAGAGCTAATGAAACATTATTTCTGGGTGTGCCTGTGAGGGTGTTTCTGAAAGAGATTTACATTTGAATTGATGAACTGAGTAAAGCAGATGGCCTCCCTGCATATGAGTGGTTATCATCCAATACACTGAGTGCCAGAATAGAACAAAAAGGCAGTGGAAGCGTGAATTCCTTTACTCTGTCTGAGCTGAGACATTCATCTCCTCCTGCACTCAGACATTGGTGCACCTGGTTCTTGGCCTTTGGGACTTAGACTGAGATATACCACTGGGTTTCCTGGTTCTCTGTCTTACAGACAGCAGATCATAGGACTTCTTGGCCTCCATATTGCATGACCAGTTTCTTTAATAAATCTTATCTATCTATCTATCTATCTATCTATCTATCTATCCATCCATCCATCCATCCATCTATCCATCTATTTATCAATATACCTACTCATTGGTTCTGTTTCTCTGTAGAACCCAAACACACAGGAGTTCTTGTGTCCAGTCTTGGCTTTTTCTTTCATCCACAGGATTGCCTAAATATATGACAAGTTCATAGTAAGATCCCTGTCACTAGAGATATTCAAGTACACTTCATAAAACTGCCTTTGGAGGCCTTTAGTTCAGTGAATAATTGAATGACATACTAAACTTTATCTTGATAGCACCAAAGAGCCATGGAGGAAGGCTAAAGTATTTTACACTTGTTCTAAGGCTTGTTTCAGACGTGGACATGACACAAGCAAACTTTCTGTTCACAAAGATTACAGCGGCAGTAAGGTAAAGAATGGATGAGAGGTTGGAATGCTATTAGGAAAATATCGGGGTGACCCAAGGACACATTAACAAGGCCTGAACAGGGGCACTGCCCATTCTGGCATTTAGCGCATTCCTTCATTCTTTCAACAAAAATTTATCAACCGCCTAACGTAAGTCAGGCACTATTTTAAGCACTGAGAATTATTAGTGAGGCCAAGAGGGGTAGAGACCACATTGTTTCATTATTTAATTGTTCTAATTAACTTACTCCTTGGCCAAATTAGAGTTTTCCTTTACATTTTGCCCAATAAACAGGAACTGGATTGAACTGAAATAATGCGAGTGTTGCGATAAACCTCACAGCTCTCCAAGTAGACCATTAGGCCTCAGATCAAAGAGATGGATGTGAGACGTCACTAAGGGCAACAGGGAGGGTTCCCATATCCCAGTTCCTAAAGCACGCACACGTACCAGCATGTGGTCAACCGAAAGAAACATGGTACATTGATCTGTGTGTTTTCTTTCGAAAGTTCTCAGGCACATACCCAGTTTGCAGAAGGCCGAGTCCACTGAATGCTCTGGCCCCATGTTGTCAGAACACCACTCCCTGCTGAGGCTCCCAAAAATATTTAGGTGGAGATTGAAACTAACCCTTAACAAAAAAAAAAAGTAGAGGCGTAGGAAGGCTGGTTTAACAACAAAGATGGGGAAAGAAGGAAAGAACATTCTTCTTAGTGTTTCTAAAAATAGCTCAAGTCAAGGAACTGCATCCGAAGTTGTCCAAATATGAAACATTAAATAGAAATCTGGTGTCCTTATTCCAAGAGTTTCTTGGAAGGCAAAACACATCACCTTGACGTGTATGACAGCACAGACAGAAGACGATCTTTTCTTAAGTCCTGTGCAAAAAAAACATTTACGACAACAGGGCCCACCTTTGGGTTGTGAGCAAGTTAGTTTGGGGGCTGGTGTTTGCCTGCAGGAAAGGGGTCAGGACAAAAATGACCCAACAAAATCAAAATGGCAGTACACGTGTCAACTGCTTTTGTTTTCACCTTCACCTTCCATCTATATGCTCTGGTTCTTCATCTCCACTTCAGGAGAACATGGAAATTAGTCAGCTTTCCACTAACAGATTCTAGAATCTTCTTCATCTGTCATGTGGGAACCACATCGCAGTCCTGAGTACTTCCTGAGTGGTTGTGAGCATCCCATAAGATTACCGTCCACGGGATGATTTGAAAAGTTAAAGGTGCTTTGAAAGCACAAGATATTGTTGACTCTCCACTCACCATCCACTCCTCCCCAAAACTGTGAATCCCACCCTGATACACACACCTATTTCATTCATTCATTCACTCATTCGTTCACTCATGCAACAAGTATTTTTTAAGCACTCACCTTGTGTTAGGCATTGTTCTAGGCACTGGGGCTATATCAGGAATAAAACATCCCTGTTTGGGCTTATATAATAGTGTGAGAAGGTAGATAATAAGCAAATAAATGAATAGAAAATATGTCAGGCAGTGATAAATAATATAGAAAAAATAAAATATACTATGAAAACCCTAAGTTTAAATATTACTGTGGTAGAAGATAGTGCCTGTGTGCATGTGTGTGTGTGTGCACATGTGTGTGTGCTTGTTTTGAGATAAAACATGCAGAGAGAGAAGGAGGAGAGAAGGGGGAACTGAGGATAGGAAGCAGAGGGACCATGTAAGTACATGTGTGTGAGTATAACTTTAGCGGTAAGAACTGGGATGGAATCATTCTGACTTTTGGAAGAACATTGAGTCCAAGACCTATTTATTCTATGATTCATTGTTCTGGCTTTGTCTGGACTAGGCAGGGAGAGAGTCTAGACACGGTGCCCCGTGGGGCTCAGCAGCAGATGACCCAATTGTGGGAAGCAGAATGGGAAAGTGGAGAATTGTACCAGTCTGGGCCCCTTCCCTGTCAGTACTCCCTAAAAGCTGACATGAAGATGAAGTGGCACCTCCCTGGAATCTTCTAGACCTTGTCTCGCTCTCCAGTTCTCAGGCTTAGCTCCTCCCTGAGGGAACACTGCCCTGGAAGCTCTGAAGGCCTAATCATCATGCCCTCTCCAGGAGGTGAGAGGATGGGATCTTCTCCCCACCCTGACCCCAACCAATTCATCGGCTCACCCAGACCCACCTGGGCTGTGCTTCACCCATGCATCCTATGGTTCCAATTCTGGAAGAAGTAGCTTATGTACACTTCAGGCCTTAGCAGACCTTCCATATTCAGTCACTATTATTATCATCAAAGTAGCCTTCTGAGCTTCTGTCACCTCATCTGTAAAATGGGTATCAGAGCAGCTAGCTTATAAGATAGGTCATGGGTATAAGGAATTATCTTATGCCACAGGCCCTGTCTAAGTACATCACAAGCCTTATCCCATTTTTTTGACAAAATTCTGTAACTACTATTATACCCATTTTACAGATGAGAAATCTGAACAGAGAGAGTTTAAAAAAAAACTTGCTCAAGGTCTTATTTGTCTGTCTCCAAAGGCAGTGTGCTTGATTAATGCTTATAGAGTACCTCGGTCATAGTAAGAGTATCAGTTAGCTAACTGCTGGGAAACAGATCACCCCAAAAGTAAATGGCTTAAGACAACCACCATTCATTTAGCCCACAATTCTGCAGGCCAGTAATTTAGGCTAAGCTCAGTTGGGTGGTTCTTCTGGCCTTTGTCAGACTCCCTCATGCATCTGTGGTCAGTGGCATAGTGGCTTGGTGACTCTACCCATGTGAGTCAACTGGCTGTGGTCGGGATGCCACCACCCTCTTCTACATGGTCTCTTATTGGCCAGTAGGCCAGCCTGGGCTTTTTCCCATGGCAGTGACCTAGACTTCAAACTGACATACTGTCACTTCTGTCCAATACTTCTGTACAAAGTAAGTCAGAAGCCAGCTGAGATTCAAGAATGGAGAAATAGGCTCCACCCATTGCTAGGAGATGCTGCAACAGGCACATTCAGAGGGTAAGACACAGGGAGGTTATGACCGCAGCAATCAGTCTCTCTCAAAAGACATTCAATAGTCAGCAAGGTGGTGACTATTCACTATTGTAAAATATATTATTATATATATATTATTATATAATAATATATATATTATTTTATATATAGTATATATAAATATATACTATTCCCAATAGTAAAATATATTCAATGTAAAATATATTCACTATTGAATATATTTCAACAATGCCTATCAGACAAACCTAGGAAATTACTTGACTGTCACTAGTTCTCTAGAGAATTCCTTGCAGTAATCTGAGCTCTTCCAGCTACAACCGGGCAGCCCATAACTCATCAGGAATCTCTCTCCATCTCGAGCTCTCATTTCCTCCAAGATGGCATCAGTCTCCCAAACCCCCATGAAGTGACAAAGACGACACCAGCAGCTCCAAGCTTCCACTCTCCCCCATTCAACCCCCAGGCCTGAAAGAGGATGTCTCTCCCCCAGCACCTAGAGGAAAGCCCTGGGATGACTCCCACTGACTCAGGTGGGGTCCCCACGCCCTCCCATTGTTCTTTGTGGTCACCGATTGACCAGGTCTGAGTCCCAGTTCCATTCCTGACAGAGGAGGGGTGTACCTTCCAAGGGTTAAGATCCCCATTCTGTTCCCAAGGCAAAGGTAAAAGACACTGAGAGAGCCACGAAACAGATGTCAACTACCTGCATTTTCTTACTCCCGCAGAGGAATCCTTGCTTAGATTCTCGCAGCCCCTACATTGACCTGAAGTTTCTGGGTTAAAACGCACTGACCAGATCTTAACTGTTTTTTTTTTTTAATGTTCTAAAGTTCAAGGGAGCTTCTCTGGATCGAGGCAAAATTGCCTTTAAATGCCAGTTGCGAAATCCTAAATGAGAATATTGTAAATGGATTGAAATAAGGACGATGCAGATTCAAAGGCTCAAGGAATAAAAAACAAAACAAAACAAAACAACACAGGCTAGGACAGGAAGTCGATAAGGAAAGAGGGAGCCCTTCTGCATACAGCATATTCTGGCTGCTTTATTCCTGGTCTGGAGAACATCCTGGAGTGGAGCCTGTGAAGAAGGCTGGAGAAAAAAAGAGAATTCCTGGCTTCTGCCCTAGTGAGTCTTCTTGCTTTTAACCTTGGGATTCCCAAAGCCAAGAGTGACCTGTGCTCAAACCCCGACTACAACTCACTAGCTGTGGGATCTTGGGACAGTGATATATAATATATTGTCCAAACTGGGATGCCTAGAAAATGGGGTGTTATTAATGATTTCACAAAGGGCGATACAATGTATAGCCATTCTTTCTTAAGTAAAATGGTAAATATGTATTTTTAGCATCACATAACACATAACAATAAATGTAATATTTGCATTGCACTTTTTAAAAAATGTTTTATTTATTTTTTTGAGAGAGAGAGACAGCGTGAGTAGGGGAGCATCAGAGAGAGAGGGAGACACAGAATCAGAAGCAGCCTCCAGGCTCTGAGCTAGCTGTCAGCACAGAGCCCAACGTGGAGCTCAAACCCACAAACCGTGAGATCATGACCTGAGCAGAAGTCGGACGCTCAACCAACTGAGCCACCCAGGTGCCCCTGCACTTTTTTTCTTTAAAGCTTATCTATTTACTTTGAAAGAGAAAGAAAACACAAGTCTTGGAGAGGCAGAGACAGAGGGCTAGAGAGAGAATCCAAGAAGGCTCCTCACTGTCAGTGCAGAGCCCAATGCAGGGCTTGAACCCATAATCCATGAGATCATGACCTGGGCCAAAGTCAGACACTTAATGCACTGAGCCATCCAAGCACCCCACTCAGCACACTTCTTGTTGGACTCTGCTCAGTTCTTTTTTTTTCTAATTAAAATTTTTTTTTTTTTATTTTTGAGAGACAGAGAATGAATGGGGGAGGGGCAGAGAGAGGGAGACACAGAACCTGAAGCAGGCTCCAGGCTCTGAGCTGTCATCACACAGCCTGACATGGGGCTCAAACTTACAAACAGTGAGATCATGACCTGAGCCAAAGTCAGACGCTTAACCAGCTGAGCCACCCAGGCGCCCATACTGTGCTCAGTTCTTTATATGCTCATCACAGTCCTGTGATCTGGGAACTATTATTAGCCCCCTCTTTACAGATCAGGACACTGAGGTTTGGAGAAGTTAAACTAATTTTACTGAGATCGAGGGGACAGTATGTCTCAGGATTTCTGTAGTCATGCAGTAATGAGACTGTCAGGATCCATTCGAACTGGAATATCAGGGTGCCTGGCTGGCTCACTCAGAAGAGCATGCGACTCTTCCTCTCCAGGTAGTGAGTTTGAGCCCCATGTTGGGTGTAGAGATGACTTACATGAATAAATAAGCACTGAAACACTGAAGTGAGTGTCCTTGCTGGGAGAACTCGTCTTGAGAAACTGTGTGGTGATCACATGGTGCCCATCGCTGAACACGTGTTTGGGATTCTGCTTTGGAAAGGTCCTGCAGATCTTGAGGCACGGATCCTGGAGAATCATTTTGATGGTAATAAGTTTTCATCCATAGAAGATAAATATGGTTTTTGAAAAGAACCCAAAGTGATTCAGGATAAAAGTGAATCATCTAAAAATATCCTTTGACTTTTGGCTTCCACCAGGAATGTATAAAACTAAAAAAAAAAAAAAAAAGAAAAAAGTCACTCCTGCCTTAACAAGAGAAAAACCCCAAAATCTACAAAATCATGACTTTTCTTGAACTTCTCAAAAAAAAAACTGAGGTCACAGGACCACGTAATGATGGTGAAATCTAGGGAAAGACAGGCTTCCGTGAGGACAGACAGGACATGAGCACTGGCTCCCCTGTAACAAAACAAAGGAGGAGGTCAAGGTCACCATACAAGCCAGGAAGAAGCATCCAGCTAAGATGCTTGGAGAATCACCAAGGTCAAGTGTGACTAGCATGAGCCCACAGGTGCCCTGGGAGTTGCAGAGTTAAGGGAGCTGTCACGACTCAGAAGTTCTTCTCCATAAACCTCCACTAGGCATTCATTGATGATTTGGGGGCGGGGGGGGAACCAGAGGAAACCTTCCTCCAAGTTCAAGGCTGGAAGAGCAAGTGGACATGGCTGGAGGAAAGGCATGAGACCACTCCCATATCTTTCTTGAAATAAAAAGCATTAAGCCACTGGGGAAGGGCAGCAGCCCTGTGTTCTCTAGAGCCCAGAAGAAGACACACTGCAACAGGAAGAAAGGAAAAGACCAATCTCTGTTCCCAGAGGATGCAGTCCTGGGCCTAACCATTAAGTCTCCTATTACCGGGGGAAGCTCAGGATTACTTAGGGAAGCCCCACTTCTGAGACAGAGAAAGCAGCGCCTGCCTAAGGCTGGGGCTGAGTCTGGACAACAGAGAGCCTCATTCCACACCCTTCCACACCCACCACCAGGCCAGCAAGCACGAAAGGACAAGTAACAAAGGCCTGGACTGGGAGAGAGGCAAGAGAAGGAGAAGAAAGAGGTTCCGTCTGTAGAGCAGGCATGAGAGAAAGCTGAGGGTAGACAGGAGACACAGAGAAATCTTCCTGGCACCCGAGCCTCATCCCTTAGCACATGGTGATGCTAATCAATAGAACAAATAAAAAGAAAACCAGTAAAGATTTAGCAGACCTGTGCGACACTATCAACCATCTTGACCTAATTGAGTTACTAGAACATTCCAAATGACTTCAGAATGCACGTTCTTTAGAAGTGTACGTGGAATATTGACCAAGATATTCCATAAAACATACTTCAACTAATTTAAAAGACTGGAAATCATAGAAAGTATGATCTCAGACCATATGGGATTATACCAGAAATAGACAACAGAAAGGTGTCCGGACAATTCCCAAACATCCGTATGTTGTGCACCCTACATTCAAGTAACTGAAGAGTCAAAGAAGTCATGTGGGAACTGGGATAGAATTGAAATGGAATGGAAATGAAAACAAAACACATCAGTTTGTGGAATGCACAGAGAGTAGCACTTGGAGAAAAATGATAACATGAGATGGTCACATTAGAAGATAAAGGTCTCAGTTTGAAGGAAATGGTTATCTTAACAATAATGAGCATCTCAGTGCATTTATTTAGATTTTCTTTAATCTAGCTCAGCAATGCTTTAAAATTTTCTATTTTTTTAATGTTTATTTTTGAGAGAGAAAGGGAGAGGGAGAGACAGAGCATAAGTGGGGGAGGAGCATAAGAGAGAGAGGGAGACACAGAATTCAAAGCAGGCTCCAGATGGGGCGCCTGGGTGGCTTAGTCGGTTGAGCGTCCGACTTTCGCTTAGGTCATGATCTCGCAGTTCGTGGGTTCGAGCCCCGCGTCGGGCTCTGTGCTGACTGCCAGCTCAGAGCCTGGAGCCTGTTTCAGTCTGTGACTCCCTCTCTCTCTGACCCTCCCCTGCTCACGCTGTCTCTCTCTCCCGGAAATAAATAAAACATTAAAAAAAAAAAAAAAAAAAAAGCAGGCTCCAGGCTCTGAACTGTCAGCACAGAGCCCAATGTGGGGCTTGAACTCACATACTGTGAGATCATGACCTGATCCAAAGTTGGATGCTTAACCAACAGAGCCACCCAGGCACCCCTAAAATTTCTAGAATAGAGGTCTTCATGTTTTTCACTGTTAAGTCTTGAATTTACAAAAAGAAAAGAAAAGAAAAATGACCTTTGAGCATATAATAAAGCTTTTGTTTTAATCTGGGATATATTCCAATTCAAATAAAAAATATCACCTATTTGTTTTATCAAAAATTTTCCAAATAACCCCTAGAAGTGAGGCACTGCCAGTTGCTACTTATCCAAGAGGCAGAGCAGATTACCAGCTCCTTGAAGGCAGAAGAGCGTCTCTTTGACCAGATTTGAACAACACTGAGTATATTTTCCTGCCTGGATGGGGCTCCCATGGAAGCATTTTTAAAAACTAATTAAACCTCTTAACTAAATTTTCTCATCCTTCAAGACTCTGTTCAAGTGACACCTTGTCTAAGAAATTGTCTCCAGTGACAGCTGCCATCCATGCTCAGCTAAGAGCCTTACGTGTCTCCCATGGCACCCTGTGTTTACCTTTATCTTAACTAGTGATGGGGGGGGTTGTGAGTAACAGACTTGAGACAAGTGACTTAAACATTCACTCACAGAAAAAACTACCTGAAGGCAGGCAATCAGGTGCTGACATGGCGGCTCTATGAAGTCATGCATTNGAGAGGGGGGGGGAGAGAGAGGGAAAGAGGGAGAGAGGGAGGGAGGGAGGGAGAGAGAACGCATGCACACGTGAACCGGAGAGGGACAGAGGGAGAATCCCAAGCAGGCTCTGCACAGTGTGGAGCTCCCAGCAGGACTCAGTCTCACGAACCGTGAAATCATGACCTGAGCAAAAATCAAGAGCTGGAAGCTTAGCCGACTGAGCCACCCAGGTACCCGATTCCCTCCTCTTTCTGCTCCAACATCCTCACTGCATGATTTTCATCCTCAAGGTCACCACCTGATCCAAAATGGCAGCTGGAAACGCAGCCTTCTGGTCCACACTGCAGACACCAGGAGAAGTCAAGGTGCCAAAGACCCCTGGCGCCCTTTAAGCAGTCTTCCCGGACACCCCACACAGCACGTCCACTTATATCTCACTGGTCAGAAGCTAATCTGGGGCCACACACGGGTGAAGAAGGCTGGGAGGTATAACCTCTGCCCTGGGTAGCAGTGTTTCCAGCTAAGTGTCAGGATTCTGTTACTCCCGAAGGAGAAAACAGATATGGAAAGGCATCAGGAAGCTCCTGCCGGCCGCACCTAACACACCGTGTCATAACTGCCTGGTGCCAGTACACCTGGTTATAACTGAGGAACGCGTACCCTCCATCCCTAGAGCAGCACCTGGCATCCAGAAGGCACTGGAAAAATTTTAACTTTTGTATTGAGGTTTATCACACGTACACAAGTGCACTAAGCTCAAGTATATGTATGTCTCAAAGAATTTTCCACAGATGTAACCACCACCCAAGTCAAGATGCGCTCCATTTCCATTACTGCACACAGTCCCTTCCTACCCCTCCCAGTCAACTCTTCCCACAGGCGGCCACTCTATCTGACTTTGCTCACCTCACTTACCTGTTTTACCTGTTCTTGAACTTCATGTAAATGGAATCACATGACATTTTAACCAAATCTCTAGGAGTTCCTAGAGTTCCACTCAATCCAGATTTTCTGGGTCCGTCTTTACTTCAAATAGCCTGTGATTATAAAAACATTCTGACTTTTTAGAATATTAGGTTCCTACCTGACATACTCGGATGCTGTCAGTAGACATGATATAGTTTAATTCCTTTTGGCCTGCAACGCTTCCCACAATGAAGCTGTCTCATTTGATCTCCTTTTTCTGCGAGATATTTCTTAAAATGCCACCACCATCCAGAAGCCCTCTGCTGAGTTTTCGGGAATGCCAGCCACTCAACACACATGCCGGCCACTCAAACCATGGGGACGGTGTTGACAGTGAGACATAAACAAAAACTGGCGACGGACACAAATGGACTCCAGGCTGGCCATCTGGGACACCTGCAAGCTGGCCCAGTGTGAGGCTGCATGCCGGTCCAAGCTGCCCAGCTGGAGAATTCTCTGCCTCAGCCACTCCCACCATTGACAAGAAGCCATCACCCTCCTCGCTGGCCATCGAGCTCGTTCTCTATTGGTCAGAAGCAGTAACGTGGGCACAGATTTGTTCATCAGGCCCAGCAGGACATGACAAAAGCTTGGCAGAAGTGTAAGCGGCAGACAAAAGGTTGTCAGAGCTGGCTCTGGTGGGAAGGCAGTGCCTCTTTATAGCAGAAGCAGAACATCTCCCCCATGTAGGAAAATGTCCCCATTCTCCTGAAAACCACCTCAGAAAGTTCGTCCTGTCACACAACACGCTTTGGGCTACAACCGGGAAGTTCACTGGGACAAGGGGGAGGGAGGCCGGGACAGGAGGGACAGAGGGCATATGCGGTGGTGAGGATGCAATCATTCCTGTGAAGGTGAGGGAGTGGGCATGTGGCAATGATGCCGTTGTAGCCAGAGCGCTGGCTTCCCTCTTCCGGTCAGCCCCAGGTGTACGGGCACGCCCCAGCTGCTCCCCGCAGGGCAGAGCCCAAGCCCTAGCCTCCAGCTCCAGAGCTCCCGCCTGGTTATTGACAGGCAGCCCAACTCACGACCCAGGGTAGAGTGATAAATGTCAGGCTGGATCCTCTCTTCCAGATACTTCTCCTGGCCTGGTCCTGAGCCTTCCCCACCCCATCATTCTTTCTTCCTTTTACATGTTGTAGGACCACAACTCAATTCAGCTTTGTAGAGTGAGGTTGGGATGAACTTGGCCTGGAGTCATCCCCCAAAGGCTCTCACTAGATGGTACTCAGGGGCCCAGGCCCCTCAACTGGTAGCTTCTCCTCTGGATTCGTATGCATAGAAGTATGGTTCATTCACACTTGAGAAATAGTGTGCAGATACCTCAGAAGGGGTCCAGATGGGCCATGACACAAAGATCTTAATGGAGATACAGGGTCCTTGGCTTGTGTCAGAACTGACTCACCGTCCTAAGATCAACCAGGGTAATTCTCTGCACTTTTCTCTCTGAAGATGAAAGAAATAGAAAGCTTTTATAAAAATGTTTATTTATTTTTGAGAGACAGAGAGAGAGATTGAGTGCACAAGCAGGGGAGGGGCAGAGAGAGAGGGAGACACAGAATCCGAAGCAGGCAGGCTCCAGGCTTTGAGTTGTCAGCACAGAGCCCAACACAGGGCTCGAACCCACAAACCGTGAGACGGTGACCTGAGCTGAAGTCAGATGCTCAACCAACTGAGCCACAAAGGTGCCCCAGGAAAAGAAATTTATATCTCCTCAGGGGTATTTGAAAACACCACAGTGCAGCTCACCTTTCAAGACCCCTCAAACCCTGTTATGGGCTGAAGTGTATTTCCCCCCACCCCTGCCCCATTCCTAGGCTGAAGTCCTAACCCCACCACCCGTACCTTGGAATATGACTGTATTTGGAGAAAGGGCCCTTGAGGAGGTAATTAAGCTAAGATGAGTCCATTAGAGTGGGTCTTATCCAATCGGACTGGTGTCCTTATAAGAAGAGACAGTGACACAGACGCTCCCAGAGGGAAGACATAGGATGAAGATGACCATCTACAAATCAAGGGGAGAGGCCTTAGAAGAAACCAACCTTGCTGACACCTTGACCTTGGACTTCCAGCACTCCAAGGAAATAAACTTCTGGTGTTCAAGCCACTTAGTCTGCAACCCCTAGAGGGCTGGTATAAACCCTATCTCCTGTACAAAACTTTTGTTTTACATCCCAATGTTTGGTTATTATTATGACAAATCTCTACATTTTCTAAAACCTTGTATCATATAGCAGTCGCCCCAAAACTTTTTCTTAACACACTTCCATACAAACACCTCCCCTGCATGAGAAAATGCCCCCATTCTACTGGAGACCCGCCCCGGAAAGTTTTGTCTCATGCTCCCGCATAGAAATGGCAGCTCCCTGTCCTGGTGATTCCAACTCTGAGGGTTGGATCAGTCTTGGGGGAAGGTGAGTGTGCTTCACCACGGCGCCCTGGATGAGTCTGGTTTCCTCCTTCCAAGTTGCAAATCATTGTTATACAGTTTAAAACATACAGATAGAGGTGCCTGAGTGGCTCACTTGGTTAAGCGTCCCACTTCAGTTCAGGTCATGATCTTGCAGTTCCTGGGTTCGAGTTCAGCCTTGGGCTCTGTGCTAACAGCTTGGAGCCTGGATCCTGCTTCTGATTCTGTGTCTCCCTCTCTCTCCCTGCCCCTCCCCTGCTCATGCTCTGTCTCTCTCAAAAATAAAATAAACACTAAAAATTTTTAAAAAAACAACAACAGTTAGGGGCGCCTGGGTGGCTCAGTCGGTTGAGCGTCCGACTTCAGCTCAAGTCATGATCTCACAGTTCGTGGGTTCGAGCACCGCATTGGGCTCTGTGCTGACAGCTCAGAGCCTGTTTCGTATCCTGTGTCTCCCTCTCTCTCTCCCCCTCCCATGCTCATGCTCTGTCTCATAAATAAATAAATATTTTAAAAACAAACAAACAAACAAAAACAACAGTTAAACACTCGTTAAATTCTTCTTTTTCTTCTGTATTATTTATTGAAGTGCATAGATTGCATCTTCTTGCTTCTAGATTCCCAGAAAGCAGAGCCTGAGACAAGGGCTATGTGCAAGTGTCTTAGAACAGGGTCCCAGGAAAGTGAGGGATCAGGGAGAAAAGCTGAGCCAAGAGAGAGTCAACATAAAGTGGCATTATGGATCTGCTTACTTTTGCGGGTGATTAGTTGCCTGGACCTACGAGTTCATTTGGGAAGCCATATGAAACCTGTCTGGGATCATCCCTCTGGGTAAAGAAAGAGAATAGCATTTATTTCCCAGCCACCACTGGTCATTTCTGTCCCATGCAGAGGGTGTTAACTCGCCTGGCTTCTCCACTGTGTATTTACCACGTGCACAGGCACCAAGTGGGTCCCTATGAGCCCTAAGTGGCTAGGTCTAAGCAATCTCCGAACAAGAAGTGAGACAAATGATCAGGGCCATCCAAAGGGTATACAGTGCCTTGGACAGATATTTTCTGTATGGCTCCAACTATATAGACAATTTGATTTAAAATCTATTACAAACGTCACAGGCCTACAGGAAATACAACAATTTGTTGATGAGAATTTAGAAGAATGGACAGAATATAGGTACTTACTTGTTTGTTTATTGTCCTGTCAATAAATGTGAAGTGTTTTGTAGTGGCCAGGCACCACCTCTTCCTGTTCAGGACCATGAACTGTCTCTTCTTGTTTCACTCCTGACTAATCATAATTGTAGGGAAAAGGTAGCAACGCTGTTATTACTCATGATGCCACTGACTCCTTGGAACCTGTTTGCATAGAAACAATATAGATCTTCTTGCCCGTGCAGTTCCCTGGTACCATGTATTTAATACTGGTTCCGTCATTATTCATAAAGATGCATCGCCGTGGAGCCACCTGTGAACACTGGCTTGCAGTGACTCTCTGTAAGGTGGTTAAGATGCCTTATTGAGTAACCATAAATTCACGGCTCACTCAGAGTATGCACGGGAGTGTCCGTGTAAATCCATTTCCTGGACACGCTTGTCCAATTGGTCCTTCTAACTTTTATAAGTAACTAGGACACATGTCTTCCAGTCATGGCCGCCCCGAACTCATAGGGCCCTGATCTCTGCATCCCAGAGGGTAACCTCTCTGCTGTGCCCTCTGTTCTCTGCTGTCTGTTGTCTGTTCATTGCCATCAAAAGGAGAAAATTGGAAAGCCTGTGGGGGAAATTGAGGAGAGTGCAACAGCTTCCATAGGGAATGTCTGTCCCTCACTCAGCAAGGCCTCAGGCTTACCTGGGAGGGCATGACGTCACCACATCAATCAGAAGGGCCCGTTGGCATTGAGAGCAAGGGTCTGGATGATAGGAAGGGCCATCCCAGAGGACTGCCTCGTTGGAGCCAAACCAGAGATGGGCCCTGACGGAACCCCACAGGCCTGTGTCCTGGGGACTTGGGATCACTAGCTGACCCCTTGCACAGCATGCACACGTGCACATGTGTGTGTTAGCATCTGTGAGGATGTGTATATGAATGAGTGTGTCTTGTGTGTGTAGATGTGAGTGTGCATGTGTGTATATATCTACATGTGTGTGCCTGTGTGTGTGGATGTGAGTGTCTGTGGGTGCGTGTAGATGTGTGCAAATGTATCTGTGCACATGTGTGTATTTGGGTGTGTAGACATGAGTATGTATAGATGTGAGTGTGTGTACATGTGTCTCTGTGTGTGAGTGTGTGTGTTTATGTGTAAGTATGTACAGATAAGTGTATGAGTGTATATGAGTTTGTGTGAGAGTGTGTACATGTGTGTATTTGTGTGTGTAGATATGAGTGTGTATAGATGTGCACGTGTGTAGATGTGTGTACGTGTGTCTATGTGGGTATGTAAGTGTGGGGGGGGCGTGCACACACACAGCATGGGAGAAACTGGACCCCAGGCCCATGTGGGCTGTAGCCCAGGTTTGGGAGACCACGACAGCTGCCTGGATGGAGAGAGCAGGGGTAGGCACACCCTGAGGCCCAGAAGGAGGCACAGGCCCCCTGCATCTGGACCCAGGGGTGGAACTGGGTGTGAGCAGGGACTGAGGTGGCCCTGCTGGGTTGGCGCTGGAGGAAGCTGGTCAGAGCCCCTTAGAAGCAGTTGCTATAGCAGTGGCTTGAGTAAGAGGTAGCGAGGCTTAGGCCACCTGCTCCCGTGCATGGAGGGCCTGACATAACCCACAAGGTGTCACACTCCATAAGGAATGTTTTCCTATCTGCCTCCCAGCATGTGACACAAGACTGAGGATTTAGTAATAAGCTCTCAGTAAACACTTCAATTTATCCCACCAGTCAGTCAGAAATGTTTGTGGAGGGCCTGCCTCTACTATGCAAAGCAACACTGGGCTTTGTGACGAATACAAAGAAATGCACGATACAGTCCCGGACTATGAGAACGCTGGGTTAGGTGATCGCTCGGTTGAAGGACACAGCCAAGAGTCCATCCCCTTCCTTAAGGCTTGGACAGTGGCTTCTCAGAAGACAGCTGAGGCTGCTGCAACAAAATACCACAGACTGGGGTGCTCAAACCACAGGAATCTGTAGTCTCACAGTTCTGGGGTCTGGGAGTCCAAGGTCAAGGTGTCTGGAAGGTAGGTTTCATTCTGAGGCTTCTCCTGGCTCATGGGAGACCACTGTCTCATTGAGCATCTGCTGCAGGGAGCCGGTGGGGAGCACCAATGCCATTGTGAGAGTTCCATCCTCATAACCTCATCCAGACCCGTTTACCTCCCAAAGGACCCATCTCCACATAACATTACATTAAAGATTAGGGCTTCGATATATGAATTCAAGGAGGAGGGGGTGTCACAAACATTAAGCCCATAGCAAGTGCCCAGTGCACATTAGGGACTCAGTAAATATTTGCAGAATGAATAAACGTTTGTGTTTGGAGCTACAGGCTATCCTGTTCAGAATATGGACTCTTGGCATCTGAGTGGTTCAGTCAGTTGACCATCTGACTTTAGATGATCTCACAGTTTACAAATTCAAGCCTCATGTCAGGCTCTGTGCTGACAGCTCAGAGCCTGGAGCCTGCTCTGGATTCTGTGTCTCCCTCTCTCTTTCCCCTCCCTGGCTCTCACTCTGTGTGTGTGTCTCTCTCTCAAAAATAAATTTTAAAAATCTTTGAAAAATTAAAAAAAAAAAAAGGAATATGGACTCCCATTTGGGAGCTATAGTGAAGCCAAACAAATAAGCGTGTAGCGAACATCACCGTGTGCCCACTCCTGGACTCGATTAGTACATGCAAAGCAGTAGACAAGATTCATGGTCTCACAGAGCTGATAAGCCCACTGGGCAAAGAGAGAAATCCACAGAAGACAATCAAATAACCAGATAAGATATGGGTCTGAGAGTGTGATTTAGGCCCTCAGGGTACATATCTGTGTGCCCCTCATAGCTCATTAGGTAGGCTGGCATGTAAGTTCCCTAGGTGTCTATTTAATTAGAAAACAACAAGACAAAAAAATTGGAGGTAACTTTATAGGAGCCAATACCCAGAGCCTGGCCTTACAGAAATAAATAAATAGAAGGTCTCTTTGGTGCCATCTTAGTACCCCTTCCAGGACCTTCTGGATTTTTGTATAAGGACCTTTTTCCAGCTGCTCAGAGCTGCTACCCTAGCCCAGCCCATAGCCAGCTCATCGGGACAATAGATCGCACCCTGAACCTATGTCCCACCACCCCACATTCCCTATCACAACCTACCTGCTCTCTTGTCAAACGGAATGAGAATCACCTGCTAGTCAATACCAAGTGACTGAAGACGTCTGCATGAGGGCACTGCCCACGGTTGGGTTTTATCCTTCTCTGCCTGGAGATCCCTGGCTCTTGGAGAACACGCTGAATGCCTTTTTCCTCCTCGTGCCCCCTCCCCCCCACTACGACTGACTGGGACTTTTGAGGAGGAGGTAGCCAGAGCCACTCTGAAAGGGCTGCTCTAGAAAGCCCTGTCAAAAAATGATATTACCTTTCTCTACGCTTACAAAAAGAAATCAATATTTTAATTCCACCATTAGAAATAAGATATAAAATGCCACTATTAATGATTAGGCGAATCCAAGGATCTATAAGAATCATTCATAGTCACAATCTTAGAAGTCATCAAATCTGAGGTTCTCCAGCCTGGCCTTACTTTAGAAGCCCCTGGGAGCTTTGGAAATATACAAATGCCTTGGCTGTGACCCCAAATACTCTGATATGCAGTGGCTCCCAGACATAGGTATTTTTAAAAAGCAATCCCAGATGGCTCCAGTGTATAACCAAGGCTGAGAACCATGGATCTAGACTGTCCTTGCCCTCACCCCATGGCCTTATTCATGAGGTGGCGGAACCAGAATTCAGAGGAGGCACATGACTTTCCCAAGGTCACAAAGCCAACCCCAGAATCTCAGCCACTTGATTCCTTTTCAGAATTCTTTCCTCTCTCCGTGGCTATAAATGCTGGTGACAAGGCTCTTCCCAGTGTAGCTTTTGAGAAAGGAGGGATGGTTAAAAGGCCAAGGGAGTTGGGTATCTGGAAGAAGAAGGAGATGAGCCAGGTAGCCAGGGGGAAGAAGGCACGGTCAAGTTCACCCCACTTCACAAGAGGAGAAGGCAGTGCTGATGGCAGCCACAGTAGCTCTTTGCACAGCCTCCACCAAAGGAAGAAGAAAGTAATTTAGTGCTAAGATTACACTCTGTGGTCATTGTCACAACCTCCACTGTTACCAGCTTTGCATCCCTGTGAATGTTACTACAGTCCCCAAACCCAGGCACAGATCCCAGCTCTGAAAAGGCATCACCGGGCCTCACCTGCTCCTTTCACCTGCCCAGGGAAAATTGCCGTCGACACAAATACAGCCACTCCCAGGGGACAATCATGCTGAAAGGGCCCTGTGTCTTAAAGGCTGCACATAATACCCAATTATCCCCTGGCTTCCCCAGGGAGAGAATGGAGAGGTGAGGGTTTTCAAAAGCCTGCAGCCCTCAAGGCTCCATTATGGGGACACTCACATAGCCGCCTTTCTCCAAACGCCACAGAAGGTCACGGGGCCACAGGGCCACAGAAGTACCTCTTTGGGGCTTGGAAAACAGCCTCTCTTCCTGCCCTGGCCCAAGTGGAGAACCTCAACTTCCATTCTTAGCTATAGAAACAAAGTTGGAAGGCGTTGATGCAGAAATTCCATATCACATGGGAGGCACCTTCAGGGCCGGCTCTGGCGGGGCAGGGGGGGACGGTTGGATAAGACCCATAGAAAAGTCCAAGCGAGGAGGGCCTGCTCTCATCCAAGACCACACTGTGGTCCCCTTTCTGCTTGCCGCCAGCCTCAGGCCGTCTGGGGTCTTCTCTCAGCCTCCCTGACCACCTGCTCTCCGCCCCAGATTCCGCCTCTTGCAGGCTCTTCTCTCTGCGGTGTCGCTGTGTCTGCAGACACACCAGCAAGTCCCTGAGAGCCGGAAACACACCATCCACTCCTCTGGCTTCGCTTCCCCACAGCTATTGACTCAGTGCTGAGCTCACAGTAAATCCAATGCAATGAATATCTCTCGATTGAAAAAGAAGACATTTCCCTGTTTCCAAGTTCGAACCTCTGGGCTTGATTTCACTCCCCCTTTTTATTTTTACCACCAGAAAATGTTTAATTTTTGGAAACACAAAGCACTTATTCTTAAAGTCCCACAAGTATTTGGAGAAGGGAATATCTTGTGGTGTTTCAGAGTATGGAGTCCTAACGCCTGGAGGCTGAGTCCAAACTCTAGAACTTACTTTCTGGGTTACTTTGGGCAAATGATTTAACCTTTTCATGGCTCAATGTCCCCAACTGTAAAATGGAATTAATATTAGTGTTTTGGTCCTTGAGTTGTTGGGAAGATTCAATGACATATGCAGGCAATGCTCTTAGCATGCTTCCTGGCTCCTGGTAAATGCTAGATAAAAGTGAAATATCATTATTTATCGAGCACCTACATATCTTTGGGGCAACATGATACAAGGTGCGGGGCATACAAGGGAAAATAAAAGCAAATATATGACCTTAAGACTTGTAACCAGGGTGGGGAGAGGAGGACACACAGGGAATCATCAGAAAGTAGTGTTATCCAAGCAGTACAGAGATCTGAATGGGGTATTTAAAAAAATTTTTTAATGTTATATTTATTTCTGAGAGAGAGCTAGAGACAGCATGAGCAGGGGAGGATCAGAGAGAGGGAGACACAGAATCCAAAGACAGGCTCCAGGCTCTGAGTTAGCTGTCAGCACAGAACCTGACGTGGGGCTCAAACCCACAAACTGTGAGATCGTGACCTGAGCCAAAGTCGGAGGCCTAACCGACTGAGCCACCCAGGTGCCCGTGAATGGAGTGTTTTAGAAAGCCCAGAGCAAGGAACCCAGAGCCAGACTTCCAGGAGGCTGGAAGTGAAAGTTGAACCAAACCAACTAAGTGAAACCAAACCAACTAAGTGAAAGTTGAACCAAAGGGCTGAAGTGGCCACCATTGCAGGCAGAGCAAGCCACGTGAACCAGAACACAAGAACCAGGGGCAAGAAACAGCTTATTAGGCTGAAGTTGGGAAGGAACGAGACAGTGTGAGACTGGCTGGCTGCCTTTTCCTTTTTTCCATTGCCGGCGTTGATCAACAGAGGTGCTCAGAGCAAGAGACGCAGGAGACGCATGCCTCGGTTTCTGTCACCTTTCCTTCAGGAAGCAGGTATGTCAAGGATGAAGAAGAGCCCACAGACTGACTTGCCTCTGGCCTGCGACCAGGCACTTGGCAGCGCCAGTCCCCGGGAGGCCATGCACCAAAGCAGACCTTGCAGGAAAATGGCAGCGCTGTGGGGCAGGAAGGAGGCTCTGTGCTCGCAGCTGGAGACAGATGGTCCTGAGCTCGGACCCAGGCTCCATCTCGTGGAAACCTCACCGGTTAATTTAAACTCTCCAAGCCTTTCTTTCCTCCTTTATAAAATGCAAATAGCACACCCATCTCATAAATATCCTACAAACAATAAAGAAAATCAGGCAGGTAGTAAGTTGATCACTTATTCAATATTCCAGAAAGGCTAGTTGCTATTATTGGTGCTATGAATTCCATTACACAGATAGCTGCTGTGATCCAATTCACCAGTTTTCTGCACCAGGTACGAGATACTCTGATGAGTGTTGGAGACCCAAGTCAAAGAAGACATAGCACGTGTCCTATGTTTACTTTATAGTTTAACGGTGGAGGGACACAAAAAATATTTTTTAAAATGTTTATTTATTTTGAGAAAGAGAGAGAGGGAGAGAGAGAATCCTAAGCAGGCTCTGCACTCTCAGTACAGAGCCCAATGTGGGGCTCGATCTCATGAACTGTGAGATCCTGACCTGAGCCAAAATCAAGAGTTGGACACTTAATGAGGCGCCTGGGTGGCTTAGTCGGTTAAGCGTCCGACCTTCGCTTAGGTCATGATCTCGCGGTTCGTGGGTTCGAGCCCCGCGTCAGGCTCTGTGCTGACTGCCGGCTCAGAGCCTGGAGCCTGTCTCAGAGTCTGTGTCTCCCTCTCTCTCTGACCCTCCCCTGCTCACGCTGTCTCTCTCTCTCTCTCCTAGAAATAAATAAAAAAACATTAAAAAATTAAAAAAAAAAAAGAGTTGGACACTTAACTGGTTAACCCATTCAGGCACCCACGGGGATAAATAAGATTTTATGTCACAATTCAGGGTATGGGTCCTATAGTAGTGGTAAGCACAAGAGATGTGTGGGAACCCAGAAGGGCATTTAATCCACCCTTTTGGGGGTGGGGGAGAAGCAGGCTGTTAATGGCTTCTTCAGGGTGTGGGTTGTGAGTTAAATCCTAGAGGATGGGAGGTAGAAACGCTATGAGATGGAGGGAAAGGGGAAAAAAAATAAACAATGGCTCAGGGAAGAACATTCCAGGTGGTAAGAATGAGGACATGATGAAGACTACTGGTGAGTCTAACCCACAAGCTATCCTGGCAGTAACAGGAGGAAAATGCGACTTGGTGACCAAGGTGCCACCTGATTGAAGGCTACACCAGCACAGAAGCATGGCAGAACATGCTAGTATCCACGCTTCTCTTCTTCCTGAACAGCAGGACTCCATATGCGGAGTGTGACAAACACCCAGGTAAAAATCCGTTTCCCAGCCTCTCTTGCAAATAGTGGTGGCCAATGAAATGTAGGCAGAAATGTATACTTTACTTAATTTTTATAATAACAAATACAAATGTACAGCAAAGCCAAGAAAATAGTATCAGAACCACCATGTACCCTCCACATAGTTTATAGCTATCAACATTTTGCTTCTCTTGTTTCATCTATCCTTCAAATTCTCAGGTCTTTTTTTTTTCTTCTTTCAGATTAGTTTTTTAAGTTTATTTATTTTTTAAAGAAGGAATGCAAGCTGGGGAAGGGCAAAGAGAGAGAGGGACAGGGAATCTGAGGGGGGGAAGGGCTCTGCAAAGACAGCAGAGATTCCAACGTGGGGCTCAAACCCACGAACCGAACCATGAGATTGTGACCCGAACCGAAGTCAGACGCTTAACTGACTGAGCCACGCAGCTGCTTTTTATCTAGATTATTTTAAAGCAAAGGCCAGAGATTATATTATTTCCACCTATAAATATTTCAGTATATCTCTCCAAGAAATACTTTCTTTTTCAACATAACCACAATACCAGTATCAGACCTCACAAAATTAACAATAATTCTCTAATATCACCTAATATGCAATCTGTACATATTTGGGAAATCTTTTTAAGGAACTGACTTGGCAGAGAAGCAGGTGTCTGTTTGCCTGTCTTCCCATGCCTCTGCTGTTACCAGACATTCAGGTGGCTGGAGCCCAAGTCACCACTTGGTGACCATGAGCCAACTTTGAGATGCACTTTTTTTTTAATGTTTTTTTTTTTTAATTTATTTCTGAGGGAGAGAGAGAGAGAGAGAGAGAGACAGCATGAGCAGGGGAGGGTCAGAGACAAAGGGAGACACAGAATCTGAAACAGGCTCCAGGCTCTGAGCTAGCTGTCAGCACAGAGCCCGACACAGGGCTCGAACCCACGAACCATGAGATCATGACCTGAGCTGAAGTCGGATGCTTAACCGACTGAGCCACCCAGGCGCCCCTTGAGATACACTTTGAGAAGCCATGCACTCTGGAAGGTGGAGTGGAGAGAGGGGCAGAGCTGGGGCTCTGATAGGCATGGAGCTACCCCTCCACCATGAGACTGCCTGATTCTTGGACATTTCTTGTTTCTCGATCTTGCTTTTTCCTTTTTAAAAATGAATAGATGTTACTTTTTGAGCAGTTTGGCCTTACAGAAGAACCAAGCCGAAAGTACAGACTTCCCAGATATGCCCTCCCCCACAGTTTCCCCTGTTAGTAACATCTTGCATTAGTGAGGTACATTTGTAACAATTGATGAGCTATCACTATATTATTATTAATTCAAACTCATCATTTATGTTAGCATTCACTCTTGATGTTAGACAGCCTATAGGTTTTGACATATATATAATGACTTGTGTCTGCCATCATAGCATCACACAGAGAAGTTTCACTGCCCTAAAAGCTCCCCCTAACCCCTTTTTAGGGATGGGTAGATGCTTAAAGACCATTGATCTTTTTATTGTTTTGCTCTAGTTTCGCCTTTTCCAGAATGCCACATAGCTGGAATCACCTGGCCTTATCCATTGGCTTCTTTCACTTATAAATGTATATTTAAGGTTTCTTCATATCTTTCTTGATAGCTCATTTCTTTTTGGCGCTGAATGATCATCTCTCGCCTGGATGTACCACAGTTTATTTATCCATTCACCTACTGAAGGACGTCTTGGTGGCTTCCAAGTTTTCCCAATTATGAATAAAGCTTCTATAAACATCCATGTGCAGATTTTTGTGTGGACATAAGTTTTCAGTTCCTTTGGGTAAATACCAAAGAACGTGATTGCTGGATCACATGGGAAGGGTATGTTTAGTTCTGTAAGAATCCGCCAACCTGTCTTCCAAAGTGGCTGTACCAACTTTTTTTTTTAATGTGAGAGAAAATCCCTATCATTTTTGAAGCCACTGCAGTTTGGGTCTCTGTTATTTGCAGCTGAATGCAATTCCTCACTGATATAGTGGGCAGGTACCTGCTGAGCGCTGATGACCCGGACAGAAAGCTTCTACCAACACACAGCGTGCCACCTCAGCCAAAAAGCCAGTAGTAACAGCACCTCTAGCCATGTGTTATTTTCCATTGACATTTCTACTTTTTCATGAGAAGGTCAGGAGAGACCGCCAAGTGCATAACAAATCCATGGCTCTCTCCTATTCTAGCTCTCTCTATTAGCATTAGCAATACAAGAAAAGATTCCAGTTTGTCTGGGCTTGTTACTTCTGTCTTGTTAAGGAGTTTTCAAGTGTTTCCTTCTTCTGGTGGGTGCTTACAAACCATTTGCTTAATAATCCATTCCACATGTCTTGTGGCATTTCTCTGGTCCTTCATAATCTCACCAAGATTAAGGATAGTGGTTTAACAGTTGAGTCTACAAATCTTTTTGTAGTTGGAATCCTCAGATGCTGAAGTGAGCAAATATTCCCCACTATGATTATCCAGTAATCAAAATCATTTTAGCAACTTGATTTGGCTTCATGCTGTGCAATATCTGTGTTCTGGGGGAGCTATATATACATCACATTGTTATAAATTAATTCCTGCTTTAAGTGAATGGGGAGAACTTGTCACAGAAGAGGATACTTCAGTGAATCTTTCTATAAAGCAAATAATTCTACTATCTGAATAATCCCCCTCTAATTTAGTTCTCTATGAATATGAGATGTTCAAATATTGAGGGGTGTTTTTTACATATGGAGATTATAGCTGAACATTGGATTATATTAAATTCCTTTTTTCTCTTTCACATTTATTTTCATGGTCATTTGTTGGCATCACCAGGAAAGGCACTAAATTTTAGAAAGATAACGAAAAAAAACTGCATTGCTAGAGGTTGTCTTGTCCATCCAGAAGCAGATCTTGTTTGGTGTTGAGGAATCCTATAGCCTCCTTAAATGTCCACCTTCAGTGGTATTTAGTAATGACTTGCTTATATGGCCTTGGGCAAATCATTGATTATAGAAGTTCTCTGGGTCTCAGTTTCTTCATGTGTAATATGGGAATGATAGAGCTAGAGTAAGAATCAAATGAGATAACTAACATAGACTGCTGTGATGGTTAATTTAAGGTATCCACTCCAGTTGGCTAAGGGACGCTCAGAGAGCTGGTGAAACATTACTTCTGGGTGTACCTGTGAGAGTGTCCCCAGAAAAGAGTAGCATTTAATCTAGTAGACTGAGTAAAAATGATCCTCACCAATGTGGGAGGGCATGATCCAATCTGCTAAGGGCTTGAAGAGAATAAAAAGGCAGAGGAATGGAGAATTCTGTCTCTGCTTGAGCTTAGACATCCCTCTTCTCCTATCTTTGGACATCAGTTTTCCTACTTCTCAGACCTTCAGACTTGGGCTGAATTATACCTCTGGGTTTCCTGGATCTCTAGCTTATAGGGCACATATCCTGGGACTTTTCAGTCTCCATAATTGTGTGAGCCAATTCCTATAAGAAATCTCTTTGTCTCTCTCCCGCTGTGTGTGTATATCATATATATAACATATATGTACATACATGTGTATCTATACCTATGTATATTCTCTCCATGTATGTATTTTTATGTGTGTGTATATGTATGTGTGTATATGTGTGTATACACACACACACACACAACACACACACACAATTGGTTCTGTTTCTCTAGAGAGCCCTGATACAGCATGAGTGCTGACCACACACTATATGTTTAGTCACTGTCAGCTATTATAATTGCTGTTAGTAGAAGTGTTTAATAGTGGTGGGATTAGATAGGCCCTCCCCTTCAAAGATAACTATGACCACCTCACACCCACTAGGATGGCCACTATCAAAGAGAAAAAAAAACCCAGATGTTTTAAAAAAAACTTTTTTAATGTTTATTTATTTTTGAGAGGGATAGAGAGAGCACACCAGAGTCGGGGTGGGCAGAGAGAGTGGGGGACAGAGGATCTGAAGCGGGCTCTGTGTTGACAGCAGTGAGCCCGTCCCAGGGCTCAAACTCATAAACCATGAGATCATGACCTGAGCCAGTCTGATGTCTAACCAACTGAGCCACACAGGTGCCCCAAACAGCAAATGCTTTTTAATAAATGTTGGCAAGAATGTGGAGAAATTGTAATCCTTATGCACTGTTGGTGGGAAAGTAAAGTGGTGCAGTGGCTATAAAAAAAATGGCATGGTGGGTGCCAAAAAACTAAAAATAGAATTACCATATGATCCAGCAATCCCACTTCTGGGTATATGCCCCAAAGAACTGAAAGTAAGGACTCAAAGAGATTATTTGTATACCCGTGCTCATCACAATGCTATTCACGAAAGCCAAAAGGTGGAAGCAATCCAACTGGCCATCACTGTAGGAGTGGATAAGCAAAATGTAGTATATACACACAATGGAATATTATTCAGCTTTAAAAAGGAAGAAAACTCTGCATAGGTTGCAACATAAATGAGCCTTGAGGACGTTATGCCAAGTGGAATAAGCCAGTCATAGAAGGACAAATACTGCATGTTTCCACATATATAAGTCCTCTAGCGTAGTTAAATTCATGGGGGCAGAAAGCAAAGTGATGATTACCAGAGGTTGGAAGGAATGAGGAGTTCTTATTTAATGGGTATAGAGTTCCCATTTGGCAAAATGAAGAGTTCTAAGGATAGATACTGTTCACACAACAATGTGAATGTACTTAGTACCACTGAATTTTACATATAAAAATAGTTAAGGTGGTACATTTTATGTTGTATGTATTTTACCATCATTTTTAAAAACTAAAAAAAATTGGGGCACCTGGGTGGCTCAGTCGGTTGAGCGTGAGACTTCAGCCCAGGTCATGATCTCGTGGTTCATGGGTTCAAATCCCATGTCAGGCTCTGTGCTGACAGATTCAGATTCTGTGTCTCCCTCTCTCTCTGCCCCTCCCCTGCTCGTTCTCTGTCTCTCTCTCTCTCAAAAATAAATCAACATTAAAACAATTTTTTTAATTTAAAAAATGGAGGGGGAAAAGCCCTGTAATTCCATAATTGGGGTTTTTCTATAACTAGGAAATGGGAATATATCAGGTGGAAGGAGAAAGCAGGGAATGGGGAAGTGGACCATGAGGAGAGCCTGGAATATTCTTTGGGGGAAATGAACGCCTCCCACAGCTGACAGGCGGATTGCTCAGGGCCTGCTTGCATTTCACAAGTCTCCTTGAAGCTAATTCCATGGCCCACTGGCTTCACGAAGCACAGCATAGGTTAAGACCTGCATCTGGATAACTATAGCTTCCAGAGCGAGGCCCTGCCCAAGAGGCTGGCATGTAAAAATTACAACTCAATTGAGAGCAAAAGAAGAGTTCACTAGTGCTGGCTTAGTAATTAAATTACAAGGTGATTATTAGTCTGCTCAGGCAAAAATATTACATCTCAGTACTTTAAGTAGCCTAAAACTAAAACTCCTCCCAGGGAAAAAAAAGAAAAAGAAAAAGAAACTAACTAAATTAATGCCATTTTCTACCAATTACAGATGCCCTCCAGTGACTATCAGGTTGCCATGGCAACATGCCCGCTGAAAGGGTATGTTTGATAAGACCTGAGATAAAGTATTTCAGAAAGGGAACATTTCACATCTTATCTCTGTGTCAGACTAAAATTTTTTCCAGGATGGGGGACAGGTCCACTGTCCCCAGCCAGTCTGCCCATCTTTCTTCTGTGGCCGGTCTGAGGCTCCAGACTGGTCAGCCCTGCAGGGAGAAGGGCATCCGCAACATCTTCCCATAGAGTTCCCTTCCCCTGGGATGGCCTCCAATTCAATGTCAGCCAAATGGCGTCTTTCCGTGTTTTTCTGAAAACCCCCTCTGCTGTCTCCTCCAAGACTTCCCTGATGAACTGGCAGTCCAGTGATCTCTAGACCAGATTCAATTCCATTGCTTAGCTCTGTCCATTTTAGGTTTTACACAAGTTCTTTTACAAATTCAGCAGAGTCCCTATTTTGGCTTAAGATGGAACAAAATAAATCAAAGGGTGTCTTATACTCTTTATTCAAGTATCAAACTTGATCAAAATCAGTCCACTCCTGGGAAGGTGGTCATGGCCAATAATGCTGCAAACCATACTAATAACCTCAGATGTATTCCAGAACAGTTGCTGATAGAGCACAATGTGTCAATGGGATCCGATGTTGGATGCGCCAGATGAGGTCTATTTAAGGAAACTGTAGTTATTCCTTTTGTACAAGGAATAATCATCTCATAAAGTGTCTTTTGTGTAAACTCCTATTTTCATGTATTAGGTATATTTTAGAATTTAAAAAGCTGTCTCAAATCTTCTCTGGAAAGAGTGGAGTATAAACAAATTTGATAATCAATTTTGTCAAAACAGGAAAAGAAGTGGGGCGTGTGCATTTGTGTCTCCACATGGGTGAGATGGGAACAGAATGTCTGTTTCTAGGGCATCCAGAAGACTCCTTATTTCCCTGCTCTGCTGACAGTGAAGGGAGGCTTATGGGGGTCGTGGATGAAGCCAGAATGAAACCCAGGGTCTGGGGCATCCTCCACTCAAAACCAAAATCTAATATGGGACTCCTGGGTGGCTCAGTCAGTTAAGCAGCCGACTTCCACTCAAGTCATGATCTCGCAGTTCATGAGTCCCAGTTCCAAGTCGGGCTCTGTGCTGACAGCTCAGAGCCTGGAGCTTTTTTCTGATTCTGTGTCTCCTCTCTCAGCCCTCTCTGTTCCCTCTTTCTCTCTCAAAAATCAATAAACATTAAAAGAACAAAATCTGACTGCACTCCTGAGGGTCATAGAACAAAGTCCAAATTGATCAGATCACAGAGCCTGATGCAGGGCTCAAACTCACGAACTGTGAAATCATGACCTGAGCCAAAGTCAGATGCTTAATGACAGCCACCCAGGTGCCCTTATTTCCCATTTGGTAAAGGACACAGAAGCTCAGTGCACTGGAGCTGTCCAAGGCTGTCACCTGGCTATAAAAGGTGGCAGCAAGAAACCAACTCTGGTCTTGCCTCTGGTCTGCCTCCTGGGTCCAGGCTCAAACCAGCTCCACATTATTAACCTCCTGGACCTTCTCCTTCCTTCCCTTTACTCACTTCTGCCCTCCACGTGTTCATTCCCACTCACGAATCCCATGCCGGCTGCCTTCCCACACCCTTCTCATGCAAATCACACTCAGGCCTCAAAGGCAGACTCAGGTCCCACAGCTAGTCTCCCCTGACAGTCCTGTGAAGACTGTCCCTTTCCATGAACGATCATTCCATCTGTATTGTATACCTGGCATGTTTTGGGTTTTAAAAATCACACCACCATTTTTGTTTGAAATGTGTCTTTCCTTCCGAACGAAACTGTGGGGTCCCGTAAGCCAAGTTTAACGTGCATTACTGTGTGTGCTTGCCATCCATGATATCTAACTTAGAGCAAATACATTATATAGGCACATAATAAACACTTGGGTAAAAAAGAGGCCATTTAAGTTATTTTTCAAGTGGTGTCTATAAAGACTTTTTAATAACATGGAAAATGTGTGTTTTAAATTTTATTAAATGGCTAAAACTGGATGTGAGAATGCATAAGCAATGCAGTCTCAACTATTATAATTATACATAGCAAATCAACTGTTTAAAATACAAACTATAAAAACTACTGGGGTAATAAATAAGTCAAGGAAGGAATTTGGTTTTAACTGACTGCATCTTCATTATTTCCTGCAATCATTTTATTATTGACAAATTGGGAAACGTGACAAACATTTAAAATCCAAGATAGGGAAAAAAATAAAATAAAATCCAAGATATGGTATGTGTCTCAAAATGAGCCACTGGGGTGCCAGAAGAAAGTATTGTGAAATTTATTGATATTCACTTTTATATTAAATATGGGCAAGAAATATATAATCTCTCTAAGAGCAAAAAGCCTTTTGAATCATTAATCTTAAAATTTTTTATTACTGAAAAATACCTATTTTATCTTTATGGGGAAGTGGGTGGGGGGGATGGGTGAAATAGGTGAAGGAAATCAAGAGTATGCTTATCATGATGGGCACTGAGTAATGTATACGATTGTTGAATCACTATAGTGTACACCTGAAACTAATATAACACTGTATGTTAACTATACTGGAATTAAAATTAAACACTTAAGGGGTGCCTGGGTGGCTCAGTCAGTTAAGCATCTGACTCTTGGCTCAGGTTGTGATCTTGAGGTTTGTGGACTGGAGCCCTGCATCTGGCTCCATGCTGACAGCACAGAGCCTGCTTAGGATTCCCAGTCTCTCTCTCTCTCCCTTTCTTTCCTTCTCTTTCTCTCTCTCTCCCTCTCTCTCTCCTTCTCTAAATAAATACTTCAAATGTATTTTAAATTATTTATTTAAATTTAGAATCTATTTTAGTAAATATAATAGCTAGTTAGCTAGATACCTGACAAACATACATTATAGATGAAAAAATATCTTTTGACTGAGGAGGTATATGAACAAAGATCATTCTTCTAAGGCATAGAATCATTTGGGGCATCAGATGTATATGAACAAATACACACATAGCTCTGAGGTCTCAGTTTAAAAGAAAAATACACCTCATTATAAATGCAGCAGTGAGAAAGGATGATGTTTCCTACAATTGGGGTAGAGGTACTCTCTGAAGACTTAGGGAAGGTGGATCCAGATGTTCCAGATGAAGGGGCATGGCTAATCTCCTTGGCTCTGAGGTCCACAGCCCGGCATGGACCACCAACTACCTGCTGGCTGTATGCTCCCACCCACCCCTGCAATTTACATCATCCATCCTCCGTTCCTTCTACTGTAAAAGTCGCCATGTCGAAGAAATGAGGCAAAATGCTTCTTTGTTGCCTGGCAAATAGTAATTACTCGATTAATACATTGGCTATTGTTCTTTGAAAAGGGAGAGTTAGGGACTGTGGAAGGTTCAGGGCCAAACTATTCTGCAGATATTTCAGAATAAGATTTAGGAGACAGGAATTATAAACTTGTCGAAGAGGGAGACATCTAGGATAGAAAAGGGAAGGGCATCGTCAGGAGGGGGATTTCCCAGAGACAGGGATCTCATTGGCCATAACTCAGATCCTCACTCTCAGACTGTTCTAGATGTGGGTCTTTAGATAAGGAATATCAGCAACCCACTCAACCCAGCACAAATGAAAGGGAATTACTATAAGGACACAAAGACATTGGGAATCTGAAAGAGGTATAGTAGACTGTGAATCAGAAAACCAGGAACTGAGGTGATGCTAGACATCTGTCTCTCTCTTTCCTTTTCCACCAACCCCTGCTTTCTCATTTTGCACCTGGCCCAGCAAGGCTACAAGTGGGACAAGAAGGGGGCACCTAATGAGCAGAGGTCTCTCAGCCTTTTCCTGCAGACTCTTGCAAGAGGGAATCTGATTGGCTCAGTTCATTCCCCGGAGCCTGGACCACTGAAATCCAGGCCTAGCCAATGGCCTTGCAGTCCCTTGGATCAAGTGTATACCTTTGATCCGAGACACCTGGCTGCCCCCCTGGCATGGTTTTTCCAGAGTGTAGCCTGACAATGAAACTTATTTATTGTAGAGATGTAGGGGTATATCATTGCCCAGGTCTTCATCATGCACAAGGTCATCATGTGGATCAGGAACTCATACCTATGAGGTCTGACCTGGAACTCTGAGGGGCTTGGGGAATGCCTGACAACTCTTGTCTTATGGTCCCTCATGGGGTTCAGGGCTTTGGTTAATGGATACTACAAACCCCTCCTGTTATACTGGAATTAAATAGCTCAAAATTCATCCTGTTTTTTTGTTTTTTTGTTTTTTTTTTTTACTTTATAGCTACTTTTATAAGATGGACTGCAAACTTCTTGAAGGTATCACTTCACGTTTGGAAATAACCTTCAAGATGGTAGAGTCCAGTCTTCCCATGTTACACGTGTGGCAAGTAGGCCCAGAGGAGAGAAACATCACACAGCTGGATAGGGTCACATGCTTAGTACCTTGTGCTCCTTGCCATGCCTTCTACGGGGCATGCTCCCAATAAGTATCCCTCAATATAGTTCTTATTTAGCATTTTGCCTTTTATGAGCTCAGTCGTTCCCTATTGATACCCTTCCTTCACCACCAACTCGAGCCCTAAGAGGATCACTTTTCAACTGCCTTTCAGATGTTGGTCTTTGGGATGGTGTAGTGGAAGCTGGGATGAGGCGTGGGTGAAATATAACCCGGTTCTATCAAGCCATCATCTCTTCAGGCCAACACCACAGTAACAGAGCACAGACGCTAGGCTGGTAACTTCCTTCTGTGGGGCCAGTGGCCATCACCCTGACACATGATGAACCTAGTCTAGTTTCCACCTAAAGACATATTTTCTGCAGCATCTCCAAGGCCGATGCTACACAACAGGGATTTGGGCCACTGGTGACCTCCTCCCTGCCCGACTTCCTTTCCTTCCAGAAGCCTCCTCTGACCATGCCAGCCTACCAGGAAGCCTTGCTCACTTCAAATCCATGCAGTGTAGCACTTTGTCACCTTTCCTGATATCACAGGGGTGCTAGCCTGGTCTCCTCAGCTCCTGAAGGCAGGTAACTTTTCACCTCCACCCTACACTCTGGTAGGCACCCACTAGGTCTTCAGTAAATGTATTGACTGACAGAGGAAAGGCTGGTAGGCAAGTAGAAGGAGAAAGAATGAGAAGAAAGGAAACTATTTCTTTTTGCTAGTGTCTTAAGCAAATGTGAATTAGGAAAAGCAACTGCCTAAACCAGAGAGAATCCTTCTGACTTTTAATGTCTAGGCTACGTGGTGACAAGTCAAACAAAGGCACCTTCTTGGCAACTCAGATCTGCTGCAATGAAACCCACTCCAGTGCCCTTTCATGAACTCTGTACCCCGCAGCTGCTCTGACCTAAGTCTGCAGGTTGGGCATGAGATCAACTACAGAGCAGAGAAGGTAGGACCACATAAGCCCCAGGCTTCTCATTTGGGAAACGTTGGTCTGAGGGTCCTACAGAGCCTTCCTCTCAGAGACCCCCATGCCGTCCTGGACTCTGTCATCAGAGGTCCTTTCAGAGAGCCCTTGATAAGAAGACAAACACGTAGGTGCTAGAGGAGCAAATAGAAGGCTATCTTATCCTATGTTAAGGAATGCTAATCAGACTGGAGGTAAAGCAGAGATCCAGGCTCAGTTGACCTAGGGAACAGGAGGGAGTGCTGATAGGCAGGGGAGAAGTGATGCGGGAGCCCAGCACCCTGCCCACAGAAGGCACCTCAGTGGGGTGACACACTATAGGGGTTCCTTGGGCAGCAGGGTGGGAAGGTGAGGGTGAGGAGAGCTAGGCCAGTGGGGGTGAGGACTAGAATAGCAGCAGAAGGTTCCTTGAAGACAAACCTAACCTATTTCATGCGTGAAGATGAGTCACCCCCCTGGAATCTTTCCTGCAGCACCAGCTCTGTTGGCCTGACTCCACAGAAAGAAAAATTCAGGGATCCTTCTCCTGTCCCAGAAAGCACCTGGGACGAGGAAGGGAATTAGCTGTCACAGAGCGCTTGCTAAGTGGCAGTGTCAACTGAAACCCATGATCACCATTGGTTCTCAGAAGGCCATGAATGGTTGTTGAATAAACTATCCAAGGTCGCCACTTGGAGGTTAGGTAAGCTTTCCAAGGTCACAGATCCAGGAAGTGCCATGCCTGAGATGCAAACCCAGGGGCCAAGCTGACTCTTGAGTCTGTGTTGTCCCTACTGGCCATCCCACGCCAGGCACGCCCCCACAGACCCAGTGTGTACTCTCCACAAATGTTTTGCATTCTGCACATTTCTCAGCCTCTCCTCACCTCTGGGGACAGATCCAGTTCTCTCACCTCTGTGGATGTGATTTAAAGCAAAGGCAAAACCAAGACCCAGACCATTCCATTCTTGTTTCTTTGCCGGTGGCATGCGTATCACATGAAATAGCATTGAGCCCCTAAGGTAGGTAAATGGGAATTTGCTGAGTGGGTAGACTCTTGTACTGTTTCATATTTTGTAAACTTAGGAAATCATCGGATGTTGCAGCATAAAAATAACACACTGCTTGAACCAATGAGGCATACATGCTAAGAGGGACAAACCAGTGGAAGAGTCAGGTGTGTCTAAACATGTTTCTTTGGCGGGGGTAGGGGGGTGGTGGTGGGGATGAGGAGGGGCTGGACCTGGTGCCTGGACAGCTGGCTTCTATATCCCCTCTGCTTCCAACCAAGCTGTGACTGTGGACCTGCGGTCTTCTCCTAGGGGGGTGGGGAGGACACGCCCCCATACCCTTTGGTACAAGGATCAAATGAGCTGCTCTGTTGGGAATCACTGTGGATGTGCTTTGCTTTCTTTCCATTGCTTGACTCATGCTGAGCTTCAGGCCTGGAAGATGTGCTCTCCACTCAAAACGAAATCTCACTCACCCTTTCAAGGCCTACTTCGAGCCTCACCTCCAGTGAGAAGCCATCCCAGGCTCCTTCTGCCCTCTAGACTTACCCCCCATTTCTGCCCCCTCCTCCTGCCCTCTCTGCCTTGCCAAACTGCTGGGACTTTCAGAATTGGCTTTTCTCTCTCTCATCTGGGGTCTTTGTACCCTTGTAGCTTTTCTCAGATGCCTACCCCTTCCTTTGCCTTTGTTTAAAATCTCCTGGAAGCCTTCTCCTACTCCCCATCGTGCTCCTGCTTAGGGTTCCCTAGCACTTTATGCTTATCCCTATGTTAAGTGTTGTCTTATTCCCCATACTTTCATTGACTGTGGTCCTTACACTAGACTTTGAGCTCCTTGACGGCAGGGACTAAGGAAGGGTCTTACTTGTCTTGGCATTCCCAGACATGTCCCATCTGTGGAAAGCGCTCACCAAATGTTATATGAATTAACAAATGGATTCCCAGTGCATTATACTGTGTCACAGTTCCTCAGATGAGTTTATAAGCTCCTTGCCTGGAGGAGTGTGCAGCATCCTGCATTTCTCATGAAGGCCTCTCTGTCCCAACCTCGGTGCCTGGCACCTAGTAGGTACTAAGAAAACACTGGTGATTTGGTTAAGTGATTACTGAATTATCCACTGCACTGAATTCTCCCAGCCACTAGATTCCCCATTGCAACCCTTAGCATGGCCAATGGAAAATTAATCGGTTGCAAAGTGCATATCTAATTACAACAACTCGCCCCTGCCACAGAGATGTTCAAATGTTAATTATAACGTATGCATCTCAATAACAGACGTTAGCATTTAATGCGGCATTAATAACGCCGCTTGGACCGCCCAGTGCATACACAAAGCTTCCTTTTATTTGCCATTAGGACAGACTTTGCACTTTTAGTACGGAAGTCCTCTTCCTTAAAGCGTTCCTGCCCCTGAAATGAAATGTTTCCCTTGCAAGCCTGGACCGCGCCTAAGCCCCCCGTTCCCGCAGCACAGAGGTCGCCACTCAGGGCCCTGGCACCGCTGCGGGGAGGGAGCGCTGGCCGGTGGGTTTCGGCGAAGCCAGGCTCTTCTGTCTCGGCTGTCTCGGCGGCATCCCCGGGGTCCCGGCGGTGCCCCGCTCTCCAGGGCCCGCCATCCCGGGAAAGAAAGGCGAACTACATTACCCAGCAGCCCTCCTGCCGCCCTCTTTCCTTTCAAGTCTTTGCACGTGGCCGGAGGGGAGGGAGGGGCCGGGACGTCACTCTCCTACATTCTCTTTCCCTGTGTCAGAGT